>NC_043709.1:16441973-16586140 GCF_006229205.1 Suricata suricatta | reverse complement strand
GTGAAAACATGGTTTCTGTCCTTCTCTGCCTGACTTATTTCACTTAGCAGGACACCCTCGAGGTCCATCCACGTTGCTACAAATGGCCAGATTTCATTCTTTCTCATTGCCATATAGTACTTCATTGTATATATATACCACATCTTCTCGATCCACTCTTCAGGTGATGGACATTTAGGCTCTTTCCATGATTTGGCTATTGTTGACATTGCTGCTATGAACATTGGGGTGCATGTGCTCCTATGCATCAGCACTCCTGTATCTCTTGGGCAAATCCCTAGCAGTGCTATTGCTGGGTCATAGGGGAGTTCTACTGTTAGTTTTTTGAGGAACCTCCACACTGTTTTCCAGAGCGGCTGCACCAGTTTACATTCCCACCAACAGTGTAGGAGGGTGCCTATTTCTCCACATCCTTGATGTGAGATATTTTATAATTTGCAAAGCACCCCCACATACCTGTCTTATTTAACATGAATGACAGAGGTGTTTTTAAGAGGAAACTGTTACAATGAGGAAACTGAAGAATTGGGAGATTTGAGTATTGCCTGATGTCACAGGGTCTACAAGTCGCAGAACCTACACCCAGTCCAGTATCAACTCTCCTTCCTGTGCGTTTTCAACTTCATCAGAGGTTGGAAGGTGGAAGGGTTCATGCCCCCATCACATTTCCCTTTACACCTTTGCTGCTAGGAAGCTCAAGATGCTTAGCCCTTTCACAACCATGGCTGTTCGTCATGTATTTCTCATCCTGGAGTCTTCCACAGTATTGGGTGGGCTAGATTTGCTTTATGAAACACAGCATATGTAGTCTGTTTCAAGTGGATGAATCATGACTTCCCAATGCCTTTAAAAGTGGTGGAGATGAATTTTACCTCTGCAGCACCACCGTCTCTGCTCGTGGGAGATGACAGGCTCCGGTGGCTGCTTGCTGGCACCTCTGCCTTCCTGCCTCTGGGGCTCTCCTCCAGCCTCGCTGTCAGGGCTCTCTGCCCACATCTTTCCAGAGGGAAGACGGTCCCTCCCTCCTCTGCAGGCCCTCTCCCTCTGCTTCCCCGTGATACCCGCGGCTTTTCTCAAAATCCCCGGCAGTGAAACATCGTGGAAAGTTAGCCCAGACCTTTCGGAGGCTGCGATGGAGAGAGCATCGTCCCAGAGCTCTGACCCCGTGAGCCCCCTGAGCGTTTTACACCTGCCGCCAGCAAACCCAAGTATATTATGGGAAGGGTTCGCGTGTGCCTGGGCAGAAGCTAAGGACTTTCTTGGCCTTCGTCCCTCAGGTCTCCGGGCTGTGGTGCTGGGGGGCCTGGTCAGACCTGAGTGGGGGCAGATATCTCCCCCTGAGATCCTTCCAAAGGAGCCAGGCATGCCCGGTCTGAGTCCCCTCTCCAGCCCTGTGCAGCCTCGCTGAGCCTCAGTTTCCTCATCCATGACACGAGGGTTGGATCACCTCCCACAGGAGTTGTGCTGACAGCCCCCAGTATTAATTAGTTAATCACAACAGTAACAAGGCAGCGGACCCACATCAGGGCTTTATTTGCGATGAGATAGTAAAAGCTGATGCATCGAATGCTTGCAGTATCCCGGATGCTGCGGTAAGCACCCTGTGTGTTTACTCATTAAGGTCTCCCAACGGCCAGTGAGAAAACAGAGAGGTTCTCAACTTGCCCAGGGTCACACAGCAAGAGGTGGCAGCAGAGGCAGGACCCAGAGCTGAATGGCAGGCACAAGACCAGGGCATGCAGTAGGTGCTCGGGCAGTGTGCTTTCTCCTCCCTTCCTCCGGGACTGGGAGGCCAGCCACTTGTCGTCAAGGTGGGGTAATGCTCACAGCAGGGCCTGCACAAGCGGGGGGTCGGGAGGTGAGCGGAAGACCATTCCACTCCCGCCGAGTACCAGCATCTTCTCTCTGAGGCAGCCAGTGGACAGCTGTTTGAGATGCGTGTGCTTTTGTCAGTAAACCCCAAAGTCGCCGATAAAATGCCCAGCCAAACCCTGGGGTTCAGACCCTCTGAACCCGAGAATGGTTTCCTCCTTCGTGCACCTGCGCCTTTCCAGGGGGGAACGCGGACACCCTGCTGGCTCACAGAGTGGGCGGGGGCTTGGCTGGCTCTCCCTTTTTACTTAATTCATTTCTTCAAAACAGGTCTTCTTTTTTATCTACGTGAATGCTGTCCCCTGAAGCCCCTTAACAGACTTCCTGACACTCCCCTCCACTTTGGGGCTTTGTCTTCCGTGTCCCAGCATCTCAGCCCGCCTTCCAGAAAACAGCTGCCTGCTGTCAGGACCAGGACGCGCGGTCGACAAGGCACCAGCCCCCGCCTCTGGGTGCTCCCTGTTGGCACCATTACTGATGGTCCAACTGAGGCACAGACAGGCTGTCCTGAGTGCCTGCACTGCCCTTGACGCTCCTTCAGCCTGTGGCCGGCTGCCAAGTGCGACTGCTCTGTCCCCTCCCCAGTGCTCGCCCTTCATAAATCACTCCCTGTTTCAGTTGTATTGTTAGAGCAGAAGTAAAACCTCCTTGGAGTGCCTCATATATTTCCCTCTGGCTTATTGCCAGGGCCTTTGGCGTGGAGAGAAGTGCCTCTTGGGAAGCAGGGAGTCCTATAAACCCACGGGGGTCCAGGCTCGATGCTGGGGAGGGGGCTAGCTCAGTCATCCTGCCCCCCAGGGGCCCCTGATGCCGTGACCTCAGCAGCCCTCTTGCAAAGGGGCTCCATCCTCAGAGCCCAGAAGACTGAGTGGGCATATCGGGCTGTTTTCTGCATCTCCTCCCTGGAGAGAGAAAACTACATAAAGTAACCTCCATTCAGCCTTAAAAAGGAAGGAGATTCTGTGACACATGTTACAACACGGCTGAACCTTAGTGGCATTCTGTGAAGTGCAACAGGGCAGATGCAAACGGACAGGTACTGTCTGGCCCCACCATATGAAGGACCTGCAGCCGTCAGGGTCAGGAAGTGAGTAGAAGAGGGGGTACCAGGGGGTTCCAGGGACTGAGTGTGTCCTCTGGAGACAGACTTCCGGTTTGGGGAGAGGACACATTTCCAGAGATGGCGGTGGTGCTGTCTGTATTTTATGGCGCTGAACCGTATACTTAAAAATGGTTAAGGTGGCGAATTTCATGTCATGTATACTGTGCTGCAATTTAAACACACACGCGCACACGCCTTCCGGGTGGTTTTCTGCTCGCATCGCTGCCCAGGTAGCTTGCACCTTATGGGGACATTTGTACCGAAGGGTCAGAGAGAAGCTGCCAGGAGCAGGGACCTGCCCTCAGGCCTTGTCCTGCACTCTTGCGGCCTCAGTGTAGATTTCCTGGGCTGGTTAGAACAGTCACCAGCAAACCCGCTCTGCCCTTCCCTCCGGCAGACCTCTGTTACAGAGCCTTGGAGCTCAGCCGTGGCCAGTCCTGTCCTGTTACAGAGAGAAATGGAGACTGGAAGAGGCAACGCAACTTGCCTTGAGGAACGCATCCTGTTACCATAGCGTTGACAGATAAATAGGGAACCCAAGGTTGAATTTCAGATAAACAATGAATGCTGTCTTAGTATAGGTATGTCCCATGCAAGTTATCTGAAATTCCAATTTCAATAGTGATTTGAATTTTCTTTGCTAAATCTGGCGAACGTCCGTGAGAGGCGACCAGGATCTCGTGCCCTGGTATCTTTGCACTTCAGAACTGCAGGTGGTGCAGGGTGTTGGCATTAGGGAGGCAGGCTCTGGTGTCAGACTCGTCAGATACCCGTGTGACCTGGGGCAAGCTGCTCAGCTCTCTGATCCTCAATTCTGTATCTCTCTCTTTCTTTTTTATGTCTATTTATTTTTGAGCGAGCACAAGTGGGGGAGGGGCAGAGAGAGAGGAAGACACAGATTCAGGCTCCAGGCTCTGAGCTGTCCGCATAGGGCCCGATATGGGGCTCAAACTCACGAACCGTGAGATCATGACCTGAGCCAAAGTCAGGTGCTCAACCGACTGAGCCCCCCAGGCGCCCCTCAATTCTGCATCTTAGAATATGGATGATAATAGCACCTTCCTGAAACAGTAAAAGGTTAAACAGTAGCACTTGTAAAGTCCAAGCACAGTACCGGTTCAATTAGAGGTGACCCTTCTTCAGTTATTCTCATGGACTTTGATCCTTTATGAATTAAGGATAAGCACATACCTAGCAAGCGTTAGGCTGTGACGCCAGAACAGGAAGACGGCGGGGTAAAGACCTGGCTCCTCACCTCAGCCTTGCTGTACTAAGCTGTGTGACCGGGGGCAAACCACTGCACCCCTCGGGGTCTCCATTTCCTCAGCTCTGCATTGGAGCAGACAGTTCTAAGGGGGTTTTCAAGTGTGAATTATACCTCCAGAAAGCTGTTCATATTTTTTTTTAATTCTAAAGGGTGCCTCCCTTGTGTCTCCCAGCACTCAGCTCCCGGATAGTCTTCTCACCTAATGTCCACAACTGGGAGAAGCAGGTGTTCTTTTCCCCACTCAGCTGATGACTCCCAGGACTCAGAAAAGCTAAGTAACTTGTGCAGGGTTACACAGCCATTCTGTGGCAGGGCCCGACTTCCATCTCTGGTCACCCCGTACCCCTGTTCTCACCGTCCTCTGCAAACCAGGGACTTCTTTGGAGGTGGTTGGGGGCGAGCAGGGCCCCACAGGGCAGCCCCAGGTCAAGTCTCCCCAGATGGATCATCCCTGGGCAGGTGACTCCGGGTGGGGCCGTGAGTCCCCAGAAGCCGATGGAAGCAGCACATGGACTCTCTTCCTCCCCACACTGTGACCGCCATCTTGAACAAAACAAATACGCCCCCTCCCCGACGGCAGAGAGAAATAATGACAGGTTTCGTGCGGGGCTCCCAGGGTCTCCTCTCAAATCCTTAGCAAACTACGTACCCAGAGACTGTTACATCCTTTGTTTTAAGTCCAGCTTCAAAGTTCAAAGGAGTTTTTGTCCTTCTCATTATCTGACAGACCGTTTAGCAGTTGGGTTCTGGGTGGTCTCCGTGACCAGCAAAGACCGTCCCGTGTGTCCCCCGGGGGTCATGTCCAAGCTCGAGGTCGATGCTGGACCCGCCCCTCAGTGTGTTCCAGGAGGAAAGCGAGGCAGCTGGGTTAAAATGGAAACCTAGGGGGCTTGTAATTAAAAGGCTGTGGCATAAACCAGAGGGCTGGGATTAGTACCTACCAGGGCAGACTAAAAACGGGCCATTTCCGCAAAGCAAACCAGAGAATCCCAGTGATGTTGGGCCAGCGGGAGTGGAAGACGAGAGGGGTGGCCTGATCCACCTTCGCTTCTCTACACGCCCTGTGCCCCTGCCCGGCAGCGGAGCTCAGCAGCCCTGCTCCAGAACGGGATCATCTAGGAAGGGCAGGCCTGGTGTGTTGGCGTAATGGGGTAGGACTTGGGGGGGGGGGCATTCAAGGCTGCTGTAAATCAGCTGAGACATTAGAATACAGTTTCTCAAGAATGTTCTAGTCATGTATGTTTTAACAGGACTTAGCTATATGAGAACACACTGCCAAACAGTGTTTGCAAGCTTTGCCGTGTCTCCACCATCTCCTCATCTGTCTAGCAGAACTCAGGGCTCTGAAGGAGGAGGATGTGGGGTGGAAAAATGCGGTGGGTAGAGTAAGGAAGATACTAGGAGCACATCTAGGACGCGTCAGACAGTGAGTGTAATGAAGGAGGACAGTTTTGTCCACTTGCAGTTTTGTCTGAGCCACCAAGTTACCTCCGGTGACCAGTGTAATTATGAGCCGGTAGGTCTCTAGGGAGTTAGAAGAAAACAGATAAGCATTTATTTGGCCACACCTCCCCTCCCACCTGCCAAGTGATGAAGACATGGCAATGACAGATTACATTTTTAGGATTTTCTGGAACAAATGGTGCCTCCCCCCCACCCCCTGCCAGTTGTTGGGGGTCCTAAGATCTTGATTGTTCAAACCTTGTGTTATACCCCCCAGGGTCTTATGTGGAAGGTCACACCCTGCTCCTGGCTCATTCCATTCAACACTTGGAAGAGCAGTAGGTGTGTTGACCTAGCCAAGAGCTGACATCCAAGCCAGGGAAGTGGTGTAAGTGCTCGGGAGACTGGAGTCACACCAGTACAAACAGAAATTCCGTCCTCCAAGCCCGACTCTTGCAGGGTTATGGAGCCAACAAAATGGCCAGTGGGGGTGGGTCGCTCTGGGGAGCAGGTTCACCACACACCCTGGGGGGTATGTTGGATGGTGATGGATTGGAGACGATGAGATTGGACCAACCAGACTGCTCCTGACACAATACAGATGCCTAAATGCTTGTCGAACGGCTGAATGAGTCAATGTGCTTTCATAATCAACTTTCGATAGAAATCAGTACTCAGAACCCAAGGAGGAAATGTTGCATTCCCTGGTCCCTTTTTTTAAACTTTTTTTTTCTTTTTTAAGAGAGAGCACAAGCAGGGGAGAGAGACAAAGAGAGAGAATCCTAAGCAGGCTCCATACTCAGTGCGGAGCCTAACATGGGGCTTGATCCTATCACCCTGGGATCATGACCTGAGCCGAAATCAGGAGTCTGACGCGTAACCAACTGCCCGTCCAGCCCCTTTTATTCAGTCTTATTGAATAGGTGTTTGTTGAACACCTCCTATGTGCCAGGCAATATTCTAGGTGCTAAGGACAGAGCAGTGAACGTGACATCCATAGAGGACAAGCGAATGGTCACAGAATGACAGAAGTGCTGTGAAGGAGGAGGTTAGAGGCTCAGGAAAGTCCCCCCAGGAAGCATGTATGTTATAAAGGCCTGACATTAGAGGGGTTGGTGAGCAACAGAGGGTGGGAAGTGGAACGTGCCTTCTGGAACATGTTGGGGCAAAACCTGTACTGAACGAGTTGATGGCCTCTAGACATCACATGATTCTAGAGAACAATAATAATAATAAAAATAATAATAGCTATGATTTCTCACTGCTGTCCTCCAAAAGGATCTTCATGTCCCATTCATGGGCTGTCACTCTAAGTGAGCAGTCCCTTTAAAAATAATTAGAGATGTGATCAGTCGCTATTCAGAAGTCTGGCAGGAACTAATTTGCAAGTCTCTTCAGAGCTGGCCTTAAAATTTCCCCAAAGCTGTGACTACAAGTAAATCAGGGCCCTGGGGAGCCACGCTGGATTTCAGAGTAAAAGTAAAGAGGAAGTCAGACGTACCTACAGTTAGGAGACGCCCCAGCACACACAGTTTGTGGTCAATTCAGAAGCATCTGTGGGACAATTAAACTGTCCTCAACTCTGAGCTCCTTTTTAAAAAAGAAGGAAAGAAAAGGAGTGAGGTCGGTTTGCATCACCAGCGAGTTCTCTTTCCTTTCGGAAGCAAGGAGTTGGGAGGGAGCTGGAGCAGGAAGCCCAGACCCCAGCCGCCCCTCTGTCCGAGGCTATGATGGAGTTGGAGCCCCCAGTTCCCAGCTCTTCAGAGCGCCCTGCATGTTGCTGTGTTCTGGAGAAAGTGCCAGCGTCGGTGTGCTGTTGTGCCCTGGGTTGTTCAAGAAGCCAGTGGAGACTGCTGTAGTTTCCTCAAGTCCTGTCCTCAACAGCTTGAACATCCAGAGGCCCCACCCCTGCCGGGAAGGCGCCACCCCTGTCTCCCAGGTGCCACCTACTCTTGTCATTTCTAGAGGGGACGCCTGGGTGACTCATTCGGTTAAGCGTCCGACTTCGGCTCAGGTCATGATCTTGCGGCTCGTGGGTTCAAGCCCCGAGTCAGGCTCTGTGCTGACAGTTCAGAGCCTGGAGCCTGCTTCAGATTCTGTGTCTCCCTCTCTCTCTGCCGTTTCCGCCTTCATGCTCTGTCTCTTAAAAATAAATATACATTAAAAAAATTTTTTTTAAATCTTTAAAAAATAAGTGCTAGAGGAGATGGGGAGAGCATAAAGGACAGTGCCACTGAGGAAGGCAGTGGACAGGAAGGGACAAGGTAGACCGCCCGTGTCCTTTCTCTCCTTTCAAGTACCAACTAAAGCAGTACTATCCTTGTTTCTGGCTAATTGTTGGAAAATGTGGTTTATGAACCAGTATAACAACAATTAAGACATAAGGACAAAGCTGGAACAATAAACCGAAACATTAGGAATTATCTCTGGTAAATGCGAGTTTGGAGAATTTTTAGGTTCCTCTTATTGTTTACCCCTAATTATTACTTTTAGTATCGAGAATTATTTTGAGAATAGCAAAAAAAAAAAGAATGAAGGAGAGACAGAGAGGTTTAGATATGCTGACAAACAGACCGCGGCTGGAGTCACAGAGCCGGGCAGTCCGACCTTGCCTCCTCCTGTCTGACCTTGTCACCTTGACCGTTTCCTTGAACTTCACCTTTTCTCATCTGGGCAGTGGTCCTCGATGGACCACATGGTCCAGACCATGTTATCACCTGTTGTGATAGTCTGATGAGAAGAAGTAAGGGGCCCAGCAAATTATGAGAAACTGTATACATGAAAGGGTTATTTTCATCCAGTAATTAACCACTGAGAGCTTTTTAAATATTTTTAATGTTTTATTTATTTTTGAGAGAGAGAAAGAGAGAGAGAGAGAGACAGCATGAGCAGGGGAGGGTTAGAAAGAGAGAGGGAGACACAAAATCCAAAGACAAGCTTCAGGCTCTGAGCTAGCTTTCAGCCCAGAGCCCAACGTGGGGCTTGGGCCCACGAACCGTGACATCATGACCTGAGCCTAAGCTGGCCACTTAACTGACTGAGCCACCCAGTTGCCCCCTAACACTGAGGTTTGAAACAGTGTTTCTTCCCAGGTGAGTCCCTGGGGGAGTTGTTAAGAATGCAGATTTCCTGACCTGTGGCACAGATTGGATTTCTGGGAAGCTGGGCCCCAGAATCTGCATTTTAACAAGCAGGTACACGCCCTTTACCTGCCCTGTGGATTCCTGAGATAATTAAAGTGAGATCCAGGGATTTAAAGCAAACAGCCTGTGGCAGGAACATGAGAAATGGATGTGCCTAACCATACGGAGTGAGTGGTTCCGTTGTCAAGTGATACATGTGCTCGCGAGTTCAGAGGGGGCTGGACGCAGCCAGGGAGGGGGATCTGTGAAGGCTGGACTTAGAATGAGGAAGGGCAGGGGAGCCCTGGGGTGCCTGGCGGGGGCTGTGCCTGGGGGACAGGGGCTTAGACCGGGAGGGAAAGCTGCCCTTCTGGCCTCCGTCTGGGACTGTGTCAGGCAGCCTGGGTCTGTGATTTTGCATTGTCTGTTCCCTGACCGCCACCTGCCCCCATGATCAGACTGGGGGCTCCACGAAGCATTAGACAGTCAAACAAACTGGGGTCCTGGTCCCTAACCTGTTGGGCCAGGTGGTGTCAGATGACAGCAAAGCCACCCCAAAAACATTGGCGGTGGCAGGGCCTGCCTCTCAGGCCTTTCACTTCACTAACACCAGTTCTGGGTAGACTGACTCCACCCCACCCCCCACCGCTCCCCCTGCACTGGCTTTGCTCTTCACTGCAGGAGCAGCATCGCACAGTGGCCAGCACGCTCGGGAGCCACCTGCAGCTGCTCGGCTTAGTCCTGTGTCTGCCACTCACTCGCTGTGTGACCTGAGACCAGTTATGTCACCTCTCTGGCCACATAGCCTCGCACCTCGAATGGGAGGAAGAATGGGTCCGGCCACGGAGGGTTTTCCTTGGGCTTTTTGCTGAGGTCGTCCTCACAGAAGCCTTGCTGCAGGTCTCGCCCACAGCAGGGCAAATAATTGGTGTCAGTTGGTCACAGTTGCTCACCCAGCAACCATTTATTGAACACCTACCATGCTAAGTACAGAGAAGTCTAGAAGCACAAGGAGCTCAGGGTCTGGGGCCCGAACGGGTGTGAAACAGCTTCTTGTGCGCAGGGGGATTCTAGCGGGGTGTCCAGGACACAGGTGGCACGGAATGGCTGCCTCATTCACTGGCTCAGAGGAGGACACACTGGGTTAGGGCTTGAAATAAGAGGGGCGGGAGGGGTAGAGTTGGGGGGGGGGCCAGGTGGCAGGCAGAGTGGTGAGATGTGCATCGTATGTGCTGCTTTGTAAAGGGCGCGGCCAGTTTCTCAGCCTGTCGCTGTGGGGGGCCAGCACTGCCCTGTAGGGGACGGAAGGTGCACTAGTTCCCCAGAAGGGCTCTCCTGGCTACTGGGGTTGCAGGTGACGCTCGGGGTGCCTCTGCAACTCCCCAGTGTGCGTGCTGGTGCAGGGGCGAGCCTCTTATCTGCACTGCCTTCCAGCACCTCTGCCGTGTCCTTCCCAGCGCGGCTCCCTGATCTCCGCTTGTGAGCTGCCTGACCCTTCTCATCCCGTCCATGCGTGTGTACCTCGCCATTAGCGCTGTCCTCCGGCATTCCAAGCCAAGGAACACAGACCGGCCGGAACCTTCCTCGGAGGCTGGTTCGCTGTTCAACGGGCCTCCGCGGAGTGGAGGGTGGGCGTATCCATCACCCAGACCCGGCTGACCCCCACTCAGGAAAACAGTGCAAACCAGGAAGGTCAATCCATTAGCGAACCAGAGCCCAAATGAGCACGCCAGAGATTTAATTATTTTCCAGCCTGTGCGGGTGGGTAGTTCTCAACCATACTCAGACCTTGGAGAGTAAGTCCTGCTCTGGGCAGAAGTCTAAAGAAAACAGACCTGAAAGGAGGCTTCTCCTGGCGGGGGGGGGGGGGGCAGGGAGACATATGGAAGAGGAGAATCTGGTACCTTCTGTCCTGTAAATGAGCTTTCAGGCTGTGGCTCTGAGACCTTTTTTGTTTTGTTTTATCTTGTTTTAAGAGAGAGAGAAAGAGAGAGAGAGAGCATGAATAAGGGAGGGGCAGAGAAAGAGGGAAAGAGAATCCCAAGCAGGCTCCGCACTGTCAGCACAGAGTCCAATGCAGAGTTCAGCTGTGACCTGATCTGAAATCGGGAGTCAGACACATACACACTTTACCAACCGAGCCACCCAGGTGCCCTGAGACCCTTTTATAATAGAAGCACACTTGAGCTGCATGTAAGCCCCTGCCCGCCTCCCTGGTGGCACGGAGACTCAGGACCAAGAACTGGATCTCTCTGAGTCTCCATGTCCTCATCTGTAATCAGAGATGAGCTTATCCGCCAATCAGGGTTAAGGGCATTTGGGAAATAATGCATCAGGTTTCCACACACCAAGGGAAGGTTTCCAAAACGTTCGTTCTCTTACCCACCCCTTCCCAGGACAATGAACCGTGTGTAATGATTCCAAAACGTGGTTTTGAATGAGACTGTAGCCTTCGCCAGGGAGTGTTCATTTACCAAGTAGTTTTGAGTGCCTGGCGCTGGCTGAGACATGACAGCACATGGAGACAGCTGTAGAGACAGATGCGGAGCCTCTGCCGTGGTCTCACGGCCCGACAAGGACTCCGGCTTCTGCTGGAGTTTTGGGGACGGCAGGTCTGCCTCAGCCTTCCCCCCAGGCCCCAGCCTAGAGCAGAAAGCAGTCCTGCATCTATGCCTTGCTCCTCCAGGGGAGAGAAGGAACTGCTGGCAGCCGGAAGTGGCAGGTTACATCCATGCCCTGCATGGCCTCTGGGGGTCAGTGAGTTCTGGCGGGGTGGACCGGGCTGTGCCATAGCATGCCCTGTGTTGGTCCATGTGCTAGAAGCCAGCAAGGCTTCCCACACACATGCCCACTGTGGAAAGGCAGAAAGCGATGGAAACTCTAAGAACCTCCCCAGCGTGTGACCAGGTCCTGGCAGGAAATCCAGACTATGGCTTATTATTTTAATGGCTATTTTAACCCCCAGGGGCACTTGTAGGTGGCCTGAAAACCAAATCATGGGACTTTCACTTAACTTTTCAAAAATCCAGATTTCACATTGGAAATAAAACTTCTTGCCCAATCTCTGAGTCTTCCCCAGTCTCTTACCCCTTCTCCAGCCCCACCTCCAAGGGGTCAGCGATGAGAGAGATTCCAGGGTGGGGAATGGGTATGCATGCCGTCACCCACATGGCTAGATGAGAAAACTCCTTATGATATTTAGCAACTGATACCACCCGGTCCTGATGTCCCTCATGTCACAGTGGCTGGGTGAAAACCTGAGCTCAGCCAGGTAATCCCACCGGCGCCGGCATCACTGGGTGTGTGCTGAATCCAGGCCGTTGACACCATCCATCTATACCACCAGCCTCCAAGGTCTCTTTGGGACCCTCCCTCCCAGCTTGCCAATCACTTATGAGACCAGATGGCAAAACACATGGTGATTTCTTTTGCAGTGACGAAAGGAATTAGAATCTTTCTTTCGCTCCAGAACCAAACGCCTATTAAGTATTTTTTAAGCACATAATCCACAAAGAAGGCACCAGCCTTGTGCTTTGAACTTGACGTGGATCATCTCGTTTCATCCTCACTGTGCACACGTGTGTGGTAGGTGTTACCAGCCCTGCCAGGGCTGAGTGAGCGGAGGCCCAGACCAGTTAAGAGGTTTGTCCAAAGTCACACAGCTGGGACCCCCAGCCAACCTGTGCCCCTCTGCTCCAGAAAGTGTGCCCTTCCCCAGTGATGTGCTGCCATTTGGGCTCTTTAACTAGAAGACGGTGCTGGTAAGAAGCATCCTGCACCCTGTGTAGAGGCCATGAGGCCAGACGTTCATTTTTACTCAATGTAAAATCTCCAAACCTAAGATTTCCCCATGGAATGGAAGGAGCAGGAAGGGAAGTTTAGGCCTCAGTCTTTGTGGGAGGAAGTAACACTGGAGCTGTGGATGTCAAGAAGGGGCCTTACCTGGTTGTGGGGACACCTTCAAACCCAGTGAGCTTCCCTGTGCCCACGCCTGCACCCCTGAGCCACCGAGCAGGACTGACCCCACACACACACCGAGCCAGGGTTGCATCATGGGAACAATGGCTAATGCTCTGATGTGTGCTGTTTCAGGCATTCTTCCAAGTAATTTACATATTCTGTGAGTCCTGCGCTGCCACTGTTGCCACCTTACAGATGAGGAAGTTGAGGCACAGAGAAGGAGAGTAACTTGCCCAAGGTCACACAGCCAAGTGGCAGAGTAGGGATTCAAACCCAGTGAGATCATCCACACTGGTTCTGAGGAGGGGGAGCTCCACATTTGAGGCCCGAAGTCAGGAGGAGGTGGGTCTGGGGCTGGAGTGGGGAAGGGTTTCTTTGAAAAGCCAGCTTGGGGTGATGTGAGCTTTCTGATGAGGTGCTCCTGGTGAAGGCGTGGGGACCGAGTTTGTGTCGGGGGGCTGCCCAGGAATGAGGGCGCATGCCCCCTTACACACCAGCTCTCCATGGCTGGGCCAGCTCCTCTGAAGAACGCGACAGGCCTCCCCCCATGCCAGCAGCTCCCTGGAGAAACATCAGGCGGGGGGCGGGGGGGGGGAGGGCGCTGGGAGGCCCAGCTCCTGCCAGCAGCGGTTTGCCGAGAAGCACCTGGCACGGGCTATGGCCGAGAGCCCGGGGGTTCGCTCCTTTACAGAAGTGGACCCGCCTTTCTGGTACTTCTGTTATTTTCACAAATGCGTTTCAAGGCGGTTGGAGATGCATAACTGAGGGAAATCCAGCCCCAGCATCCGTGAGGAGGAGGATTTGGTCTCGGGATTTGAGGCGGGTTCCGTCCGACCAGGAGCAAGGTCCCTGTGCAGTGCTAGCAATTCCAGACATGCGTTTCCTTCGCGTCACAGCCCATTTTACAGATGCAGAAATTGAGGCTGAGAGGGCGGCCTGCCCAAGGTCACGCAGGGAACAAGGGGCAGGAGTGGAATCCCAGCACGGATTGGATCGAAGGCAAGGCCCTAACTCCTTAGTTCTCACTCTGCCGGGGTCAGGGCCCAGGGCCCCGTTCCTTCCGCCCTTTGCCCCCCAGGGCTCCCTGTGTCCTTACGCAGCAAGAACTTAGAACAGGGCTTGGCACACAGCACTCGACAACCACCAGATGTCCTGGTGGTGTTGGTGGCTGTGCTGGTGACAGTCACACCAAGTGTGATCCTGCATGCCATGAGAGGGGGGTACCTAACCGATTCGAGCCTGAGGATGGGTCCTCATGACATCACTCTGGAAGAAGGGAGGTATAAAGGCAGGCCTGAAGGCCCACAGAGGGGATGCCTGGCTGGCTTAGTCGGAAGAGCATCGCGCAACTCTTGATCTTGGGGTCGTGAGTTCGAGTCCCACGTAGGGTACAGAGATAGCTGAAAGCTCACAGGCGTCCACAGGAAGGGCAGCTGTGAGGGGTGAGGCTTCAGGGCAGAAGACTCGGGCCTTCACAGGTCCCTTGGGTGCAGGAAAACACAGTACTTCTGACAAAACCCCAGTGGCCCAGCTTGCCCCCTGGGCCACCCTGCAGGGCTGGGGCTGGGTACACAGGTCCTGAGTTCAGGTTCAGGAGTCCCAGAATGCCCTCAGAAGGCAGTGGAGACTCGTTGGGGGCTTACTGAGTAGGAACAATGGAGTCAAAGCTGTGTTTACAGGGACTGTGCCCTGGAGGGGACCTGGGCCGAGCCCCCAGCAGCAGTCCAAGCCAGAGGCCAAGCTGGGGTGCGGTGGCCGGGCACTGGCAGGGTACCTGGGCACACAGCAGCGCTGTTCCCAGAGGCAAGGACAAGGAAAGAGATGGGGGACAACTTGTTTTCAGATATTTTGAGTTGGAGATTCCTATGGGACATTACAAGGTGATGACCAAGGAAGGGGCAGGTGGTTCAGCCACCTCGAGAATGAAATGAGTGTGCCATGTTCAGTGGAAGGAAGAGGGGGACGGGGGGACGGGGGGAGGGGGGGAGGGAGGGCCATTTCGCCGAGGAGACTGCTGGGAAAGAGGCCAGTGACTCCAGCTCGCACAGGGAACAGATGCCCAGCCTGGCTGAGCTGGAGCTTTGCCCTGAGGCATCCAACTTAGTCCCCTGGATTTCCAGATGTTTCTGGATAGAAGTTACTATAAAACTCCGAGCAAATGCCCCGCCCTTTTGGGTTCTGGCCTGATGGAAGAGCACTCGGGCTGATTGAGCTGTAGCAGAGCCTAGAGAAGCGGGGTGGGCGGGGCTGGGCTGGCCCCACATCCGGGCACCTTGGGAGGCCCTTGCCGACGGCTGCGAGCCCGTGTGAGGGGTCCGTGCGGCGAAGGCCTCGCTTTGCTGAGCTGGCCCGGTGGGGCCTCACGGAGCGGCCCTTTGCAATGTTGGTTTATTTCTGAGCTTCCTCCAGGGATCCGGAGAAGCGATGGATCCTTTGGGCTCCTTAAGGCCCCTAAACAGACCCGTCGATGTGCTAGAAGGCGGCATAAACCACCTCGAAAATCCCATTTATGAGAGCCCAGGAGAAACGCGTGCCTCTGCTGTGAGGTCCCCCCTCACAGATCTTGATAGAAACGAAACCTGGCTTCAGGGACCAGAAGGCAAAGCCATACCCTGTGGCCTAGAGAATTGAAACTCGTGGTAGCGTCTTGAAGAAAATTTCATTTCCCTTACCACCATTTACAGACGATCTTTATGTGCTATGGTGCCTGACCAAATCGTTACGGGATTTTTAAAAACGCCTTATAAAAACTTCATGGAGGGAATTTATTATTCTTTCAGTTGAGGTATAATTGACGTGACATTAGTTTCAGGCATTCAACATGATTCGGCACTTGTGTATGTTGAGAACCGATCCCCACAATTGGTCTAGTGTAACATCCGTCAGCACACATAGTTATACGTGTTTGGTTTTTTTCCCCTTGTGGAGAGAACTTATAAGATCTACTTTTTTTTCATGTTTAATTTTGAAAGGGAGAGAGACACAAAGTGTGAGCAGGGGAGGGTCAGAGAGAGAGGGAGACACAGAATGGGAAGCAGGCTCCAGGCTCTGAGCTGTCAGCACGGAGCCTGACGCAGGGCTCAAACCCATGAACTGTGAGATCATGTCCTGAGCTGGAGTCAGCTGCTCAACTGACTAAGCCACCCAGGCGCCCCTAAGATCTACCTTTTTAGCAACCTGGGGAAGAGAATTTAATCAGCACTTCCTTCCTAAGGGTTTAGTTCAATGCTCATGGCTGGGGTGGCTTCTGTGCACCTAGCAGCCATGCCTGCCCCTTGGAGGTAGATCTGGGCTGCGGGGGTAACCTGTGTGCTCCAGACTATTCCCTGTGGGAATGGCTGAGGTCATGAAGGCAGTCATCGTGGGGGTCACTGGCTTGGGCCATAACTGGAACCTCCAGGGTCAAATCTGTGCCCCACAAGGTACAGGCCTGGAGATATGTGTTTAAGTCGTCTGAACCTCACTTTCCTCATCTGTAAAGTGGGTAGCACTTCTCAGGTCATCATGAGGTTTAACCAGGATGGTGGCTGCCAGGTGCTCAGCGGGATACCTGGCCCACGGCAGGCACACTGGTCCCGATGCTGAGGCCTGGGCAGTACTTCCCTGGCCGCATCCATATTCCCAGCCAGCCTGCCATGCTCCAGCCGCAAAACACCCAGCTCGCTGTGGAGAGTGCTTTGAGGAAGCCCACGCGTGATGTACTTCGAGGAATTCCCAGGCCGGAAAGCGGGGCTTCCACTTTGTCGTCCTAGTGGCTCCCCACGAAGTGAATGATGGGGTCGCCATGCTGGGTCAAAGGGCAAAGGTGGACTGATGACCTTTGGGAAGTTGCTTGACTTTCTAGGCCTCAGTTTCCTTATCTGAAAAACAAAGGCATGAAGGTGCACCTCGCCGTTATCGGAATGAGAGCTGATACATAAAGTAGGTCTGGGTCTGTGGTGAACAGCCATCATCACTGACTCCATATTTGACCGGCAGGCCTCCTGCTTTCAGTCTGGCTCTGATTTTCTGTGACTTCACTTAAGGGTGGGGAGTTCCTTATGGCAATAAAGAGGCAGGAGTTCACTGCCACACGGAGCCCTGTTCTCCCAGACAGGGCCTCTCTGCTCCTGTCCCTGCCCTGCCACTATGTCTGACCCTCTCTGGACCCGGCATCTCCCCTGCAGCATGATGGGTACTCAGTGCTGCCCTACATGAATGCAACATCTGGTTTCCTTTCTTCTCCCCGCTGAGCCTGCAGGTGAATCTGTAGCTTTCTGGATCATTCTGTCTCTCTCCAGACCTCACGCTGACACTCCGCCCGGCGCTTTCCTCAAGGCAGTCCAGAAAACTCGAGAGTGGGGGTATCCCTGCCTCTCTTGAGTGACTGTAATTTTTAGGTTTTTCACAAGAAATCAGAAATAGAGGAGGAAGCTGTCCCCTCTCCCCCCACAGGTGCTTGTGTACCCAGGGCCCAACCTGGAAAATGGGCTGAGCAGGGCAAGTGAAAGATGAACCTCAGGAGGGAGGCTCTCTCCTGTGACAGAGCAGTGTCCCCAGCTGTCACCGGGCGCCTTCATGCCCTGGAGCTGCAGGGTCCCCGCTGGGGGCTTCAGTCGCCTCTGGAAGTATATTCATTCCTGACTCTACTTGCTCTTCCGAATCTGGTCATTGCTTTGGCTCCGAGAATGCCACTTAGTGTATAAAAAAAGACTCCCCGTGGCCCCCCTCCCCCAGCTGTGCAATTATGTCTGTGGAGCTTCCTTTCTGGAAGGCGGGGGTGGGGGCGTGCTGTAGCGTCCCGCGGGCGCCCGAGGCCCGTCCGGCTTCCATGGGCCGACCTGTCCCTGTCGCTTGGGGCCCGCAGCCTCTACAGGGACAGCAGTCAAGCCAGACTGAGCATGGGGCTTGTAGGGCCCAGCAGGGCCCAGCCCCTCTCGCCCTGAGTCTCTGTGCTTCCTATTCGCCCGCCGTACCCGCTGTCTACGAGACCTTCCTCTCGTCCAGCTCACAGCTTTCTCTCTCTCCAGCTTCTCAGGAACATTCCTTTCTCTGGGGAATCCTTCTCCAACGGGGAAGGGGCACTGCCCGTTCTTTTCATCCCACTTCACCCTCACCCCCTCCTCATGTGATGAATGTGCCAAGGTGACCTAGCTCCTCATCTGATCTTTTCTCCCACCGCTGAGGCAGGGGCTGTTGCTTTGCCCATTTGACAGCTGGGGAAATAGAGGCCTGGGAAGGTCAAGCAAGCCCCAGGCCTCCAAGCTCGGAGGTGCTAGATCTGGGAGTCTGACACCAGCGTACTCCTGATCCCCAGGATAGCATTTGTCACCTGCCACGTGGCATTATATTTTCTTCCTTTCCTCTTCTGCGTCCCCTGTTAGGATGTGAGGTTTAGCCCTGAAGACAAACTTTATCTTGCTCCACAGTGGGCGCCCTCCAGTGCCTTCGCCGGTGGGGGGCCTGAGTACCAGCCGATAGATTGAGGCCAGCATGGAGTGACTGGCAGACTGAGGCGTCCCTCCTGGGGACCCCCCCCATGTGCCTGCCTGTCAGAGGTCAGGGCCAGCAGTGTGAGCCCATGCGGGCCGGGGCTCCCTCTCTTGCTCTGCCCTGAGCCCATCTCTACTGGGCCTTCACCCAAGATAGACAGGGAAAGCGAGGGAGAGTGACATCGGCCACCCTCCCTCTTTATCAGCACCTCAGGGCTGAGCTCTAGTTCGGGGAAGGTGAAGGGAGAATTTCCTCATCTCTTCATTTGTTCCATCAGAAGACAAGTAAGTTCTCTGGGACAGTCACCTGTGCGTCCCCAGGGCCTTCTGCATTCAGGAAGCTAGTATCACCATCACCTCTAACTTTAGGCGGTTGGTGCTGTCATAAGCCTCATTTTACAGATAAGAATACTGAGGCCCCTGTTATGTAGCTTGCCCAAGTTTCACGGCCAGTGTAAGTGGTGGAGCCAGATTTCAACCCTAGGCTGGTCTGAGTGTAGACTCTCTTCTGTACCATGCTGCCACTCCACAGAACAGCCACAAAGTCAGAAAGACCTATGCTTTTGTCACGGAAAAGATCTTCTAGCTTTGAATACGAACTGCATGCACAGTTAGAGCCTCTGAGGGCCAGTTGATAGTTCTTTGCAGACGTTTTCCCTTTAAGCTTCACAGCAACCTGTTGGGTATGTGCTACTTTCAATCCCACTTTACAGATGAGGAAACTGAGGCTGGGAGGGTGGCAATGACTGTCCCTAAGTCATGTCGCTAGACTGAGGCATTGTCAGGATTCATGTCCAGATGTGTCTGCCTGACTCCAGAGTCTGACCTCCAAACCTGTGTCAGTTCAGCTCAGCAGAATCCCTGACTTTCTGTGCAGGGTATGAAACCAAATGCTCTTGGTCTTTGTTCCATATTCATGTAATGGGATCCTGATTTTTCTATAAGAACCTGTCCTGAAACTGGTTCATTCATTTCCTTCCACTGACCCAAACAGAGACACTGGGTTTTTTTTTGTGTTGTGATGGTCAAGACTTCGCCCATTTCTTACGTTCACTGTTCCTTAATGATTTCCCAAACCAAGCCAGCCCAGCGGGAAGCCTCTGGCAGGTTTCCTGTTTGGATAATAGGTCACTGGCTCCGATCTGGTTTCAGAACTTCTGCTGACCATGACTCCACGTGGAGTAATATACTCCTTAGGTAGCTGGAGGGTAGCGAGGACGCTTTCTACGCCTTGCAGAGATGTGTTAGCACCTCGTAGATAGCCCCGGGGCTGGCCTTCCCCTCGCTCTGTCCCCGAGTCTGCCACCGAGGGCTGCTGCGCGACAGAGAGACGAGACTCCTCCTTTTGCAAAAGCAGAGGACTCGCTTCGGTCTTAGCTCTGCCACTTCCTGGAAAAGAGTGAGGAGTTCCCCTCTCTGGGCCTCGGTGCGGCCGTCGGAAATCACAATGCGGTATCAGTTGTTCACGAAGGGATTTTCCAACTCTGAAGCTCTGGGTTGCAAGGACTCTAGGGGAGTGAAGTCACTCCAGAGCCACCAGACAGAAGTGCATTTACACCGCTGATGTCATTCACTTGGTGTCTTATTCACCTGTGGGCCCGGGTCGTGGCCGTGTATGGTTGTCGTGTATGGCTGTCGCGTATGGCTGTCACGTGTATGTGAAAGCATCATAGCGCAGGTGCTTAGGCTGGTGAATTTAAATAGGCCTGTAACGCTCTATGATGGCCTTCCTGTTACATGCCCATTATCCCAAATATGCCATCCCTACATAAGGAAAAGGTGGTAAAGTGACACAGAGATGAAAAAAATCTTAGTACTGGAAAGACCTCAAAGTGGTGGCAGAAAACTAACCATCTCTGAGTCCTACAAGCGTGGGGCGCTGAGTGCCTGACACTTGGATACAGAGGTAGCCAAGGCCTGTCCAAGCTGCCTCAGAAGAGGGAGATTTGCACCGCTGAATTCACACCATTGAATTCGCACTGCTCAGGGCCCTATATCTATGATCAGGATGGTACAGCTCAAGACACAGGGCGCTAGGTGTGTCTAGCCCCTCCGGGGCCCCGAGACTGTGGAGGGGACAAGGTGTCGCCTGGTGGAGCTGAGAGGAGGGTTTTGGGGGCCCCTCTGCAGAGATGGCTCAACCTCCCCACTTTGTGAAAAACCGGCTTCCCCTCTCCAGGAAATAGACCACATGCAGAGATGAAGGCCCCACGGAGCGGCTCATGCATGCATGCCTTTTCAACCATGACCAAATGGGATAGTGTTGAAACATGCTCTTGATTATGAAACAAATCAACCTTTTTGGGTGTCTCTCGATCTGTAGCTCACATACTGTGAAATTCCACGCATACGCTATAGTCTGTTAATACATTTCATAGGTCATCTCTCTACAGCTAGGAAGTGACTCTGTAGACCTCCAGTTTGCTCAATGGCTGCCAGTCCAAGTTGCATCCATTGGCTTCTGTCGGTCCCCTATGTCAGCAAGATTGAACGGTGGTGAGCCAGGCATCTGGTACAGGTGACAAATGTGTGTGACGTCAACTGTAGAAGCCACTCGTTCAAATGCAGCGCTCAGTCAGGAGTTCTCAGAACGGAGCATGGGACCCCCATCCTTGGAATTGGTTGTAGGGTGACCACAGGACAGCCTTACCTTCTGAGTCCAAATTTTCCAGGAACCCACACTGTGCCAAACACCCATGATGTCCCTTCCAGACACTAAAGAGTGAGAGTGATAGGCTTGCCGTCCTGCCTGCTACACTATTTTCATCTGTAATATTTATCGTGGGAAAGCAAATTACTGTTCACTGAAAGCCTACTCTGTGCGTGGCTCCGTGCCAAGTAGTTTCCTTGTGGGCTCTCATGGAATCCTTAGAACATCTCTGAGAAGTAGACATTATGGTCCCCATTTTGCAGACAGGGAGTCTCAGATCTGAAGGGGTAAAGTGATTTGGGCAAAATATGAGTAGCTGAACATTCTGATGAGTCTAGGAAGAGCACCAGGGAGCAAACCAACGAAGCCAGTTGGTCCAGGGTGGGAGAAACCAGAAAGAGACACTGAGGAGTCACAGCCCCCTGCCTCGGAAGATCATTGCCCTCTGGGGAGGTGCCGTCAGCACCCTGGCTGGGGGACAGTTGGTGCCATTTGAATCTGTGCCATGGAAACTTCCTCTCTAGGCTCTTCTGGCTTCTGAGGGCCCCCAGGCATCAGTCAGCAGGTGCGCGTGACGTCTGCCCTCTGACTTCTGATTTCCCAGGAAATCCAGCCCTCTGAGCAGCGTGGGGGCCACATCCTTCACCATTGTCCCCGTTCCTGGCTGCCATTCATGGGAAGCTGGTCCAGCTTGGCACCAGCCCCATCCGTATTCCTGCGCCCCTCCCCAGGCCTCCGGAAGCCCAAACAGCTGATCTGAAATGGAAATGCAGCCCCTCCAGCCGCACCTGGCCGGGCTGAAAGGAGCCCTGGCAGCGCGCACCCCACGCCAGGCCTTCCCAGGGCAGCCCTTGGCTTCAGCATCCTCTCGCGTGATTCCCCCTCCTGTTTCCTGGCCTCACCAGTTGGGTGGAAAGTGCCAGTGTCCCTCTCTCCCCATCAAAGGCGGCTGCAGCAGCCCCGAGTCCATTTCCACCTTGGCTGCAGCTGCAGGGTCTGTGCCAGGAACCTCCTTGGGAGGACGGGGCGGTGCTGCGGGCTCAGGCACCAGGAGCCCCGTGCAGCCGCATCAGCCGTTCCAGGGCCTTTAAAATCCCTGCCGTCCCCAAGTCATGCATTCACGCCTGCACTCACGTTCATTCGACAAAGCTTTTAGGGTACGTTATGTACCGGGTGCTTGGGGATACAGGAGTAAGCAAAAAAGTGGGAGCGCCCTGCCCTCCCTTGAGCTTAGATTCTGGGAGGGAGAGCCGTGCAGAAGCAGCTGTGACACGAGCACAGGAGGAGGTGAGCACCAACCAGGAAAGGGGGTGTGAGAGCTGACGTTCCGGAGGTTTCTCTTAATAGCTACTGCTGATTGAGAACTTTCCTAATTGCTCCCTGGGACTCCTGCGGTCTGGCCTGCTCCACCTGGGGTCCCCTCCCAACCCTAGTTGCTTCTGTTAACCTAGCAGGGGCAGCAGGGGCAAGGAGGTGCTGCTTAGAACACCCTGCTCTAAGGAGGGTTAGCCTGAGTATCCTCAGACGCCTGGGTGAGGGCGCCAGCTGGTGGCCCTTTGGCAAACCCAGCCCAAACAAGGATGGTTTGGCCCACGTATTAAAAAAAAAATTTTTTTAATTGTAGCTAACATTTAAGAATGCCAAGATTTCCCATAAAATCTGGTTCTCTGGCTTCTCTTGAGAAATGGAAACATCTTGGAAGACCAGGCTCCCATTCCCTCATGGCAACAGGAGCACGATTCCAGTGGGATCTCTCCCTGCCGGCAGCCCAGAGGCTTCTGCCTGGCTCCGGAGGGCATTTTGAACTTGCACCTGAATCCAGGTCACACTCATATGAAAGAAGTCATCTATCCGTTAGGCCGAAACCTCTGCTGGCTTCTTTCCACAAAGCCCCTGAGGTTAAAATGCCCATCGGAACCCGTTGCTCCCGCGGCCGCGTCAGCTGCACCTGGCTGGGGTTTTGCACCCAGAGCCCGGCACCAGGCCCTCAGACACCCAGCGTCTCCTGCACCCCTGCCTCATCTGCCAGAGCTTAAATGCTCCCCATCTGTGCACCTTCTTCCTTTTGCTTTGAGAAGGTAGGGAAAGCTCCTGCAGGCGCTCAGTCCCTTTTCATCAGTCTTTGCTTCCTTAGTGACAGATTCAAATCCTCAGCAACCCGTTTCCTGGCAATGTTTTCACAACAGATTAGGACCAGATTGTTTCTTCGGAGGTCCAATGTTTTTCTCCTTTCTTTTCTAAACATAAAAGTGTTTAAGCATTACATAATTCCTGGTAGTTCCCTAAGGATACATCCAAACATCTCTGAGAACTGTGGCCTTCTAGACCTTTGACCCTGACCCTGCCGAATGATTGGGAAACCCCTTCATCTTAAATCTGAGCACCAGGAAAGTGCATTTTGCCCAGGATCATACTCCGGCATTGCTTGGGTTCGGTATGTGCTTGAATTTATAGCTGGTGGCATCTGGGGCACTGATTCCCCACCTGGGCAGCTTTAGACTACAGTCCCCTGAGAGCTGGGCCACACTCAGAGCAATCACATCAGATCTGCGGGGTGGGTCCGAGGACTCAGTGGTGTTTAGAGCCCCGCTCTGATCCCAGGATCTGCCAGGGTGAAGACCCTTGGCTCCAGCGGCTGCCTGGGCTGGAGACGGTAACTCCCAGGCGGGTGTGCGGACCCTGGGAGCCACGGCGCAGGGTCTCAGAGCACGAGCTCTTGCACCTGAACCCCAGCTCCAGTCCCTTAGCTCCCTGATCATGAGCAAACTGCTTATTCCCCCTGTGCCTCAGTTTCCTCATCTGTAAGTTGGGAGTATGAGCATACCTGTCTCCTAGGGTGTGAGGACTAATAGTAAGTGCCCAGCCGTTGGTAGTGAGGATAATAAGTGTGCGCCTATTGTTTGCTATGGATATGGTTCCTTCAGTGATGCCTCAAGACTAGCCCTTTTTGTGAGCATTTGGGAATTTCTAAGCCAGAAAGAAATGTGGAGGAATCACAGGGAATCGGAATGTTAGCTTTCTCTCTCCTCCCCAATTCTCAGATCGGCAGAGTGACGGCAGGGGTGCCGAGATACCTGCAGGGGTGCCATATTAGAATGTTCAGGTGGAGAAACTGAGCCCGGGTTCATGCCATCAGTTGTTAATGGCAGATTGCGCCAAGCCCCACTCAGTTGATGCCTCCAAGTTTACCTTTTTCCCCTGGTTTCCATTCCTCTGCATCTTCCCCACTGGATAGCAAACCCGGACAGCTGCTCCTTCTGGTTGGGTTCTTATGTCTG
Source organism: Suricata suricatta (assembly GCF_006229205.1). Classification (NCBI taxonomy): domain Eukaryota; kingdom Metazoa; phylum Chordata; class Mammalia; order Carnivora; family Herpestidae; genus Suricata; species Suricata suricatta. The sequence continues at coordinate 16,561,975 of NC_043709.1, read as the reverse complement.
AAAGAAATTGTAAACACCACGGAAAATGTTTTAACTAACAGGAAACCAGCTTTTCTTCCCTTTAAGATGAAACATGGTGAAGTTTTAAAGACTTTTTCAAACGGTCCCTAAATTTGGTACTTAAACTAATTATAGATGCTTTTCTTAAACATCCAAATTAAAAATAGACATCTAAATGAGGACGCAGGACACAGCCCAGAGCCTGTAGCCATGTTCATGGTTTCCTAGAATCAGCCCTCCTCTAACCTAATTTATACTTTTGGGAGATAAAAGGGACATGAATGGAGTCCAGGCTGAGAGCAGAGGTGTGTCTAGGAGCCTCTTGGCAGGAGACAATGAACCTGGGTTCTGTGTCCTGGGATTGGGAATAGTTGTGATTCAGTGATTTCCTCATCCTACAACTTTATGGTCCTCAAAGTATGGCGCCCGGACCAGCAGTGTCCGAGTTACCAGCGTTATGGGCTGAATGGCATCCCCTCCCCCACAACCCCAAATTCATATGTTGAAGTCCTAATTCCCAGTAATCCAGAATGTAACTGTGTTTGGAGTTAGGTCCTTTAAAGAGGTGATTCAATTAAAATGAGTCCATTAGGGTGGGTCCTGACTCACTAGAACTGGTGTCCTTACAAGAAAAGGAAGAGACAAGTGTGCGCGGAGGGCACTCATGTGAAAAAGGGTCTCTGCGAGCCACAGAGAGAAGCCTCGGAGGGAGCTAACCCTGTTTGCACCTCCAGAGCTGTGCCAACATTAACTTCTGCTGCGTCCGGCACCCAGTCTCGGGGCTTTGGTTACAGCGGCCACTAGCGAACTACCACGCCTGGGGTCTTGCTAGAAATGCAGACTCTCAGGCCTTATCCCCGGTCTACTGACTCAGTAACTTGGGGTGCGATCCAGCAAACTCCCCAGGTGATTTCCATGTGTGCTAACGGTCGGGGACCACGAATGCCAAGTGTTCTTAACACCCGGTGGTAGCCAGCCCAGAGAAAAAGGACGTGTGGTTGGAAGCATAGCTGGTCTGCTAAAATAGAAACCTCTTTTACTGGGTTCTAGAGAAGTCCCCGTGTGTCCTTTAAATGGGATGGTGCGTGTGAAAGTGCCCTGTAAATTCCAAAGCGACGCAAAGTGGTAACGCGAGGATTTTGTCAATGGAAGAAGGCAGCCATGTGAATACTCCAGCAGGAGCAAACTGAATCCAAGAATCTCCCTCCTCGACCCAAATTTGAGTCCTTTAAAATCTTGTACATTTCCCACCCGACCAATTGGGATGCGTCTGAGAACAAAGGCAAGGAGATTTCGCCATTTCCCTTTCTGTCCCTGCTACTAGGAAGCGCGCAACTCAGTGAGATTTTTTTTTTTTGCCCTCCTCCCCCACCTCAGTGAGATTCTTAATCACAGCTTTCATGGTGAGCATGTTTGTTTCTCCTATCTTAGTGTTGTCTTTTGTTACGTTCTCCTCAAATACCTTTGAGAAAGAAAAAAAAGAAGTAGGGAGAGAGAGAGTGTGAGAGCGGAAAAGAGAGTGATGTCACAGTTACCAGATCAACTGAGAAACATGGTTGGAAAAGACAGATGTCCTTACAAGGGACCAACTGTTCATCCTCAGTGAGTCCTCACGGTCCCTGTCTTCCTGATGTCCCTTAGCTATAGGCCCCTGGGAGAATTACCTGACACCCAGGGAACCTGTTAGTTGCTGAAGAGGTAGGACCATTGTAACAGCTCCTACAAGCCCTGCTTGGGAGCAGGTGTGGAAGGGCCATGGCCAGATTTGCATTTTTTGAGGTTAGAAGTCGCCATTTACCTGATTGCAACCTCTATGTACTGTTGTTCCTTAAAACAAACAGAGATATCTGGAACTGACTGGGCTGCTATCAGAAACCTCTCCTGCCTCCCCTTGGCCATGAGGGTGAAGAATTGCTCTCCTCCCTGTGACCCGTCCAGGGCTCCCCTCCTTAGTCCAGTTTTCTTAAACCAAGCTTCAAGCGGTCCACAGTACAACCCCCGGGGATCTGGAGTTCTGCCTGACTATTGCATTAGCTGTGTGTTGTTGCTTTGGTGATAATCTTTTGAAAAAATTCAAGCATTTCTGGATTATTAGGGCCACCCCCGAAAACCTAGTCATGCCCTGTGGACTCAAGTGCATGTGTTCATTGATGGCCCTGACGACATCATGCAGCTCTATTTTTGTCATCTTGGGCTAATTAGGAATAAGCAAAGACAGAAAATATGTAAGTGATGGGTTGTACCAAGTGAAGGCCGAGTGATATTACAGCATGGCGGGTTTTACAGTAACTGGAAATGAGAAAATGGTGAGAAACTTCAACCCCCTGCAGGACACGGAGGGGGAATGCCATATTGCAGAGAACCTGCCCGGAGCAGTGTCTCCAGGTTCGAGCAGGGCTTTAGTTCCGGCAAAACATCATCCATCACAGCAACGTTCCCTTGAATGTCTCCATGTGTTTTGGTCAAGGTTGTATACCTAGCTTTACATTTGTGTACTTTTTAGTAACATTGTATTTTTAATAAATCAACACTAGCCTAAAATTATTTTAAAATTTAAAAAAATATATATTTTATGGGGGAAAAAAATGGAAGAGTAGAGGCCCAGGGGAATTTCTTCCTCTGTGACAGAGACTAGATCTGTCTCACATTTGAGAATCTGCCTCTTCTCTTGACCTTCACCCTCCTGAGGGGAACTGGGCATACTTGCCACCTAAACTGCTGTGGAGAAGAAGGAAACAGAAAGAGAAAGAAACCTCAAATAACACATTTCAAAGCCCCATTGAGTTAATTCGGTCTCTGCAACTGGACATAAGAGGAAACTATGGTATCGTTTCTATTTCATGGCTTTGTGGTCCTGAGTGTAATACTGACTGACGTGTTACTTCCTCAAAGACTCATATGGCCAGAAAATTGTCTCCAACTGAAAAGAGCTAGAAAACAAAATGGGGCGGGGGGGGGGGGGGGGAAGATCCCTGTGTTTCTCTGCTCACTTAGTAACGTGCTGCCTTCAAAACAGACAACAGCGATTTGAAGGGGCTAGATGGATGGGTCTTTTCTCCTTCCGAATCCTTCTGTTTCCTTTTGGACAGTTTGTGGTTGCTGTTGACATGTGAATGGCAGGGATGCTCCTCTTAAGGAGACCTCTGCTAAGAGGTCAGGAAATGCAAGGCAGAACCTTTCATGTTAATAAAATATTAATGGACTTTCACAACTTAGAGCTGCCTGCAACAAAATAATAGAGCTGGTGAAATGTGTCTTTGGGACTCCTGGCCCTCTCTTTTGGGTTTCTTTTTTCATCGCCTGCTGTGTACCATACCTTGTCCAAATTCTGAACTACACTTGATTTTATTTTCTAAATGCTGAACCCATACCTGATTTGATTTAATGCGTAAGAGGCAGAACTATCCCCGTTTTGCAGCTGAGAAAACTGAAGCTCAGCAGGTTAATGGTCCTGCCCAACCAAGATCAAGCCCAGATCTTCTGATTTCAGAGCTCCTCATCTCTCTATTTACTACTGCTCTCATAGAAAAATAAAAGGTTATGTAGAAACATCCTCTTATGTAATGTTACCTTCTCTTATACATTTATGCTTTATATCAATTTGCTCAAAGTTATTGACTGAAAGCTTTTGGCTCCTGTGTTTGTTTCCCAGGGTCCCTGGGCAGCCCCAGCTTCTGGATGTCACTGGCAACTTTTAGCAGCTCTTAAGCTTGTAGATGCATCACTCCAGCCTCTGCTTCTGTTATCACATGGCCTTCTCTCTGTGTGTCTCTGAGTCTCTGTTTTCTCTCCTCATTAAGACACCAATCATTGGATTTAGAGCCCACACTAATTCATTATGACCTCAACTAATTGCATCTGCAAAACCCAATTTCCAAATAAGATCACATTCTGAGGTTCCAGGTGGACATGAATTTTGGGGAGATGCTTTTCATCCTAGGACAGCCTTTATTAAAGAATATTCTGGCATCTATGAACATTTGGGAAGTTTCATTTGCTACAGAGGGGCCTTCGGGCTTTCATATCTAGTTTCCCTAAAGAGATTATTAACTGATTCATTCACTCACAACAAATAATTATTGAGCATCTTCTATGTGACTGGCAGTTGTTTTTTAAGTTTATTTGAGAGCGAGCGAGCGCACACGAGTGGAGGAGGGGCATAGAGAGAGGGAGAGAGAATCCCAAGCAGGCTCTACATTGTCACAGCATAGAGCTCAACGTCGGCCCTCAGTCTCACGAGCCAGGAGAGTGTGACTTAAGCCAAAATCAAGAGTCAGATGCTTAACCGACTGAGCTACCCAGATGCCCCAGTTTGCAAATTTTTAAAAAGAAAATCTTACGTTTTCCTTCTAAGTTTTAGTTCACAATTCCTATTGCCCAGACTAACACTAAGAACACAGGGACCAAACCCTGACCACAACAGAGAAAGAGCCACTGCAGATGAATGGACTGGAGGCAGAATGGCTCGGCCACAACGGTAGGGCACGTGCGACACTCACAGGAGACACCCCTGAAGTCCCAGGTTCTGGTGAACAGGGGGCGCTGCACTGCAGGGCATTATGGGGCCTTTTCTCTCTTCTTCACGAGGCCATGACTTTCAAGAGCAGGAGCCTAGCTGACTCTCCTAACACACAGAAACAGCCACAGAGAGACAAAATGAGGAGACAGAGGAATGTGTCCCAAATGAAAGGAACAGGACAAAAATCATAGCAAAGGAGCTAAACCAAATGGAGATAAGCCATATGGCTGATAGGAATTTAAAGCAAGAGTCATAAAGATACTTTCTGGACTTGAGAAAATAGCAGAGGATCTCAGTGAGACCCTCAGCGAAGAGAAAACATAAAAAAGAACCAGTCAGAGATGAAGAACACAATTGACTGAAATTAAAAAATTCACTAGAGGGAATAAACAGACTAGAGGAGGCAGGAGAATGAGTCAGCAAACTGGAGGTCAGAGTTATGGAAAGCAGAACAGGAGAAAGAAAAAAAATTAAAAATGAGACTAGGTTGAGGGAACTCAGCGACACAATCCGGCATAATAACATTCACATTATAGAAAAAGGAGTCAGAACATTTATCTGAAGAAATAATAATAGCTGAAAAATTCCCTAATCTGGGGAAGGAAACAGACATTCGGATCCAAGAGGCACAGAGAACCCCCAAAAAATTAACCCAAGGAGGCCCACACCAAGACACATAGTACTTAAAATAGCAGAAACTAGTGCTGCAGAGAGAATGTTAAAAGCGGTAAGAGAAAAGAAAACAGGTACATAGAAGGAAAACCCCATAAGGTGGCTATTCTTCAGCAGAAGCTGCAGGCCAGAAGGAAGTGGCACGGTATACTCACCAGGCTGGAAGAGAAAAAGGACAGCCCAGAGTATTCTATCTAGCAAGGCTAGCTTTCAGCATAGAGGGAGAGATAAAGAGTTTCCCAACAGCTAAAGGGATTCATCACCACTAAACCAGCCTTACAAGAAATAGGGGGTTTTTGAACCAACACCAGATAAAGCCCCCATCATAAAAGGAGAACTGCAGGCCAGTATCTCTGATGAACAGAGATGCAAAACTCCTTGAGAAAATACTAGCAAAACAAATCCAACAACGCATTTTTAACAATCAGCCCAGTCAAGTGTGATTTATTCCCAGGATGGAAGTGGTTCAATATTCACAAATCAATCAACATGATACATCACATCAGTAAGAGAAGGGATAAGAACCATATGATCATGTCAATAGATACAGAAAAAGCATTTGACAAAATACTACAATGTCCATTCATGATAAGAAAAAACCCTCCACAAAGTAGGCTTTGTTGTAGGGTAAGCTATTATTATGTTGGACATATCTCAACATAATAAAGGCCAAATATGACAAACCCATGGCTAACATCATAGTCGATGGTAGAAAACTAAGAGCTTTTCCTCTAAGAGCAGGATTAAGACAGTATGTCCACCCTTACCACTTTTATTCAACATAGTACTAGAGTACTAGCCATAGCACTCAGAAGAGGAAGAAATGAAAGGCATCCCCTTTGGTAAGAAAGAAGTAAACCTTTCACTATTTGCAGATGACATAATACTATATATAGAAAACCCTTAAGACTCCACCAAAAAACGACTGGAGCTGATAAGTTCAGTAAAGTTGTAAGATACCAAATCAATATATACAGAAATTTGTTGCATTTCCATGCACTAATAATGGAGGGGAAGAAAGAGAAATTGAAGAAGATAATCTCATTTACAACTGCACCCAAAAAAGGAAAATATTTAGGAATAAACCTAACCAAAGAAGTGAAAGCCCTGTACTCTGAAAACTATAAAACATTGGTGAAAGAAATTGAAGATGACACAAACAATTGAAAAGATATCCATGCTCATGGATTAGGAGAACAAATATTGTTAAAATGTCCATACTACTCAAAGCAGTCTACAGATTCAATACTATTCCTATCAAAATACAATGGCATTCTTTACACAACTAGAACAAATTATCCTAAAGTTTGTATGGAACCACAAAAGACCCTGAGTAGACAGAGCAATCTTGAAAAAGGACAAAACTGGAGGTATCAGAATCCCAGACTTCAAGATATACTACAAAGCTATAGTAGTCAAATTATCCAATTATCCAAAGTCTATTATCCAATTAATCTATGACAAAGAAGGCAAGAATATGCAATTGGTGAAAGACTGTTCACAAATGGTGTTGGGAAAATTGGAGAGACCTACATGCAAAAGAGTGAAACTGGACTACTTTCTCACACGTACACAAACATAAACTCAAAAGGGATAAAAGATGTAAATAAGAGACCTGAAACCATAAAAAATTCTAGAAGAGAGGACAGGCAATAATTTCCCTGACATCAGCCAGAGTAACTGTTCTAGCTATGTCTCTTGAGGCAAGGGAAACAAAAGCAAACATAAACTTTTGGGACCATAGCAAAATAAGAAGGCTTTGCACAGCAAACGAAACAACCAACTAAAAGACAACCTACTAAAAGGGAGAGGATAATTGCAAGTGACATATTCAATACGAGGTTAATACCCAAAACATATGACGAATTTCAGGGCACCTAGGGGGCTCAGTAGGTTAAGCATCAGACTCTTGAGCTCATCTCGTGTCTTGATCTCAGGGTTGTGAATTCAAGCCCTGCATTGGTATTCACACTGGGCATGAAGCCTACTTTAAATGTACTAGTTTAAATATACTATACACGCGCATGCACACGCACACGCACACAATGTGACACCAAAAAAATAATCTACTTAAAAATGGACATGAGACACAACACATCACGAGTGGCAAGGGAAATAAACAAAACTGAACTCTTGGGACCTCATCAAAATAAAAAGCTTCTGCACAGCAAAGGAAACAATTTGTGAGATCGAGCCCCATGTCAGGCTGCATACTGACAGGAGCCTAATTGGGATTCTCTCTCTCCTTGGCCCTCCCCCGCTCACACAAGCACACATGCACTCTCTCTTAAAATAAATAATAATATAATAAATAATAAAGAGTACACTTAGCATGCTGAGCATGGAGTAATATACAGAATTGTTGAATCACTGTAACACTGTATGTTAATTATACTGGGATTTAAAAAATTTTTTTAAACTAAAAAATAAAAAGAGTGAAACTGACTTCTTTGGCATTTCCTTTAGTTCTAAAGTGGAGAGGAGTAGGAACAAGGCTGGCAATGTAGGTTGATGCTTAATATCAATTTCTTGTATATTTAACAGAAGAGCCACGTTGCACATTCAGCATGGTAGGTGGAGGCATGGCGCTCAGCCAACAACAATAGAGTGTCGGGTCTCCATGACAGTCCCCCCATCCCTGGGTGTTGGAGACCAAGATGGCAGCACACCAGGCCAATTAGGTCTTCTGTTTCCTGTTCTTGGTGGGTCCTGAGGACTCGTTCACACCGGGAGTGAACGGCCTTTAGGGAGAAACTTCTGGCCCTGGAATTTAGAAGAGTGCACACACCTTCCCTTCAGGCCCTACTGAGACCACTAGTTCTTGGCCTGATGCCCCCTTGGCTGTGAGCCCTTTAGGAAGAGGTTCTGTCTCCCAGTGGTGCTGAATAGAGTGCCGTGTCCACTGCAAGGTCTGGACAGACGTTTGAATGGATACGTCAGTGAATGAATATGGCCGAGAAAAAAGCTCTAAAGCAGTAAATACAAATACCCATATGGTTGGGTTCCAAATCATATAATCCACACTCACACAGCTTTATGCACAAAAGCAAATGTATTGACTAATGTAACAAGAGTTGGCAGGGGGTCTGGATTCAGCAGTGTGTGGACCTAGGTATTCAGGTGACATCACTGGGAATATATCCCTCTGTCTTTCTGCTCATCTTTCCTTTGTGCCCTTCATTCCCAGTCTAGCTGTCACTGCACAGTGGACCTCCTCCCTGTCCCCGAGCCCCAGGCTTCCATTCTCACCACTCAGCTGCTTGAGAGGAAAAAGAACAGGGAATGGAGGAAAAGTGGGTTCCCAGAGGAAAATCAAGACCCTGGTACCAGGAGAAGCACAAAGCAACGGACGTTCACAACGAAGGGCTTGGGGAGAAACTGGATCCCCTCTAAAGGAGATCGATCAGACAAGGGGCGCCTGGGTGGCTCAGTCAGTCAAGCATCCAACTCTTGATTTCAGCTTAGGTCATGATCTCACAGTTCGTGAGATCAAGCCCTGCAGCAGGCTCTGTGCTAACAACGTGGAGCCTGCTTGGGGTTGTCTCTCCCTCTCTCTGCCACTGCCCTGCATACATGTGTGCATGCTCTTTCTCTCCTTGTCTCTCAAAGTAAATAAACTTTTTTTTTTTGAGAGAGAGACAGAGAGAGAGAGAGAGATTGCAAGCAGGGGTGGGTCAGAGAGAGGGGGAGATGCAGAATCTAAAGCAGGCTGCAGGCTCTGAGCTAACTGTCAGCACAGAGCCCGATGCGGGGCTCGAACCCACGAACTGTGAGATCATGACCTGAGCTAAAGCTGGACGCTTAACTGACTGAGCCACCCAGGTGCCCCTCAAAATAAATAAACTTGAAAATAAACAGATCGGTCAAATGCCAGACCCTTCAGGCTTCAATCAAGACGATGGGATACTGGACCTCAAGGCAGAGAGTGGAAAGTGGGCCGCCCTTGTTGCCAGGAAGACCCGAGTCTGAATACGGGGTCTGTCACTTACTCACTGTGTGATCTTCCCTCATTCTTTCCATCTAGAGTATCAGCTCCAAAGGGCAGTTGCCTCACCATAGTTTCTATGACTGTGTCCCCGTGCTATCACAGGCTGCCTGGCACAGTAAAGGGTACTTGATACCGTTAAATCAATGTCATTTCAAGGTGGTTGTACGGGGGTGGGGGTTGGGGATGATAGCAAATGTGAAGCTCTATAAAATGCCAGGCATGTAGCAGGTGATGGGTAAGGCACTGCTGTGGATCTAGAAAGGAAATACTGTGGAACAAAGAACAGAAGGCGTTGAGGCAGCTGGTGGAGGATTAGGAATGAAGACAGGCCATCGGGGCGGTGGCCGTGGACGAGTAGCAATGTCCTGCTCCAGCACTGAATTCTTACCCGCCCCCCTTGTGTCCCCTCTGCAGCTGGAGCTCTCGAGCACCGCCGTCCTGCACCAGATGAGGCGGGACCAGGTCACCGACACCTGCCGGGCTAACAGCGCCGTGAGCCGCAAGCGGCGGGTGCTGACCCCCAACGACCTGAAGCACCTGGTGGTGGACGAGGACCACGAGCTCATCTACTGCTACGTGCCCAAGGTGGCGTGCACCAACTGGAAACGGCTCATGATGGTGCTGACCGGCCGGGGCAAGTACAGCGACCCCATGGAGATCCCGGCCAACGAGGCGCACGTGGCGGCCAACCTCAAGACCCTGAACCAGTACAGCATCCCGGAGATCAACCACCGCTTGAAAAGCTACATGAAGTTCCTGTTCGTGCGGGAGCCCTTCGAGCGGCTGGTGTCGGCCTACCGCAACAAGTTCACGCAGAAGTACAACACGTCCTTCCACAAGCGCTACGGCACCAAGATCATCCGGCGCCAGCGCAAGAACGCCACGCAGGAGGCGCTGCGCAGGGGCGACGACGTCAGGTTCGAGGAGTTCGTGGCCTATCTCATCGACCCGCACACGCAGCGCGAGGAGCCCTTCAACGAGCACTGGCAGACGGTGCACTCGCTGTGCCACCCGTGCCACATCCACTACGACCTCGTGGGCAAGTACGAGACGCTGGAAGAGGACTCCAACTACGTCCTGCGGCTGGCGGGGGTGGGCAGCTACCTCAAGTTCCCCACCTACGCCAAGTCGACGAGAACTACTGACGAAATGACCACAGAGTTCTTCCAGAACATCAGCTCCGAGCACCAAACGCAGCTGTACGAAGTCTACAAACTCGATTTTTTAATGTTCAATTACTCAGTGCCAAGCTACCTGAAATTGGAATGAGGGGGGGAGGGGGTGGGGGGGAGAGGGAGAGAGTCGTGCTTTTTAATTTAAGATTTTTATTTGTCAAAAGAATTCTATGGATAGTGGGTTATTTTGTAAATTAATATTTTCTTTGGGGATGATGCTGCGAGCAGCATGGTGAGAATTATTTAAAATCCTTAGTAGGGAAGGACGGCTGTCTTTGCAGGAGAATGGACGGGTGTCCTCGGTCTTAGACGGGAATACTGCAACACTGTCTCAAAGGTTTCCTTGTGCTCTGGTGAATTCCATGAATTGTACATCCCATACGTTCTAATGAATATTATTTATAGTTATTTAATCATGGTCTCGGTATAGATTCCTTTTTTGTGGCAGCAAGATTCTGATGTCTTTGCAGAAGATGTGTTGTGCCCTGTGCTTACAACAGCTCCTTTGGGGGCACGAATGCCCACCTTGCTACCAGCTCACAGAGCCAGCCATGCGAGAACACCCCTGGCGAGGTCTATCTGTGCTGCCATTCTTGAAATTCTGTGAGAAATAAATAGAAATAGGCACCTTTGCGAGGGACTAATTCCGGACAGCTTCCCAACAACCCAGGAGTCTCCTGGCACTAAGGGGGGGAAAATGTGATTTTTTTTTTTTTTTTTTTTTTTTAGCACAAGGAGAAGAGTTGATTGTAGTTTTTGGGTTTTTTTTTTTTTTTTCCTTTTTCACCAGAAATAGTGGTCTATTAGAATAGGCTTTCCTACAGAAATTTTTAGCTGGCAGTGCCAGTTGTGATGGTGAAGTGGCTGTTGCTTTATATTCGACAAGTATTTATTGAGCAACTACTAAGTGCTCCGCCTAATTTTAGGCCCAGCGGATAGAGCATTGAACAAAACCAGTAGTCTCGGCCCTCAAGAAGCTTTACGTGAACACAGTACCCAGCTCAGCAACTAGCAAACCCCTGATATTTGTGGACTTACCATGAGGTTTGGACTGTTTTGAACAACCCCAGACTGTCCATGGCCCCTACAAATTTGCCTTCTTCTCTGGCCCAAATTTGAACACCACACACCTAGAACAGTCCCCTTGTGAGCAATCCAAGCTCACTGCCCAACACAAGAGATGACAAAAATCACGCGCCCACTCCAGTGTACGGGTGGTATCTGCCTTTCAGCCCCAGAACAGATTTGCCAGGCATAGCGTGGAAGGGTGCAGTGGCTGATTAGTCATGTCTGCCTGGGGTGAGGAAAGGGGAACATTGCTGAGCGCCTCTCCTGTCGCGCCAGCCCAGCATCCACATCCCTGCGTGGAACTGTTCTCCCTTCTTGGCCGCAGGCAAGAGAGGGATGCCGTGATGGGCCTCACGCGCTTGGGATTTGCAAGGGTCTGGCGTTCCTCCCCTCGTAAAGATCAGGGGTGCGCCGTTCATGCACACGTGCACACGCAGCCCCTCCCAAGTCCTCCGGAGGCTGAGACCGTCAGCACCTTTGTGACCACCATGCCTGAGCAGCCAGGACAGCCTTCTGCGACTGCAGTCCACGCCCCCTTTCCTCCGGAAGGCCGGAAATGGTCTACACTCTGTTCCTTGCTGATTAACATCTGCACACGCTTCTCATTTCCAGCCATTTCGATGCCTTGGTTGAAGTTTGAGCCACATCCGTCTTACAACTAGTGTATGAGTTGGTAGCAGCTCTTGTATATAATGATAATAATTATAGTTCTAATGGGGGTGGGGTGGGATGGGGTGTGGGTTTTGCTTTTTGTTTTTGATGCAGTATATAGCAAAGGAGTGAGAATATTCTAAGCAAACATGAAATGAATAATTTATTCACAAAAACAATTAAAATTGTAAAGCTCACAGCCAACCCAGCCACAGCTGCCACGTCTCACCGAGAAAATTATTCTATTGAATGTGAGTGAGGTATGCACTGGAGAGGGGGGCAAAAGCTTTTTTTAAAAGTTGTGTACCTTCTTCCAAGCTCGCTGCCAGTCGGGAAGGCCACAGCAGCTATGCCCTCCGTGGGTAGAGATGTTATGCAGTCTGTTTTACTGAACAGAGTGACAGACCTCAACTGTTCCTGGAGTTGGGAGTCTGGGTCCTGTTTCCATTCAGGGGACACTGTACTCAGAAATAGAGCTTCTGCTAATGACACACTGTCCAGCATTTCCTCAAGGGTGCCCCACAAAACAAAGGTTCTAAGGGGTGTAAAGTTAGTGTGATGGGAAAAAAAGGGGGGAGGGAAGCATTTTTGAGGTCATATGCCCTTGGGGAACAAAGTCAAGTCAATTTCATTTCTTCAGGACTTTTTAGAGCCTTGGATGAGCGCCGTGCATTGTGAATCCCCAAAAGCATCCTTGAGTTGGTAGCGTATGTGGCCAGGTTACTGTGTTTTGCAGACCTCAGAGATGCTGTGCAGATTATACTCTGGCTGGGCCGATTTAGCATATCTGAGGTCTTCAAGGGTAAAACGACTTCTTTGACCCTTCTCCAGAACAAAACAGTAAGATACCAGTCTCTAGCTGGTTTATAATAACAGAGGTACTTTATCAAATGAATGAAACTTTTACGTTAGTTCAGTGGTTTCAATCCTGGATTCTACCCTGAGCAATTATTCCATCCCTCCCGAAGGGAGCAGAGGATTGTCTTGGGTGGCGTGGACAGAAAAAGGGAGGGAGGGGTGGCATCAGGCCACAGAGTGGTCTCCCTACTCAGGCCTTAGATTGCTCAATGCAAGCCGAGTGAGCTCAACCCTTGACAAGTACTTCTTCGATTCCAGAGTTTGGGATTGTTCACCACATGCTTTTTTTGTTTTTTTCCAATGGAAATTCACAAAGATTTCCCAAGTGTTGTGTTCCTGCTTCCATCTCCATTGGGGTTGTGTGAGCTTGTGTGTCCCGTGTGCAGAGCACAGCGCTTCCCTGTCTTCTCTCAAGTGAGCCAGACTGTCCCTCAAGGGACAAGACAGTGTCGTTCTGCAGTGAGGGACTTTTCTCCTTGTGCTTTATGTTCATACTTTATTTCCTAATGGCAAAACGACTTTTTTAAAAAATCAAATCAACTGTTCTGCAGAATGTAGAAAGTATTCTGTGTCCTTGGTGTAAAAGAATCCTTGGGTAAAAATGTGCCTGGGAAGCAAAAGCTTGTGTTTTGGGGGTTTTGTTTTTGTTTTCGCTTTTAAGGGAAAATGTTTGAAAACGCTTTTCATTTTATGCTTAGCTGGAGAAAAGTACGGTAGGTGTCCCAACTCCAAGCCACTTTTCAAAGGTGCTGCTGTGTTTTCAAAACCAGGTACAGCGAGGGCAGCATTTACAAGGACATTCCTGCTAAACCTATCCCTTTGGTTGGAAAACGCTAGAATATTAGCCACAGAGTTTTAGTGCCTGCAGCTTCTCCAGACAACCCCCCCCCATGACCACCGCCCCCCACATCTGCCTCCCCAGCTGGTCTGGGAAGAAAGGCTTCTGCTGACCTGTGTTGTCTCCGAGGGGACCTTCCTACCTGTCCCCCAGGGAACTTCACTCTCCTGGTAGCAAGGGTGCAGAAGCATAAGGGGCTACTTCCTGCTGGTAGAAAGTTCCCAGAAAAAAAGCAAGTCGCTAGCACGCTTAGCCGGTGGGGTCTGGGCCACCGCTGAGTTAGTGATTTTAGAAGTTCCTGTGCTAACCTGACAAAAAGCCAAGGGACTCTGTCCCTGGTGGGTGAGAGAGCACCTCTCTCACAGACAAACCCCCAGCAAACACACACACACACACACACACACACACACACACACACACACACAATCTCAGCTGCCCTGTTCTGTGCAGTCCTTTTGACCAGGATCCCTTCCTCGCCCACTTCTGCGTCAGCCGGACTGACCTTCCTGCTACCCCAAGTTCCTACAATCAGCATTCTTCCAGCTTTTTCTCATCACGACTGACTGGACACTACGGACAGGCAACAGGACTCACCATAACCAGCTTGACGCTTGGCTGTTCACAGGTGAATTACAGTTTGCGACTCTTTATCAGGTACAGAAGGAGCTGCCCGTACTATTTCCTTAGGAGCATGCTCAGTATGGTATATGCACATATAATTTAACATCTTTGTGGAGTGTTCGTTTTTTTTTTTTTTTTTACATATTTGTATGCAGTAGAGGGCTTGTTTTAGAAATCTCTCCCTGTATCTTACTGTACTGTTCAAGAAAGCTGAATTCCACATTGCCAACAAAAGCGTGAAATGTTCATGAACCTTCCTCCAGGAAAAGCCATTCAAGCCTGATTATTTTTCTAAGTAACTTCAATTAAATTGAAGGGAAAAAAAGCTTCTCTCTGTATGGTTTGTTCATGGCTCATTGACAAAAGACTGTAGGGGGTGGGTGGGCTGTGTTCCTTAGTACGTGGGGGGCCCTGTTCATGTGCACCAAAGGATGGAGAGGGAGAAACAAGAGATGTGGACCCCGTTGGCAGTCTTGGCCATGGTAAGGCCAGCACCGATCTGAACCCTTCCTGTGCAGTGGATGAATGGGAGCTTGCTTCCTTCCTGTCTTGTCCACAAATTCTGCGGCGTGACGCGTACCCCATGATCATGTAGTCCCACCATCCATGTGAAAAACAAGGAAAGAGAGTCTCCGAAAGGATAAATGACTTTGGTGGCAAAGCCAGTATTCCTAGGTGGGTGGATGTGACTTCAGAGCCCAGGCCAGGCTTTGGTCACCAGATGACCTGCCACTCAGCGGCTGTCTACTGTCCAGAAGTTGCAGACCTGCCCTGTGAACCCCAGTTTTCCAGTTCTAAACCCGCTCCTTTTCAGATGCCCCAGATACTTTTTCCTGCTCCCTTGATGGACATTTTTTAGCATTATCGATAGAAATGATTTACATACTTATTTATATTTTGCCCGAGTTGTTTCTCTATTCTAATTTTTTAAAGGCATCATCTAAACATTTAACACGAGAGCATTGGATTTAATGAAATTTGGCCATTTGTAGTGACATGGATGGACCTCGAGGGTGTTATGCTAAGCGAAGTTAAGTCAGAGAAGGAAAGACACCATACATTGTCACTCATAGGTCTAACGGAAGAAACCTAATAGGAGACCATGGGAAGGAGAAAGGGGGGTAAAGAGTTGGGGAGAGGGAGGCAAATCAGAGACTTTTGAATACTGAAAAGAAACAGAGGATGAAGAGAGAGGGGGGAAGGGAGGTGAAGATCATGGAGTGAGGCACTTGGAGAGGGGTGTTCTATGGAAACCAGGTTGGTAATAATTTAAATACATAAATAAAAATGTATCCCATTTCCACCCATGCCAGATACAGTTTATAAAATGCCCACCCAGGAATGTAAACTGGTGCAGCCGCTCTGGAAAACAGTGTGGAGGTTCCTCACAAAACTATCAGTAGAACTCCCCTATGACCCAGCAATAGCACTGCTAGGAATTCACCCAAGGGGTACAGAAGTGCTGATGCATAGGAGCACATATACCCCAATGTTCATAGCACTGTCAACAAAAGCCAAATCATGGAAAGAGCCGAAATATCCATCACCTGATGAATGGATCAAGAAGATGTGGTATATATACACAATGGAGTACTACATGGCAATGAGAAAGAATGAAATATGGCCATTTGTAGGAAAGTGGATGGACCTCGAGGGTGTCATGCTAAGTGAAGTAAGTCAGGCAGAGAAGGACAGAAACCATATGTTTGCACACATAGGTCTAACAGGAAAACGAGAAACCTAATGGAGGACAGGGGGAGGGGAGGAGGGAGAGAGAGGGACACAAAACTTGAGAGACTATTGAATACTGAAAACGAACCGAGGGTTGAAGGGGATGCAGGAGGGGGGAAAAGAGGTGGTGGTGATGGAGGAGGGCACTTGTGGGAAAGAGCACTGGGTGTTGTATGGAAACCAATTTGACAATAAACTACTTTAAAAATAAAATGCCCGCCCACCAGTGGCCAGCTCCCACCCATTCCTGGTGTCACGGCTGTCCTTGCTCTGGTCCCATCTGGTCAGGAGACATCCAGACCATGGATCTTAGTCATCTTAAATTAATGGAGAATGCACTTCTTTTTAATGTAGTAAGTGGACATAAGTTGGTTATGTCCTGTCCCTGCTCATCTGGGACCGTGGGAAATGTCAGTGGGAAGCAAGGCTGAGTAAGAACATCTCCAGTCTTTAATAGTTCTCGGAATAAGACCGAAATGCCCTCTTGTCAGGGGCTAGCTAATCGGTCAGTATTTCTGATGGTGCCAGCGGTGTCCTCTGACACTGTAGAGGCTACAGAAACTAAGGAGCCTGTGGCCTAGACTGTTGTCAGGGCCGGGCCAGGGTGAGGTCATTATTGACCCTCCTCCAAGTGAACAACAAAAGCACCAGGTGGAATCATTAGCATCCAGTGTCTGAGTGTCCTTTCTTGGGAAGAGCTCTTCTTTCTCAAGTCCTTCCTAATGTCCGGTGTCCAGATAACTTTTATGATCGTAGACATTGACTGATGTAAGAAAATAAGATATGGACAGTTCCAGGTCAGCTCCCAAAGTGTTTTCAAACATTTTCTCAAAAAGTCACAATATCCAAAAAGACTAGGAACCATGGACCAAGAAGACATGCGAGGGGGCTGAGCCCCGAGGGCTTGGTGGAGAACCGATCTCTGGGGAGGGACAATCCCTCTCGCAGTGCAGTTCTGGGCTTTGCACAGCTGATCCCCACATTCCTGCTGGCACATTGTGGCCAATGGCTATGGCCCCTTGAGGTCCCAGATGACCTACAGGAAGTGGGAACACTAGACCAGTCTGCATTCACCACAGGGAGTGTATCAGACATCTTGGGTCTGGTGTTTCCAGTATGAAACAAGGGAGATTCTAGCAAGACTGACAGGAGAAACAACCTCCCCCCCCCCCCCCCGCATTTCACAATCTTCCCCCAGCACCGTCTTCCCTGCATCACAACAACCCCTAGACAGAACAGTCGGAGTGGAATCAGTCTGCTGATTTCAAACACATAGCTAGCTAAGAACTATTCACAAACATTCCCTCTTGGAAATAGGGAAAATAGTTATAACTGAAATATTAATCTCAGTTGAGATAAATAAGAACCTTTAAGGTTGCTACCCCTAGTTCATCCACCAAGGAGCTGTGTGTCCCCTAAAGGTAATCACTTCCTGTTTGGGCCTCACGTCCCTCACCTGCGAAATGAGCTAGATCTATGATTTTCAACTAAAAAGAAAAATAAGCCTCTTCCTTTTTTTTTTGTATGTTAAACAATCATCTGTAAAATAGATAAAGCAGAGACACTTGATTGAATAGTTTGAGGACCATCTGAGCTCTTTTCCTTATAAAGTTCTGTGGACTTCCGTGGACCCCCCGGGTTGTAGGGAACACAGTTTGGGAACCATAAGTTAGGTGACCTCTGAGCCTTTCCAGCTTTCACACTCTCTACTGATCGGCCCAAACCCTCCTCTGTGGCGCCTTATCCCAAAGAGGCTGCTTAGCAATTAGATGACACCGTAGAGGTGCCACTTGCTTCAAGAAGGGATGTGAAAGGAACTGCATGAGAACGAGATTAAGATGGAAGAAAAGAAAGAAGGAAAAATAATATTATAAGGTAAAGGCAGATGTAGCAAAGAAAGCGCTCACACCCAGATTCAAGGTGGGAACCAAGGTTTAGACTCCTCTTTCCAAATGGTCTACCAAGGAAATGCAGGCTCCAAATTCCTACCAATTCCTGTTTGAAATACAAGAGACTGGAATAAAAATGATTCTCTGTATTCATCTTCTTAATTTTCAGTGTTTGTTTTTTAAAATAATAGAGTATGTAAAAAAAAAATAAAAATAATAGAGCATGCCACTATAGAAGAATAGCAAAGCCTTGGATGTCACATTGGTTTGGACAAACCGCCAGCTGGAGAAGGGATGTATTCATGTCTGACTCCAGCCCTGGATCTTTACCTGACAGATCAAGCCAGAAACAACGCTGTGCCTGCAATCAAACTAGCAACCAGCTGGAACGGGAGTGCCTGAAGAAGAAACGAAAGAAGAAAGGATCTCTGTCTAAGGAATGCTACCTAGGGCGCCCGGGCAGCTCAGGCGGTTAAGCTCCCACTCAATCTTGATTCAGATCATGGTCTCAGGGTTTGTGAGATCGAGCCCTACTTGGGATTTTATCTCTCCTCTGCCCTTACCTGCTTGTGTGCGCGCACTCCCTCTTTCAAAATCAATACGTAAACTTAAAAATAAATAAAGGAATGATACCTGGACATTGAGTTTCTTTGCTCAAAAAGCCCAGACTCAACTATAGGTGGCTTGTGAATGTTTCCTTTTATATGGTTTCTTCCAAAAATAGTTTCACAAAGAAAGCTGACTATATAAAAGTGACTAACTTATTAACTCATAACATTTACTGCAATGTGTTAAATGCTTTCCGTCTCATCCTCACATCAACCAACAAGGTAGATGCCTGCACCATTTCTGCAGATAAGGAAGCAGAAGATTAGAATAAATACCTTCCACTAAATCACTCATCTAAAATGTGGCGGAGCCAGAATTAAACCCGGGTCTGATCAGCCCCTGGCCCATTGGAACTGGCGTCACTGGTGGGCCGAGAGAGGAGGTGGACAAAAGTCCAGACTTGGAAGATGACAGTTCTGAAGACAGACATGGGAAGAGATGAAAACTGTAGCCAAAGTGTCAAAAGCTGATTGAATACAGTTGAAAGACACTAAAGAGAAAACGAAAGCTGCAGAGACTAAAAAGAGGCAAGTTCAGACTGAAATAGTCACAGACGACCAGAGAGCCTGTTAAGTTTCTGCCTGTGTTGCTGAGATAGGAAACACCAGCCCCCCTCCGGTGTGTCCCCTTCGCCCCTCACACCACAGCCACAGCGCACCCTCTCCACACCGCATGTGGGGCGTTTTGCCTACAACAAGCAATTCTCTGCGACCCCAGCTGGGTGTCCTTCAATTCAACTCAATCCTGACACTATCTACCTGGAAATAGTGTCAGACCCCACAGGTTGAGGGCTCAGTCTTGCAAGATGACACTAAACCCCCTCCAACACCCGCTTCAGATGCCAGTCAGTCACAGGGTCCTGACTGTCACCTCGGCTTTTGACCCATTGGCTGTAAATCAGAGGGTTCCATAACCTCAGGTTTATGAATTTGCTAAAGTATCTCACGGAATTAAAAAAAAAAAAGTCTCCTAACTGCTTATCAGTTTATTATAAAAGAATATGAGGGGGCGCCTGGGTGGCTCAATCAGTTAAGCATCCGACTTTGGTTCAGGTCATGATCTCATGGTTTGTGAGTTCAAACCCCACATTGGGCTCCGTGCTGACAGCTCAGAGCCTGGAGCCTGTCTTCAGATTCTGTGTCTCCCTCTCTCTCTGCCCCTCCCCTGCTCACACTCTGTCTCTCTCAGACTTAAACCTTAAAAATTTTTTTAAATAAAGAATATGAAGGGAGCCTTGGTGGCTCAGTGGGTAAAGCATCCAACTTCGGCTCAGATCATGATCTCACAGTTTGTGAGTTCAAGCCCCACGTCGGACTCTGTGCCGACAGCTCAGTGCCTAGAGCCTGCTTTGGATTCTGTGTCTCCCTCTCTCTCTTCCCCTCCTCCACTCACGCTCTGTCTCTCTCAAAAATAAATAAACCTTAAAAAGTTCTTTTAAAATAAGAATATGATAATGGATAGAGATGAACATCCACATAGAAGAGATGCACGGGGCAAGCTTGGGGGAAGGGCACCGAGCCTCCATGCCATCTCTGGGCGTGCTACTCGTCGACTGTCCACCAACCCGGAAGCTCTCCAAACTCCATTCACCATACTTTTGGGATTTTTACAGAGGCCTCGTCATGTAGGCATGATCAATCATGCCTTTCCATCCCTTCTCCCCTCTCTGGATGATGGGGAGTGGGACTGAAAATTCCAAGCTTCTAATCATGGTGTGGTCTTTCCAGTGACCAGCCCCCATCCAGGAGCCTTCCACGCTTCACCTCAGTAAGGCAAAAACCACTGCTAACACCTAGAAAATTCCAAGGGATTTAGGAGCTCTGTGTCAAGAACCGGGTCAAAGACCTCATATTGCAACCACAGAAGCTGTGCGTGCTCTGGTCACTCAGGAAATGACAAGGGTTTTAGGAGTTTTGTGCTGGGAACCAGGGCAGAGACAATATATGTTGTTTCTATTAGCTCACAGTTGTCTAAGACAAGTATCTTCCTAAAACAGCTGGCCTGATTATCAGCAAATTCGGACAAACTATTCCTAAAGGTCAGACTTCAACTAAAAGCCAATGGCAAAAATGAAACTCCAGCTGGGGGTCTCGGATGAGGCCGTGAGTCTACCGAATGGAATGCCCGTACCATATGTATCCTCATGGTCCAAACGGAACGAGTCAACCTGCATTTCAAACATGAGCCCTAAACCAGGTTTCAAGTGCACCCATTTAGGACGAAGAGATTGCGCCCGGCTAGCTGCTTACCTACACAGCACGGTGCAGCCTGGACCGAGCAGCAGTGCAGTGAGCGAGCTTTCTAAGCCATGTCAAGAGGCCAGACAGAAAGAACCTAAGAGAGAGGCGCAAGGGCAGGTGGGAATCTCTTGGGACGGGAACCGCTTCGGGTGTCCCTCTGGTCTTCACAGCCCGCTCTGCACGGTCAGGCTCTCTGCAGACATGCACGGTGTTCCTCCAGCCCTAGGGCAGATCGCCCATGAGCTGAATTCCTCAGCTTCCCCACTCCTTCTAGAAACCTGCAGCTGTGAGGGGACCGAGTCGTTCATTCATTCACACATTCATTCATTCAAATATGTGTTAGGCATTGTCTATGTCAGACTCTGTGCGGGATGCCAGGAGTGTGGGAATTCTTAGGACTCGCACTCAAGTGAAGAACACAGAAACGTTGATTGTTATAGGACAATTAAAATATACACGAAGATGAAACACCAGACTATCCCCGGGAGAGAAGGGATCCAAGTCAGTAGCTGCAGAAATGGAGAGACGGCAAGGGACTGGCTCTCGGTCAGGGGTGGTTTTGTCCCCAGGGGACAGATCTCCACAAAAAAGAATCGTCCAGCTCAAACACGCCTGAATGGGAGAAAGGCCAAGGAGGTAGAATCTGTGCCTTTTATAACTGGTTGATGGGCGAGGAAGAGGAAATGAGGCGGCGAGGAAGACGGGCACGTTCCCAGCTTGGGGGATGACAGCTGGAGACGGTCCATTACTGGGGGTCAGAAAATCAGGAGCCGACACAGGTTTCTGAAGGGGCCGTGACTTCAGTATGGGACATGCTTAATTAAGTTCATGTGGGACATCCAGAGGATGATGTGGGTCCTAGAACCTTACTACTCAAAATGTGATGTGTGACCAGCAGCAGCAGCACGATACTACTTGGGAGCCTGCTAGAAACACTGTGTTTCATTCAGCCATTCTGCATCTGGAGAAGCCAGATGACTCATGCACATTCACACTGGAGAAGCATTCGTCTAGAGCACAAGAGGCAGTCTGAGGTAGAACTGCAGCTCTGGGGAGGCGGGATTTCATACATTATTGCTTATTCCTCCAGCGACCCTGAGATGTGGGTGTGATCAGGGCCACTCACTGGACAGTGTCTGTCTGGATATACAGGTTGTGCACTGCACAAAGGTGCTTAGGTCAGGATGGGGCTGACATCTGACATTTACCCTGAAGGAAAGAATGAATTTCTCTTACTCTGTTTGCCAAGGTGTGGGCACAGGGGCTGTGATCACGCAGGAAGTCTCTGTTCTAATTTGCACAAAAGCGGGCAGTTTCCACCGTATAACGGTTATCATATTCTCCTCGCAGAAAAGCCCTGTGGCTTAGCAGTGGCCCTGGATACAGTTCAGCTCCACACCCCCTTATCTGCCATTTTGAAATCTATAAACCTTAAAAACCAAAAGTCTTTTTATAGATTTACAGCAGGCTCACTGGGCAGCAAAACCGGACCTAAACTAACACGAGACTAATTACAGTCCTTATTTATCCCGCTTACTGTAAACAGTCAGACATTTCCCTGCAGAAATACTAACGTGTTTTATTATGGTATACAGCCTTGCACCCTCCTGGAATATTAGGTAACACGCACTGTTTGCGTGGCATTATTTTTCTGAAATTTGACAATTTCTGAATTCTAAAACACACCTGGTCCAAGCCTGCCGGTGAGAACTGACAACTTGTACTCCCCTAATTTTACAGAAATGTGGGAGTAAGGCTTACAGAGGTTATGTGCCTGAGGGAACCAAGGTCCAAACCTCCTGCTCTCTTGGCACCACACTAAATCCAGGAAGCTTTTTGAGTGCGACACTGGTCGACACACAGTCCCGCCCCAGCCCTCACAGGTCAGTGTGTATTTTCAGACAGAAACCGGGGCGAGAGATGCCAGGATCTGTCTTGTTCTGTCTGCCGTGACAAAATGCCTGTCCCTGCACTTGAGCCGCACATTTCCAAACAAGCCTCCAGGTGTTCTGACAGCACTTAGCCCAAAGCCAGGCACCCCATGCTGGAAGCATCCATCAACTTCCACCTCCCCGGCAGACACAGAGAATCCCAGTGATTTTGAAAAAAAAAAAAGAAAAAAAAAGAAAGAAAGAAAGAAAAAAAAAATGAAAGCAAGTGAATTCTCGTTGATCTGTGATTGATACAATATAAATGCTGGCGAAACAGCAGGGACCACGTCCGCCACGCTCTTCTTATTCTGCAGATGGAGATCTCCAGCAGCAGCAGCGGGATCCAAATGCCAATTCCTTCTTGAAAAGACATTTGCGTGCTTTGGAGAACACAGCACTTGTCATCTCTTCCCAACCAGGGGCTGCTTCTGATTCCTCGGCTCCTTCAACAAAGAACAGCCTTTATTCGCCTACCAGAAAATGAACCCGGAGCTAGAAATGATTAGCCCGATAAGAACTGGCGTATCATCCTCTCTGAAATTTTGCAGACTCTAAAATGACACTTCGGTGATATCCTCGCAACGTTGGGATGCGTTTGCCATGAGGTAGATGTTGGAAACTTGGCATCTTGTCACTCAAATCCATGATTATCGATTCTCTAGTTAAATGAATTTAGGCTCTTTAATGAGACCGCTGTTTGTTCAAGAAAACCTTGTTTAAAAATATTTCAGTGAATACTGAATCAAAATAATTTTCAGATTCATTTCTGATTCTTACCATTGTGTACACATGAATTAGACACTTTTGTGTATTTATTGACAACTTTGTATTATTTTATATGCACTTTTACATATCTTGTAAGGAGAAGTGCTCATTCAAATCTCTGGCCCATTTTGAGAATTGGCATGTTCTTGATATCAATTTGTAGGATTTCTTTGTAAATGTTGTATAAAAGTCCTTTATCACAAATGTGTTTTGCAAATCTTTTCTTCGTCTGTTGGTTGCCTCTTCGTCTTCCTAACAGCATCTTTCAAAGATGAAAACATTTTAATGTCTGAGTCCAATGTAGGAGTGTTTATTTTGTAGCAGATTTGTCCCGTGTGACCTTTGCCCCTACTTAAAGCCTTCAACGTCTTCTCCAGAGCTTTCTTACAGAGCTGTTAAGGCTTCAGCTCCGACATTTCAGTCTACATCCATTTAGTTACTTTTGCATATGGCATAAAGGGTCCTAGTCAAGACCATCTGGATACTCAGCCTTTTGAGTGCCATTTGTGGGGGAAAAAAACTTTTCTCCTGTTGGTGCTTTGTCAAAAACCAAGTGACCACATATATGTGGGTATCTCTCTGGATTCGATTCTATTCCACTGACATCGCACTGTTGTAACTAGTACAGTTTCATAGTTAGCCTTGATATTATGTGGGACCGTTTCCTCCAGCAGGTTTCTGTTTATTGCACTGGCTCTAAATTCCAACACAAGGTTAAAAGAAGTGGTTAGAAGGAAAGCACTCCATTTTTGACTGTAACACATGATGGCAGCTAGGGGTCTTCTGCAGATGCCCTGTATCAGCAAACTGGGGAGGCAATTTCCTATTTTGTTAAGGATTTTGCATCTATGTTCATGGGAGATATTGTTTTGTAGTTTTTTTTTAAATAATGTTTTCATCTGGGTTATTTTATTTTTATGTTTTATTTATTTGAGAGAGAGAGACAACTTGAGCAGGGGAGGGTCAGAGAGAGAGAGAGGGAGGGAGACATAGAATCTGAAGCAGGCTCCAGGCTCTGAGTTGTCAGCACAGAACCCAATGCAGGATTCGAACCCACCAACCATGAGATCATGACCTGAGCCAAAGCCAGATGCTCAACCGACTGAGCCACCCAGGTGCCCCTGTCCTCATATGGTTTTGATGTCAAGAGAATGCTGACCTCATAACGTGACTTAGGAAGGGCTCCTTCTTGTATTTTCTGGAAGGACCTGTGTAGACATTGCAACATTTCTTCCTCAGATGTTAAGTAGAATTCACTTGTGAAGCCATCTGAACCGGGAATTTTCAGTGTGGGGAAGACCTTTAATTATAAATTCATTTTACTTAATAGATACATGGCTAACTAAGTTGCCTAACTTTTCTTGACTGAGTTTTGGTAGTAAAAAGTCATTTAAGGTGGTTGTAGACTGGTTTTTATCCTAGAACTAATTGAACCCGTTTTGGAGGGTGTGGCCTTTCCAAGGACCCCACTTAGTGGCCTGAATATTCAGTAGGTTCTTTCTCTCCGCTAGAGACACAAATAATCCCCAGCACCGTGTGACTTCCGGGATCATTGCTCTTTCCTTGGGAGTTGTTCTTGTCTGGCCTTGTGGGATTTTCCTCTGCACAGATGCTCATGGGCATTTAGTCAAAGACTCAGAAAGGCCCCCGTCCACACTCTGAAAGCTCTGTGTCAGCATGGCTCTCCTCACTCGGGGACCCGACTCTGCCAATCCCAGCCACCGTGGCCTCCAGGACACTAGTCCATCTCAACTCACAGGGACTGGTGGGCCGAGTCTGGGCTTCTCCTCGGTGAGCCTGGGAATTACCTCCTGGCAGAAGGCCTTGGCAATGGCGGACCTCACTTCAACTGTGCTCTTTCCTCAAGGATCCCGGTCAGTTTCCACCTGCTGCCTGGTGTCTGGAAACAGTCAGTTCAGGGGCACCTGGGTGGCTCAGTCGGTTAAGCATTCGGCTTTGGCTCAGGTCATGATCTCACGGTTCGTGGGTTAGAGCCCTGCATCGGGCTCTGTGCTGACAGCTCAGAGTCTGGAGCCTGCTTCTGATTCTGTATCTCCCTCTCTCTCTGCCCCTCCCCTGCTCACACTGTCTCCTTCTCTCTCAAAAATAAATAAAAACATTAAAATTAAAAAAAAAAAGTTCCTAGACTTTGTCCATTTTTCTAGTTTGTGTGTAAAGGTAATTCTGGACTGTGTTTATCCCTCATGGTCCGATGCAGACGTCTGCTTGTTGCTTTGAGAGCTGTAGCTTGTTTAATTAATCCCTCACCCTGAGACTTCGGAGTTTTTCTCTAGTTTTTTAAAAAAAAATTATAAAGAGTGCCAATATGAACATTGCAAAAAAAAAAATCAAACTTTTTTTTTTAAAGGCTATGTCCTTGAGAGTCAGCAGCAATACCAGAACGAAGGATTTGAATGGTTTCATAGTTTTTGATGCAATATTTCCTTACTGGCCCCAGACAGAATAACCCCGATTATAATATGAATACATATTTCTTCCTGGTTGCCAGCACTGGACTTTATCACTTTATTTTTGTTAGTTGAAACCATGATTCGTGGTGCCTATAAGGTACCTCAAATTAGTATTTTTTTTTCCTTAATCTGCTAGGAAAATTGTGTGTTTTCCCATCAGATAATCCAATATCTGAATTTTCGCCTGTAGACACTTGGCGTTCATCAGCCTCAACGACACATCAGAACTACGTATGTTTTCCGTCGTAGGAGTGTCTCCTGTAGCAGCAGTTAGATTTTGTTCGTAATTTTGTCAGTGGCTCTTGACCAGAATTCATCTTCTCAACTTAAACATAAGTGATGCATCTGGATTTTTGTCACCACTTTCTAAAAACATTTTTAATCGCTGCGGTGACTTGCTCACTCTTTTTATTTGCAGGGTGAATTGTAATGTGTCGGTTTCACTTCATTCTGCTCTCAAGCTGCAGGACTTAAATTCCGCAAGTCGTGTGTTCTTACCCCCACACTCCTAGTGTCTGCCATGGCGTCTGGCATACTGATTTATTCATTTAAAATATAATGACATGGTGTTACTCTCTCTTAAACTTAAAAGAAAGAATGAACGGAAGAGGCATAGAGGGGGACAGAGGATCTGCAGTGGGCTCTGGGCTGATAGAGAGCCTGATGCGGGGCTCAAACTCATGAACTAGGAGATCATGACCTGCGCTAAAGTCAGAAGCTTAACTGACTGAGTCACCCAGGCACTCCATTTAAAATGTAATCACTGGGAGGCCTCTGGGTGGCTCGGGCGGTTAAGCAGCTGACTTTGGCTCAGGGAATGATCTGGCAGTTTGTGAGTTCAAGCCCCGCGTCAGGCTCTGGGTTGACAGCTCAGAGCCTGGAGCCTGCTTTGGATTCTGTGTCTCCCTCTCTCTCTGCCCCTCCGCTGCTCATGCGCTCACTCTCGCTCTTTCTCAAAAATAAACATAAAAATAAAATAAATAAATAAATAAAAATAAATAAAATATAATCACAGGGATCCTACTATGAATATGATGGAGACCAGATATGTGGATTAACCCAGAAATCTGAAATCCTTTTTAAGAGTCAGGTCTGTGTCTTGCACTTGTCTGACTTCTGGGGTCTGGGGTGTGGACGTTGGTGGCGGTCGCGAACCGCTCAGTGGGAGGGTCCAGGACAACCTCTCTTTCGGAAAAGCCCTCATGCCATCCAGACGGGCAGTGCTCCTCGTGGGGGCCCCGCAGCTGCGGGAGCCGGGGCTGACAACGTGTTGCCGTACCTCTTACACACCCAGTTCGGCTTCGAAACCGAAGGTCAATGGGACCTATGTTAAAGGTCGGGTGAAAAGTCAACCGACATTGAAAGGTCAACCCAGCCAACCTGCAGGAATACTGACAGCCCTCCGCCCTCTTAGCTTCAGACACGTTTTCTCCAGAGCCTTCCTTAGCTCTTCTCTATACTTAAAGGGGCGAATTCCAAATTTTTTTCTTCTTCCTCCCCTCAATGTTGTCTTTCTTAAATCCCTGGAAAAACCTCTCTGTGATTCTGATGTTTAAACTCTCGGGGCGCCTGGGTGGCTCAGTCGGTTAAGCATCCGGCTTTGGCTCAGGTCATGATCTCACAGTTCGTGGGTTCGAGTCCCGCGTCGGGCTCTGTGCTGACAGCTAGCTCAGAGCCTGCAGCCTGCTTCGGATTCTGTGTCTCCCTCTCTCTGACCCTCCCCTGCTCGCGCTGTCTCTGTCTCTCAAAAATAAATAAAAGACATAAAAAAAAAAAATTAAACTCTCCACCCAGCAGCTCTCTTTGAGCACTCTTCCTACGCGGAACATCGTTCCTTCCCAATGACTTGAGATTGCTGCTCGGGTCACGATATCGATCGTGAATGGTTTCTGATCACTCCTGCCTTTCCGTCCAGAGCCCCCTGGACTGTTGGGAACTTCTTGTTCTACTCATTTTATCAAGGACTTGCCAGGACCCCCTAGGTCTGTCTATCTTGCTCGCTTTTGTGATTTGGGCTTGATTTAGGGCCCCCATACAGGTACACCCTCCGCCCTATGACGGGTTTCCACATGCTGATGCAATAGCTTTCTTTTACACTTTTACGGATCTGCCAACCACTGTGTTCACACGAAATCCCATGCAGAAGTCCAGTCTAAAAAGAAGACACATTGGGGTGCCTGAGTGGCTCAGTTGGTTAAGCGTCCGACTTCAGCTCAGGTCATGATCTCGCATTTCGTGGGTTCAAGCCCCACGTCGGGCTCTGTGCTGACAGCTCAGAGTGGAGCCTGCTTCAGATTCTGTCTCCCTCTCTCTCTCTGCCCCTCCCCCACTTGTGCTGTCTCTCTCGCTCTCAAAAGTAAACAAACATTAAAAAATGTTTTTAAAGGAGACACACAAGAGCCCCTTTGGTGGCAGTGGTGAAAGGGGGCCGCGCGGTCTGGAGCCTTCGCTGCAGCGGAGCTCGGGGGATCCAAAGGCTCCACTAAGGATTTTCATCAAGCCGTTCTGGGGTCAGTCCTGCTTTTCACCGCCCAGCACATTCGTGAGCCTCGGCTCTGGGCTTCACACCTGCTCCGCTTTCCTTTTCAACACCCACCATTTCTGACTTAATCTTTCACATTGACTCAGAGCTTATCCTTTATGCTTCCTTGAGGGTCTTTGGAAATCTGGGCAGCTTTGGTTAATTAAAAAAAAAAAAAAGCTATTTATACTTAGGGATTGTGAAGAAGCCAGGAAAGAAGTGTTTGGGATTTTAAAAATACACATATGGGCTTCTTTTTATTTATTAACAGCTTTTATACATTTTCAATATTATTCCTTAAAGCAGCTGTTTCTTGGAGTTCTCTTTCACACCTGCCTGTCACTTCGAATTTCCATTTGTTAATTTACAAATCTGCAGTAGAAGTGATAAAAGCAAAGCACAAGGTAATTTTACTGATTTTAAATTTTACTTCTATATTCGAGAGTCATTCGGAAGCTCTGTAAATACCCAACTGGGGTCACAGGGCGACCACAAGCTTATTCTCCATTCCCTAAATACGGTTTCTGCACCGTTAATAACAACGTAACATCCGCCAAACTCAGATTCGTTATGTGTGTATGTTTCTTCCTCCACTAGGTTGTGAAACTCTGAAGCGAACATTTTTCTCTTTATCTGTTAACATACTTAGTATGAAGCAAGTGAATAAGATGAGCTTAAATAGGAAAGGCATCATCTATTTATACTTTTTTAAAGTCTTAAGAAAGCCTATTTAAAATCAATTATCTTGGCATTGGGGCAAATCTGACACAGACTGACTTAAAGAGGGAAAAGGGAGGGGCGCCTGGGTGGCTCAGTCAGTTGAGCCTCCAACTTCGGCTCAGGTCATGATCTCGAGATTTGTGAGTTTGAGCCCCATGCTGGGCTCTGTGCTGACAGCTCAGAGCTGGGAGCCTGTTTTGGGTTCTGTGTCTCCCTCTCTCTCTATCCCTTTCCTGCTTGTGCTCTTTCTCTCAAAACAAAAAAAAACAAAACAAAAAAAACAAAAAACACCCCATTAAAAAAAAAGAGGGAAAAGGGCATAAATATTGTGCTCCTTTTTCTAGATAGAAAAGAACATCATGTTCACCACCAGTACAAAGAGGGCACATTTTTGGATGAAAAGTGGCTCGCCAAGCTTGGCAAATGGCAAAATGATAGGGCTGATCCAACACTGATAACTCTTTGACATGGAAAACACAAAAGGGAAAAACACCCAGATTGAATAGCCGCAAGGGTAGCTCGGGGGTCTCTGTGTAGTTGGAAGCCATTAGCTCTACGTTCAGTTTTGGCAAAAAGGATCCAGCAATAAACTCAGGCCCACTGTTAAGAATGTGCAACAACACAGGGGTCCTGGGTGGCTCAGTTGGTTAAGCATCTGACTTCAGCTCAGATCATGATCTCATGGTTCATGAGTTCAAGCCTGCATCAGGCTCTGTGCTGACAGCTCAGAATGTTAAGCAACACAGCACAACAGAGATGATTATCCTCTTTCTGGGCCCTGGTCACACGCTCATCATTACTGATGTCCCATGAAGTCTAAGCTGCCTCACCCGGAATGGATCAATCAGGGCCTGGGCAGGAACCTGCGGCATAGTCAGCAGCTAGTTGGCCTGTGTTATCACACTGGTGTTATCCAAGGTGCTGGGCAAGGTCATGAGTCAATTCCTACCAGGCTGAGTTTATCCATTCATTCATTCTACATGCATTTATTGAGACATCAAGGAATATCAAGGTAAATAAATAACAGGTACTTATCCTCAAGTTGGTCACAGATTTTAGGATAATAACAGTAAAATATGGTAATGACGTAGCTTAGTATCTGGAGGGGATATCATGTTCAGACAATGACATTTCATTACTGATGTTCTCCAGACTATGAGTATTATTCCTGCCACCCAATGTGGGAATGAGCGTCCTGTAATATACAATATACAACATACACACTACTCAGGATCCCAGAGAAACGACCCCATACAAACGCCCAATGGTCCAAATTCTCCGAACATGAAACCGTCCAGTCAACAAATACAGCGCAGGCCTGGTCTTACTCTTGAACGTAGCTATTTAATTAAATAAGGAGGTTATTAGACTGGGGTATCTATGAACACTGCAGGTTATAAAGTCAAAATGCTGAGTGCAACCAACCACTAACAGCCACCTAAGCTGCAGCAGATCAAATAATATCTTTCTTTGTTTCCACACTTGACTCTCTGTCTGTTCCTGTCTCCCATTAGCCAAGCGAATCTTAACCATTTTCAGTTTGGCCCTACCCAATTCAAATCAATTTTTGCTCAAATGCTTAACATTTTTAGTATGCCTCAGTTGATCTTTTTTAACAAAGTAAACACTTGGGAATCTCCAAGTATTTGGGAAAGCCATCCAAAGCAAAGAGAAAAAAATAAATTGAGAGGAAAGATTAAAACAAACAAAACACAAGTAGAGCTGTTATCTTTCAGGAGGTAAGAGAGGATATTGTATTCATAAAACAAGAAATGCCAAAAAAACACAGAAAAAAATAGAGAGTAAAAAGAACTGTTGGAAATTAGAAGCAGGATGGCCAAAATAAATTCAATTAAAGGATAAGGAGATGAGGAAATCTCACAGGAAGAAGATAAAAAGAAGAGACAGGTAGCTAATCTATGCAGGAGGTAAAGTTTCCAACTAATAGGAATTCCAGGAAGATAAAACAGTGATTAGAAAACTATCAAAAATAGTGGATATTTTTCCAGAAGCAAGAGAAGGACTCTGTTCAGCACAATGAATAAAAAAAACGTCTTCCACTGCGAGGCATACCAGTATAAAATTGTGTGACACCAGGAACAAAACCTTCAGGCAAAAGAAAATGAAGGCAAGTAGAAAAATGAAAGTACCATATAATGACGATGGCAAGAGGAGAAAATGACAACATAACGGGTGTTTTCTGATTGAAGAGGACATACTTTACCACCTCGTTTTGCAGGAAATCCACTCACGTGAGAGCAAAAATGAATTGAAGAGAATAAAGTCTTAAAATTGCTGAGAATTGAAAAGGGGGCGGGCATCTGCATTCTTAAATCATGAATGCCAGGAGTGTGGAAAGTAAATGGGGGACCCCCCCCACACACAATAGCCCCTCCCCAGACACACAGCAGAGTTCTTGCCTCTGGGGGCCTTCAGGGTCAGATGTCAGAGGACAGACATGGGAAGTAGAGCAATCACTGATAGAAATGATAGAAAAACATCAAGTTTTTCTTGTTTTCAATACCCTCACCCCTCCCAGTGATGGCGGGATTTGCCCCGAAGACAGAAATCTGAGGAAAATTCTCCCCAGATTGGATCAGGACAACATAGGGCTCCTCCGGTGGCGGATGAGTCCTTGTGGCAGAGAAAGCCATCCTCATGTGGACGTTTTAGGGGAAGAAATTCAGTGTATCTGCCTGCTCTTAACCTGAATATGCTTCAGCGAGAGGTTTTAGTGAAGCCTGCCATCGGCTGTGCCCAGCAGCCCCCACCAGAACCTGTGTGCGCGCGCACATGTGCACACACACGTGCACACACACACACACATGCATGGTGGAGGTCGGGCCTCTGAAGAGGCCACTGAAGACAGAGGAAATCAGGCCAACGGCCTACCTGAATGAATCAGCGTTTCACTATTAAATAAAAGCAGGTAACTAACAGTCATTGGACATGCGGGGAAAGCCTCCCGCACGAAGGAGAAACAGAGAAAATCATGGATGCTGTGTGCTGACCGGGGCTTTTAGCTGCAGAGCACGCATCCACTCTACCTGCATGCACACCTGTACTCAGTGGATATTTAAAGACTTACTGTGACCTGGGCACTGTCTAGGTCCAGGAGGATGGCAATGGACAAAGTAGAGAGAATCCCTTCCCTACAAGTCAGGTGTGGCCAGCCCTTCCAGCTGAAGAACAGCATGTGCAAAGGCCCTGAGATGCACTCAGACTTTGTCTTTGCCCAGGATGGCTTGGGAAGAGAGCAAAAGGAAGTGTGCCAGGAGAGAGGGTCACCAGGCATGCCTTTCAAGTCATCATAAAGACTGTCTTGGGACACCTGGGTGCCTCAGTTGGTTGAGCGTCTGACTCTTGATTTTGTCTCAGGTCATGATCTCAGGGTGGTAGGATCAAGGCCCGCATCAGTGCAGAGCCCGTTTAAGATGCTCTCCCTTTGGGCGCCTGGGTGGCTTAGTCAGTTGAGCGTCTGACTTCAACTCAGGTCATGATCTCGCAGTTTGTGAGTTCTAGCCCATGTCGAGCTCTGTGCTGACAGCTCAGAGCCTGGAGCCTGTTTTGGATTCTGTGCCTCCCTCTCTTCCTATCCCTCCCCTGCTCGCTCTGTCTCTCTCTCTCTCTCTCTCTCTCTCAAAAATAAACAAACAGTAAAATTTAAAAAAAAAAGATTTTCTTTTTTGTGCTCCCCTCACCCCTTTCTAAAATTAAAAAAAATAAAAAAGACTGTCCTTATTAGGGAGACGAGGACATTAAAGAGCTTTAAGCAAAGGAGAAAATGATCTCTTTAAATGAGTCACTCTGGCTTTGTGTTGGACAATAGACTGTAGAGGGATAAAAATGGAGGAAGGGAGACCCGTGGGGACACTACCGCAATCATCCATATCAGAGAGGACAGTGGTTTCGTCCAGGGTAGCGGAGAGGATGAGAAATGGGTCAATTTCTAGTTGTGAAGGTAGAGCTGACAGGGATTGCTAACGGTTTACCAGTCATGAGAGAGGAGGAGAAGCCAAGGATGATTCTTCAAACTTTTGGCCTCAGGAACTGGAAGGATGAGGCAGTCATTTGCTGACATTAGGGAGACTCTGAGAGGAAGAGCACGTTGGGGACATGACTAAAGGTCAGGAGTCTAGTTGTAGACAAGTTAAATTTGTGATACCTGTACTATTTAGCTATTATTGCACAACAAATTACTCCAAACTCAGTGGCTGAAAGACATCCAACATTAAAAATTTTTTTTGTAAAAATTAACACAGTGTCATATACATTTCAGGTGTACAATATAGTGATTCAACAACTCCACTCATTACTCAGCTTATCACAACACATGTACGCTTAAACCCCATCTCCCATTTCCCCCATCTTTCCACTACCGCCCCTCTGGTAACCATCGGTTTGTTTTCTGTCATTAACTGTTTATTTCTTGAGGCGCCTGGGTGGCTCAGTTGGTTGAGTGTCTGACTTCAGCTCAGGTTATGATCTCACTGTTCCCAAGTTCGAGCCCCACCTCTAGCTCTGTGCTGATAGCTCTGAGCCTGGAGCCTGCTTCAGATTCGGTGTCTCCCTCTCTGCCCCTCCCCTGCTCATGCTCTGTCTCTCTATCTCTCTGTTCCTTCCCTACTTGTGCTGTCCCTCTTTCTCCCTCAAAAATAAACATTTAAAAAAAGTCTGTTTCTTGGTTTGTCTCTTTTTCTTCTTTGTTCGCTTGTTTTGTTTCTTAAATTCCACATAGGAGTGAAATCCTATGGTATTTGTCTTTCTCTGACTGACTTATTTCACTTAGCATACTACCCTCTAGATCCATCCATGTTGTTGCAGACGGCAAGATTTCATCCTTGAAATATCCCATTGTACATATATCCCATAACTTCCTTATCCATTCAAATATCTATGGACACTTGGGCTGCTGCCATATCTTGGCTGTTGTAACCAATGCTGCAATAAACAGAGGGGTGTGCCTATCTTTTTGAATTAGTGTTTTCACATTTCTTGGGTGGGTCACATGGTAAATCTAACTATTTCAGTAACTTCCATACTGTTTTCCACAGTGACTGCACCAGTTTGCGTACCCACCAACTTTCTGTCTACATCCTAGCCAACATCTGTTATTTCTTGTGTGACTGATTTTAACCATTGACAGGTGTGAGGTGATATCTTATTGCGGTTTTGATTTGCATTTCCCTGATGCTGAGTGATGTTGAGCATCTTTTCATGTATCTGTTGACCATCTGTTTGTCTTCTTTGGAGAAATGTCTGTTCATGTCTTCTGCCCATTTTTAAATTGGATTATTTGGGTTTTTTGGTGTTGTGCTGCATACATTCTCCTGTATTTTGGATGTTAACCCCTTATCAGATATATCATTTGCAAATGCCTTCTCCCATCCAGTGGGTTGTCTTTTTGTTTTATTGACTGTTTCTTTTGTTGTGCAGAAGCTTTTTATTTTGTTGTAGTCCCAAAAGTTTAATTTTGCTTTTGTTTCCCTTGCCTTTGGAGACAGTTCTAGAAAAATGTTGCTGTAGCTGATGTCAGAGAAATTACTGCCTCTGGACATCTTCTAGGATTTTTATGGTTTCAGTCTCCCATCTGGGGCTCTAATCCATTTTAAGTTTATTTTTGTGTATAGTAAGAGAAAGTGGTCCAGCTTCCCCAGAACCATTTGTTGAAGAGACTTTTTCCCATTTCAGTTATTGCCTTTGTCATAGGTTAATCGAGCATATACTTGTGGGTCTATTTCTCAGCTCTCCATTCCATTCTGTTGATCTGTACCTGTATTTGTGCTCATGCCATACTGTTTTAATTACTATAGTTTTGTAGTATATCTTGAAATGTGGAATTGTGATGCCTCCAGTTTGGTTCTTTTTCAAGATTGCTTTGCCTACTTAGGGTCTTTTGTGGTTCCATACAAATTTTAGGATTCTTTGTTCCAGTTCTGTGAAGAATGCTGTAGAACACCAAACATTTATTATGTCACAGTTTCAATGAGTCAGAGATCAGGTGCTGTTTAGCTGGGTGCCTCTGGCTCAAGGTTTTTCCCAAGATTGCCATCAAGCTCCTGGCTGGGGCTGTGGTCTCATCTGAAAGCTCAAATGAGACTGAGAGGAGTCTACTTCCTAGCTCACTCACATGGATTTTGGCCTTGGAACCTTGCCACATGGCTGCTTTATGACATGGCAGTTGGTTTCTTCCCAGGGTGAACGATCCAAATGTGAGCCAGAGAGAGCAAGCATGCTTATCTTATTACAGAATCTGAGAGGTGACATCCCCGTAAGTCTGCCATATTCTAATCATTAGAAGTGAGTCAATATGCCCACCTGCCCTCACTCAGTCAACGAGGACCACACAAGGACACGAATGCCAAGAGGTGGGGCTCATATGGCAAGGCCGTAGGAGCAATTTGAAAAAACAATCTGGACTATGGGGAATAAATCCAGATGGAAAGGCATTATCAGGAAAGCACTTATCATCGGATGTTAAGCATCTTAGACAATCTTTTAAAGGATTAGAGAAATCAGCTCTGGGCTGAGTCTCTTGGAACGTCTCCCAGAACAACACTGCAGGCCTGGTCTGGTAAGAGATCTGCTGTGGCCCCTGCTGCGGATTCCAGAGAAATTGTGCCGCTGTCCACTGCCCACCCCCCATGCAAAATAGACATCGGGTGTCCTGACCACTTCCTCCTGCAACTAACTTCAGAATCAAACTTCTCAAAGGAGCGTGTTCTGCATGGCTGAACCAAAGTCTATGTCCTGGTTACAGGGAGTTACAAAATGTGAGGTTTTTAAAAGTCAATGATGAAAAGGTGTAATTAATACCATGGAAAAGGATTAAAATACAAGGAGATTGCTCAAAAGAAGTGAGGCATCTATAAAGGACTATGGTCCGTCTACATTCTAGAAGGAACTGAGATAATTTAGCAGAAATTGTAGATCATAAAACAAATCTAAGCACTACAAAGAGATATGGATAGTTATTACAACCATTAAAAACTCCAAGTTGCTAACCAAAAGCAGCACAGAACCAGAAACCATTTGTGATAATTAATGACATGAATACAGAAATTTAGAATGTAATAAATCAGGTGGAAGAAATAGATGAGAAAATATCCTTGAATACAGAACAACAACAAAAAACCCACAAAGAAATGAAAATGTGAGAAAACAAGATAAGAAACACATTGTCTTAACCCAAAAGGGTCTACTTTTAACCAAAACCACTAAGAAAGAGAAAAGAGAAAAAGTAGATCGCATAGAATTGTTTTTAAAACATTTTAAAATTCCCAGAACTAAAAGAAGGTACTTGAAGCTCTTCCAATTATCAAGTTCACGGAGTACAAAAAGACTCACACAGCTGTAATATCATGACACATCGGAACGGCCAGGATAAATATTAGATGATGATGATGGTAAAACTGATTTTTTAAGGGAGCTGACACTTCCATAGGGCTTACTACCTGCAGGCACCTGCTTCGCTTTATACATACTAGCTAAGTGATTTAATCCTCACAACGCCCCTTTGATTTATCATCATTATCGCCATTTATTGGGTGAAAATACGGAGAAACTTACCCATGGCCGCACAGCTAGCAGGTGCAGGCCCTGGGGCTCAAGCTGGCAGTCAGGCTCAGGACTCCCACTTCCTTCTGAGTGACGCTTAAATTCTAGGTGGCGGTAGAAAAAGGTCTTCAACGTTCTGGAGGAAAAGGATTATAAATGTAGAATTAACCAAAACGTTGATCAGATATTGGGGAGTGTAATATATTTTCAGACATGCAAGAACTCCAATGCATAAAAACTCAATTTTCAGACACGCAAACACCGTGGTGCTTTTTTTAAAAAAAGTAATTTAGGGATCTACTGCAGCAAAAGGAAGAATACAGTGGGGTGCCTGGGGGGCTCAGTCAGTGAAGCCTCCAACTTTCTGTTCAGGTCATGATCTCACAGTTCGTGGATTCCAGCCCCGCACTGGGCTCCACCATGACAGTGTGGAGCCTACCTGGCATTTTGTCTCTCTCTCCCTCTGCCCTGTCCCTGCTCATTCATTCTCTAAACAAACAAACAAACAAACAAACTTAAAAAAAAAAAAAAAGGAATGGGGTGCCTGCGTGGCTCAGTTGGCTAAGCATCCAACTTCAGCTCAGGTCATAATCTCTCAATTCATGAGTTTGAGCCCCACGTCGGGCTCTCTGCTGTCACACTGGGGCCTGATTTGGATCCTCTGTTCCCAACCCCCACCCCTTCCCCGAAGGTTCTCTCTCTTTCTCTCCCAAAATAAATAAACTTAAAAAAATTAAAAGAAAAAAAGGAAAAATACATTGAAGAAAGACAATGCATCAGCTTCCAAGAACAGTGAAACTAACTGAAGAGGGTTAGGAAATGTAATTCCAGGATAACTTCTATGCAAATAGTCCTAGAAAGAAATCCATGTATGTGCACGTACTCAAAATGTATTAAACAGCTGGAAGATATTAATGGTAGCGTAATTTTTTCCCTCTCATCAAGAAAGGAGATAATTTTTAAACACCGGTGAGGAAAAACTGTACACGAGTATTCATTCCAAAAGTAAAACAAACTACAACACCCAGCGTTCCTTCTCAGTGACACTAAATGTTTCAGTGACATAAACAGTTCAGTATTTGATGGCGTTTAAGGGTAGAGAATCGATTTGCCCTTGACTCTTGGAATCTCCCCTTGGAGAGGCATGTCTGCCTTAGGACAGATTTCCTATTCTGTGCATCCAGTCAACCTGCCCCGGTCCTGCATTAAACACTGTTTATTTAAACATAACTTTCTAAACTCTGTTTTCCCTTGTTAAAATCAAAAACAAACAGAGACCAGCCTTGCAAATTCCCTCCGCAGACAAAACCAGTTCAGTCATACAAGCAGAGCTTAATTTAGCTGATTTTGCAAGGCTAACTTGACCTGGGATATCTCTTGCTTATGCCTCTGGAAATCATGAGCAAAACTTAAACTGCTTTCCTAGCTTGACATGAACTCACACTGGCCAATTCCCTAGCATTTGGGAGAATTCTAATATTGTAAACAGCGTGAAAGACGGGCAATCACTGCTCTCTCCTTGCAGAGGCGGCTTTATCCCAGTACTACCCCCGAGCCTCACCCTGTGTTTTCGTTTGCAAGCTCCCGGTTTGCAAACCGTCCTTTGTGCTGTGTGCACAATAGATTTTTACTAATCACACTTCAGTGATTCATCGGTTCTACTTTGGCTATTTCTGAACGTTTGATGTTTAGATAAACTTGATAAAGTAACACAGTTAACAGGACTTGGAGAAAGAGGGAGGCGTGGAGGAGTATGCAGGGGTGATGTCCTTATCTTCCGTATTGGTAAGTAGAGATTAGGGATTGAGAAACAAAAGTTAAAGCATATAAGAATAAGAGCCAAAATAAGAACCAGTCTTAAAAAAACACAACCCAGGGGCGCCTGGATGGCTTAGTCAGTTAAGCATCCGACTTCAGCTCAGGTCATGATCTCATGGTTCAGGAGTTCGAGCCCCACTTGGGGTTCTCTGCTGTCAGCATGGAGCCTGCTTCAGATCCTCTGTCTCCCTGTCTCTGCCTCTCCCCCACTCACACTCTCTCTCTCAAAAACAAACATTTAAAAATAAACAAATAACACAACCAACAAAAGCAGGAGGAGGGGGTAGGAAAAGGAGATTGTGTAAGTGAATCTAACCGAGTCAAAATTTATGTTGTGATTCGATAATTGCTAAAAACCAAGAAATCGTGAAGCTGAGGCGCAAGCACAGAGTTTAGAGCTGCGAGAGGCACAGAAAGACTGGCCGGAGAGTCGAGGAGGCTTACCTGTGCGCCGGGGGACTAGGGACGCGGAGCAAGAGCGATTCTCCATATTGTTTGAGCTGCACTGGTTTAATCCAACATGTTTAAATGCCTCACTGTTTCATTGCTTGAAATTCCACGTGCATCTTGAACAATCCAAAAAGAGTATGCTCCCACCAAAAACAAAACAAAACAAAACAAAAAAAACAGGGAAATTTGGAGCCACGGGCCCACCACGCTCATAAGCACTGGCCACCTTGCTCCTACTTTAAAACTTCTTCGGGCAAGGAACTCGATTCTAAGAGGCAGATTTTTCTGTTTGGAGCCCATTTACATTCTTCCCCTTGTGCCAAGGCAGAGACGGTGTCTGCGTCGGTGCCGGCCCGTGGACCGGGCCAGGAGAGCGGCTGCAGGGAGTCTGAAGCCAAGCCCGAAGAGACGCAGGCCGCCGCTGCAGGAAGCGAGCTTCAGCACGAGGCCGTCTCCCGCCGCTGTGTGGACGCTGCTGTGTGGACGCCGCCCGGCGCCGCCCTGCTCTGGCCTCCCGGAGCTCTGCGGCACCAGATCCGCGGGGGACAGCGCCTTCAGAGCGGCCCTGGTGGCGTCCGAGCAGGGCCCGGCACCGGCAGCAGGAACACCCTTCCTGGAGAGGTGTCCTGAGCTTTGAGCAGGAGCAAGGCGAGCCCCAGCTGCGGAGCCTTGAGATGGGCTGTGATTAAAGCGGAGTGAGACTCCCCAGGGACACCTAGAAATCACTGGGCGAGACTTAAGGGAGCTGCCATTCGGATATGCCCTGGATGCCGTGAAAACGTGTAGCTGCCTGGGCCCCACCTGAGTGCAATTAAATCAGAATCTCTAGGTGTGGAACCAGGTGGCAGCGGTTTGTCGAAGCTTCCAGTGGCTCTGATGGTCAGCTAGCATTGACAATCTTTGCTCAACGTTCAGCCTGATTAGATTCCAGGTAAGCTTTTATCACAACTGCCCTCCTCCCAGATTCAAAAATTCATCCCTTCTACCTTCTCTCTACCATGGGCTTACCTCCTTCTGGTTCCCTTTTTCTCAACAAATGATTTTTTGTCCAGTGATAGATGGGAGTTGGCCATGGAGGAAGATAGGAAGTGAGCTCAGCTGATAAAGTGGGGAATGAAGAGACCAGCCCCAACACCAGCAAACAGTCGGGTCCAAGTGCAGTGGAGTGATGGGGAGAATCATGAAGGAACTTGATGGTTGGGCAGAAATGTCCATGTGAGGGTGGGGGGAAGGGAAACCATTAAAGATTGGAGAGAGGTGGAGGGAACGGAGAGAGGATATGAGATTAAGTTTAGTTTGATGAACTGAATCTGCATCTGAAAATATGTCTTTACCCGTTTCACTCCGAACGCTGAGGTGATGGCCACTCAGGCATTCTCAGAAAACTACCTACCAAGGTGTTTCCCATACAGATCTGCTCGGGAGCCAGTTATGAAATCCAATAAAGTCTTGCTAATTACACTCTCTAGTGAATTCTGAGTCTGCCTGCTCTACAGTCCAGAGATGTATATAGTCAATAGCGGTGTTAAATGGCCTCAATTACTTACACATGGTACCTAATTTTGGTGTTAATTGTACCCATTAACCCACACAGAATAGTTTTAAATTTCTGTAGGATGGCTAATGTGCCGATTACTCTGAGGCCACTGACCACATTTTCCTTTGCCCTGAATACTCAACCTTCTGGATAAATTGCCAAGGAATCTAAATTTCTTCCTCATGTAAATGCTTCATAGTATATTTGAATTGAAACTCAAAATCATGGGGCACCTGGGTGGCTCAGTCGGTTAAGCGTCCGACTGGCTCAGGTCATGATCTCACAGTTTGTGGGTTCGAGCCCTATGTCGGGCTCTGTGCTGACAGTAAGCTCAGAGCCTGGAGGCTGCTCCAGATTCTGTATCTCCCTCTCTCTCTGACCCTTCCCTGCTCACACTGTCTCTCTCTCTGTCTCTCAAAAAAAAAAAAAATTAAAAAAAAATTGAAACGCAAAATCAATCCCACCTGTTTCTCTATCACAAAGGTGACTGACTGAAAGCAAAGGACATTTGTTATGTGAGCTAGTGGCTTCAGAAGCCAACATCTCTTCCTGCTAATCAAGTCATCTCCATTTTACAGACTAAATGGGCCCAAAATGTCCTTTACTTTTGTGGGCATCTATTGTTAATAGACTTGAGGCCCCATCTTACTTGCAATGGCGCATCCCAATGGATGTGACGGATATGGTTGGATCAAAGACAGTTTATGCCTATAATCTGATCAGAAGGATGCAACATAGGAACTGAATTTGTATTTACCTCTATTTTGTTGCACACCAGGGCTTAAGGAGATAGCATGGTATGTAACAATCATAAAACAAGTTAGACTAGATTTTGCCCAATGTATGTCTGATAGAGGATTTGGAAGCCTAGAAAGTATAGTTAAGAGCTCTTGTCTTGTGTGTTCCTGACCATTTCACACAGAAGGTATCACTTGCTCACCTTAAAAGGGTGCAGGAAATCCTTAAATTGTTAGGCCTTTCTCTCCTGAAGCGAGTCACTGAGGGTGAAACCCACGGACACAAACGGAGATGGTGAATGGGTTTTATGTTAGTTCGGCCGAACGGCCCCTCCCAAGTGGTGGCAAGTCCTCAGGAGAGCGCCCCCGAGCAGGAGCTCAGGGTTGTTAAGGGCTTTGGCAAAACAGGGTAAGTCATTGTTTAGTTAACCAATCATAGTTTACAGCATTCTATAGTGGTTAATCATATTTTGACACACAAACATAAGACTGGGCAGAGACCTATCAATTTTGGAGCTCTTTGTCTGGAAAGAGATAATTTGAAGTGACCAATCATAGGTCCGAAGGGGAGGCGCAGCAGGTGCACAAAAGAGAGAACTGTGTGCTTAGAGGTGGGATTTAGCAACAGTGTCTTAGAAAACAAGTTAACCTCTAAGTTATAACTTATGAGTTACATCTTAGGATCCCAGAGCTCAATTTCCCAGACCTTGATTGTTCAAGCAGAAAAGGGTTGGAGAGTGAAACAATGGTTGATATTTTTTCATTAGGGTCAGCTTGGAGGGTCTTACAAAATCACTATCCTGTGACAGTGTCAACTTAACTCTAGCCCTATTGATAGTGACAGCCGGTAGCCGACGTGATGAGAACACCATAAGCATAGAGACAACCCCTGTCATAACTACTTAAAGCCAAGCAAATTTCCCTTGAAAACCCCAGTTAGAACATACTTTGGGAAGGCCAAAGTTGCTTTTTTGGCAGGACACATAGCTTAAAAAAAATCCCAAGAACAATAATAATACATGTTTGCTGCAGAAAATTTTATTAATATAGAGAAGAATGAATAGAAAAGAAAATCATCTAAAATGCCATAACATAGCCAACATTATTATTTTGGTGTCTCCTTCCAATCTCTTAAAAATGCACAGCTACACATCACACATATATTTATCACCTTTCTGCCCCACCCCCACCCACTAGTCCTCCAGCCCAAAGGCACTGTGAGTCCTGTGGTAGCCTCTTTGCATTTCTGTCCCCAACTCATGTCCCAGCGACCCTTAGGGAAGGGGAAAATTGCGGACTTCACCTGATGCTTCTTGATGTTCAAGAGGTCCACAGTGAGGGGGCTCCCACGGAGGGCTAGCCTCTCCAGTGACGCTTCCCCTGGAGCAGATATACCCTCCCCCCCAAGAAGCCTGGAAGTCCTTTAATGAGTGATTCAACGGTTGCTTTAGTCATACTTAATTGGGAGGAGAGAAAGAAGCTGA
Organism: Suricata suricatta; assembly: GCF_006229205.1. NCBI lineage: Eukaryota > Metazoa > Chordata > Mammalia > Carnivora > Herpestidae > Suricata > Suricata suricatta. The sequence goes on along the minus strand of NC_043709.1, from coordinate 16,519,125 downwards.
TTAGCAGCATGCCTGACTTCCTATACTTGGGCCGCAGGGCGCCTGCGGTCTGCACTGGGGCCATGAGCTGCCCAGATCCCACAGCGGATTCCACTAGTGGGGTCGAAGTAGCAGTGTTAGTTTTCGGCGCTCGGAGGACTGTACTGTGTAACAGTGAGAAATATTGGCTAGGTCTTCCCGGCTGTGCCATGTGAACCTCACTCATACCCGAATTCTTCCCGCCTCCCCCTTCTCCCCTTGGTTTCCCCCAGCTCCTCCTTTCCCCTTGAGTACACTGCCACTCATCCCATAGAAATAACAAGCTCACGAAGTCCTGCCCCTTTTGCAAATTTCACAGCTTGGGCGCTACCTTCAGATTGCTGTTCTCCTTGCAGTTTCTGTTGGCTCCATCAGGGGCAGCAGTGAGCACAGGGCTCAGTGAGGGCGGACCCCGGCTTGTGGGGCTTGAGATGGAGACCCTCACCGTGTGACTGCAGTGGAGGTCTGACTGGTTTTCCTAAAATACGATCTGAAATTATTGACCTGACCTTTGTGAGGATTCGTTTCCTTCCTGAGGTATTGACTTCTCCCTGCACGGGATTGTATTTATTTCCTTGCATTAAGTTAGCAGGAGCATTGATAAAGCCAAGTGGCTTTTTTGTTTCTTCCTAGTCCCTGGGTGAGCAGGATGATGGAAGGCAATCCACGATAAGTAAGATCCACCTGTATATATCCTGATGTTTTCCCACTTAGGTTGTGAGAATTTCCCCCATGTCATTAAATGTTTTTGGAAAATACGATTGTACATGATGATAAATACTTTACATATATTTTGCAAATTGTGTGCCATAATTTTTTTAAACCTTCCCTCTACTGTTGGACATTTAGCTTATTTGCAGCTTTTACTCTTACTCAAGAACTGCTATGAGTTTTCTCATATGGAAATCCTTGGCCCTTTCACAGATCGTTTGCCATGAACTACAAGTGCCTCATCTCATCCTTCGGATACTCCTCAACGTAAGGGTAGGAATGCCTTCACGTACGGCACTTAATACAAGCTTGTTAACTTCACTCATGGTTTAGATCAGCTTTCACTGGGGCCTAGAACACCTGTCTCTTTAATATTAAGCTACATGAAATCACAAGATTGTGCCAAACCCAATTAGCATCCATTGGGACCTCTTCCTTCTATAAACAGGCATCTCGAATTTTGTTATATTCAACTTCTGACATGCTATTAGCAGAAACCATGCACTAGGGAATCAGAAGCCAAGTGATAGTTTTTTAAAAACACTTTGCAATGAAAGTATCATGAACACTTATTCATAGCTACAGCGACAAAGTCCCCTACTCAAATGATGTCTTTTCAAGAGGAATCACCTAACAAATCCCAGGCAGTAATAGGTATAAGGACCCTTCCTGGTGATGAGGTACACACCACTCTGTGCAAGCATAGCGTCAAGGACCATTTTGACGATTGGGGGTACAAACTGCACACACATGCACACGCACGCAGGCACACACACGTGCGTGTGCACACACTCCCACTATGTATATGATGACGGTAATACCCTAACAGCTACTATGAGAATCAACTGTTGATTCACCAAGAGAAGTAGAACCAAGACAGAGGAGACTTACCTACGAAAGCTACCTGACTTCTGCCTTTGGGAGGAACAAACTTCTGGAAATCACCATTAAAGGCTTCAGTTTTACCATCACAATGAAACAGGTTCAATCCACGTGGGACTTTAGGTCCAGAGTTGTTCGTGGAACACAAGTTAATTTGACCAAAATGTAGACTTAATCATTTTACCGGCATACCTTTATTGCACTTTGCATTCTTGTGCTCCGCAGATACCGCGTTTTGTTTTTGTTCTTGTTCTTGTGTTTTGCTTTGTTTTACAAATTGAAGATTTGCAGACTTGTATCGAGCGAGTCTACCTGGCACCATTTTCCCAACATCATTCACTCCCTTCCTGCCTCTGTGTCACATTTTGGTAATTCCTGCAGTATTTCAAACTTTTAAATTCCTACTATTCAATTGCTACCATCGCATGATGTTATCTGGGCAGATGAGCGGTTGCTTCTTATGGGTGATCGAAGAAAGTGGTTGCTTGAGCTGGAAGCTATTCCCGGGGAAGAAGCTGTGGAGCCTGCTGACAAGCAACAAAGGGTTTTAGCTGAGGAAGCGATGGCGATGTTTGAGAGGACAGACTCCAGTTTTGAAAGAAGTTCTACTGGGAGTAAAATGCTATCAAACAGCATCTGATGTGACAGAGAAATCATTTGTGAATGGATGAATCCATCGATGTGACAAACTTTGCCGTTGTCTTATTTTAACAAACTTCCACAGGCGCCCCAACCCTCTGCGCCAGCACCCCCCATCAGTCAGCAGCCATCAACGTCGAGGCGAGACCCGCCCCCAGCAGAGGACAACAACTTGCTGAAAGCTCAGATGTTGGTTAGCAGTTTTTGGCAATAAAGTATTTTAAAGTTTATTTATTTATTTTGAGAGAGAGAGAAAGTACGAGCAGGGGAGGGGCAGGGAGAGAGAGAGAGAGATAGAGAGAGAGAATCCAAAGCAAGCTCCACACTATCAGCAAGGAGCCCAATGCGGGGCTCAAACTCATGAACCTCGAGATCATGACCTGAGCTGAAACCAAGAGTCAGAGGCTTACCCAACTGAGCTGCCCAGGCGCTCCAATAAAGAATTTCTTAATTAAAATGATTTTTTAAAGACATAACACTATTGCAGACTTAATAGACTACAGTATAGTGTAAACATAACTTCTATATCTACTGGGAAACAAAAAAACTCATTTGACTCGCTTTATTGCAGACTTTGCTTTTTTGTGGTAGTCTGGAACGGAGCCTGCAGTGTGGCCAACGCGGGGTGTGCCTGTACAGTGTTCAGCCCCCCGGTACCATTTCACACTGTTTCCAGCACCTGTCCTGTTACTACCGCATCTATCTCCCTGACCCCTCTCCTCCGTGAACACTGGCTTCCAGGGACTTTCTCAAAGGTTGTTACTGTCCTTCGCTGTCGGTAACCACAAACACTAGGCTTGCTTCAAGTGTGCAGGAAAACGTGAATGACGTTTTCTCATGTTAAATTTCCCATTTGGAATCTTATAGCACAAACGTAGAATAGCACATCTTCAACCATGTTTTCTCTTGAACTTTCAGGCTGTAGATGTAGATCACGTTTCAGATGTGATTTCTTTCAGTGTTGAGTGCACCCTGACAAAGATTCAAACTCTAGTCAGGCTCCTGAAACTTCTAGGTCTGTCTATGCACTTCCTTGTAAAATCCAGTTTTAGCAAGAGCCCTGCTAAGTCAGTTTAGCCAGAACCCCCCACCTTTGATATCTGATCAGACCTCAGTATCTGATAGGGACCCTCATCCTCCACCTGCTCCCCCTCCCCCGGGATGTCTGATAACGTCAGCCTGCCTGCAGCAAGACTCCTGTTAGATCCATTGAGGCAGAATCCCCCTCCTCCCTGATGCTTCCTCTCAATAATTTTTCATCCACTGACCCCCACCCCACTCCTTGGTTACAAATTCCCACTTGGCCCATGCTGAATTCAGAATTGGGCAACATCTCTGCCCCACTGTGACATCCCATTGAAGTGGTCCCTATACCCATCACAATGGCCCTGAATAAGGTCTGCCTTACCATCGTTAACAAGTGTCATTGAATATTTCTTTAACAGCGCCTGACTTCCACACGCTGTCACCAGTGGCGGGGGGGGGGGGGCAAGGAAAGGGCCAGGAGATTGAGAAGAATGGTCCTGTCCACACAACGAATGTTCCTTGTCCAGTACAATTTAAGACTGTCCGGGAAGAGCAAGGCATCATCTCATCAACTGTAGGCAAGACAGGATGTCAATCAGAAGGGTCAATTGTGTGGTAGTGGTCTTGAAAGCCATCCGACGAGAAGGAGCAGTCACCCCCAGTGGACTGCCTGACCTGCAAGAGGTTGGGGAGACTATCCTGGGTACAAGTGGTGAGGCCACACAGGTAAAGGGTGCCTGCCACCACCCTGTCACACTGCAATGCTGCAGACCAGAGGCAATGCCATAGTCTAAATGCTAACAAAAGAGATCTAAAGCTCAAGTCCAGGGGTTAGCTGTGAGCCAACTGCCAGTGGCCCAGAGCTCTGGACTTGTCCTGTGTCGGATGTGAGAGTCACTCTAAATCAATGTCAGCATCATTCCAGCGACTTATCGTCATTCTGGCCAGTGAGAGTGACTGGTCTACCATGTTGCCTTTTTGGAACCAGGGCCAGCCCTCAAGCCCTGGGAGTACCCCACTGGCAGACTCTCTGACTACCTGGGGGGCATCCAATCAACTCTTTACAAATGGCTTTCCTTGAACAGAAGAAGCAGGAAGTGAGCCCGCTGTCAGCGCTGGGTGGTCCCAGGCATTGGGCAGTGACTTACAAAACTGCGAGGTGCGTCTGGCAACTGGAGCCCAAACAAAACTAGTTTCAGGTTGGGGTGTCTTGCCCAGGTCTCACTGATGATCCAAGCTAGTCCCAGGTATCTGAGAGAGACTTAGAAATAAGTTTGAGGGAAGCCTGGGTGGCTCCGTCCGTTAAGCATCTGACCTCAGCTCAGGTCATGATCTCATGGTTTGGGGTGTTGAGCCCCACGTTGGGCTTTGTGCTGAAAGCTCAGAGCCTGGAGCCTCCTTCAGATTCTGTTTTCCTTTCTCTCTGCCCCTCCCCCCCTCACACTCTGTCTCTCTCAAAAATAAACATTAAAAAAAGTAAGGAAAAAAAATTTGAGGAATTCACTCTAAAACAGGGTAGTCACCTTTTTTGTGTATAAAGCATCAGAGAGTAAATACTTTAGGCTTTGCAGGCTATGTGGTCTCTTTCATAAAGGGAAAGCAGCCGAACCCAGTATGTAAACAAATGGGTGTGGCTGCATTCTAATAAAACTTTATTTATAAAAACAGGCAGTGACTAGGATGTGGCCTGCTGGCCAGTTTCCCAACTACTGCATGTGACAGAGGGCCCTGGACAAGGGCTTCACTTGCCTGGATCTCATGGTGATAATAGTGAACTACAGGATCAAATGATAAGTGTGCAATTTTGGCAGAGATGGGCCAGATTCCCCACTACAGAGATGTTATCATTTTATCATGGTAAATGTATCCCTACAGCAATTTTGTCTGTTTCTCTACGGCCTTGCCAAGGGAACATTTTGTTAGATTTTGAATTTTTGTCAATTTGATAGGTGAGAAATGCTCTCTCAGTGGGAGTTTAATTAGCATTTCTTTTAGTTGGAGTGATATTGAGCATCTATTGGGGTTGTTTTTTTTTAATGAAGTATCTGTCTTTGGCTATTTTACTACTGGGTATTTGGTCTCTTTCTTCCTGGTTTATAGGTTTCTTTATATATTAAAGAGATGAGCCCTAACGTTAATCGTTAGATATACTGGTTTCTTTGTGTCAGTCAGGTTAAGTGGTTGATAGTGTTGTTCAAATGTCTGAGACACCTGGCAGTCGTTGAGTGGCATTGCCCAGCAGGCAGGCAAAGCCACAGGTCTGAACTCAGGTGAGAGCCGTGGGCAGGGGCAGTACACTGGAGAATGATCCATACAGATGGCATCTGAAACAATGAGACGGGTGCGGTCACCTCGAAAGGGTAGACAGAAGAGGTCATCAAAACTGAGCTGTAGGGCATCCAAAATGTAGAGATTAAGGAGGACCAACCAGCAAGACAGAGAAGGGGCTTTCAGTGGTGTACGAAAGAAAGGTGGAGTTTTTTCTGGAAGCTAAGTGAAGAAAGCATTTCAAGGAGGAAGAAGACTGTCAAATACACGTAGGGTGAATAAGGTATGAATTCTTGCAGACAACTGCTAGCTGGGTTTGGCAGCACGGAGACTGTTGGTGACCTTGACAGGTCTTTCAGTGTTGGAGACAAAAGCCTGATCTCCAAAGAGTGAAGCAATACAGTAGAGGCTGCTGGGCAGTGGGAGTTAACTCGTCTGAAGTTATGAATGTAAAGAGCTGTCCGAGCAGTAGTGTGTTTTTCATGAGCCACGATGAACAGTTCAAGTGCAGGCAAAGCGGAAGCAGAGAGCAATACTGAACCAGAGGTGCCCCGGGTGTATGGAGGAGGCAGTTGAGGATGTGTGGACTGAGGGACCCAGGAATCCCAGCTGAAAAATGAGAAGAGTACTCTATAGTGAAAAAGGTGTAAAGCAACGGTTTGGAGGTTTAGGTATGGTCAGAACCTAATTTACTGTACTCACAAACACAACAAATATACATACATCACCCTAGTCTTTTCCGGGTGAGTTCCACACAGACTTGATATTCATCTAGATATTCAAGAAGTACAACAAGGCTCGGTAATAGCTCTGAAATTTTATTCTTATTTGAGTTTACAACAATTCAAAGATGGCAGATGCCCATTATAAATGGGTATACTAGACCATACATACTTTATAAGGCGAAGAAGTCCAATGACTGAAAGGCTTTTAAAAACGTACTGCTTTTGGCTACGTCACTGATAGTCTATGATGCGAAACTCTTGCTGACTCCAAGAGGATACATTACCACAAGTTTCCATTTTACCAGTTATTTTTTAAAGAAAAAAAAAAGGTTAGTGAGCAAGAATAAAAATATGTTTTTAAAAAAGATGATTTCTGTATAAATAAAGCATGTGATAAATTAGTGAAAGGAAGAACTTTAGAGAGCAGGAATTTTTATATTTTATAAAAATAAATACTGTCAATTTACATAATATAAAACTTAAAATAAATTATTTTGAGGGTAAATAAATCATCTTATTGGTTGCATACTTATGTAAAGGCTTACAGAAAACCAGCAAAAAAATTTTTAAAGGAATCTACATCCCTCTTATAAATTAATTGAATAGGTAACTGGTTTTTCCATGTCTTTATTTTTTTTCCCCCTATGACATGCCTTTTTAGACATTTTGTTGCTATAATCAAGACTGGATAGCAAAAGAGAAAGGAAACAGAACTCCTATCAATAGCGCTAGTTACTTATTAGCATATACAGAAAATGGTTAAATCTGGGAAGGGGGTGGCAACTAACTGTTCAATGAAATAAGGTATTGTTCTTTTTTCTGAAGTCTTCACTCATCAGTGTTTGCCTTGGTCTTAGGAGCATGGATAAGTTAGAGGTGATAATACTTATCATTACAATCTATTAAATGGAAGGTTCCCCCCTGTCTGCAACCTGAAAGGTATAGCAGCACTCTATCCTATTTTAGGAAATCCGGATGCTCCAGGCTATTTCCAGTCAGTCAGTTAATTAGTTAGGTACTCTTGAGGGGTCACAGAAAGAGTACTGACTCAGGAGACCAGAGACCCAGATTTTAGTCCTGATTAGGGCACTCTGTTCCCAGGCAACTTTAGAAGTGTAACTTCTCTGCACTTCAGTTTCTTCTGCTGCAAAATGCAGATAAGAATATCCCCCTGACCTATGTTATAGGTGCTGTTGTGAGTACTCTCTAATACAGTGTATTGGAATGTACTTCAGAATATGTAACACACTAAAGATGATGGTAAATACTGCTTTAAAAACATGGTTTGCTGGGCACTTTTTCATGTTACAAGTCAAAATAGAAATCTATCAGGAAATATAAATGCTTATGAATCATACAGTCCAAATGTAAATAAGTAATTTACAAAAGCTTTACAATAAAATCAAGGAAATTATTTATGGATTTTTTTTAAATAAAAAAATATTTGCAGCTAAATATTCATTGACTTAATCATTCTTTCTTTTAAAAGAATGTTCGCTATTTGACATTATAACTCTCCAAAGGAGAAATTCTATAATTAGTTCAGTTCTCTGCCTTGGAAGTTTCATTATAAGGCAGAAGAGTGGAATAATTAAAGTTTTAAAATAAGCAAAAATATAGAACTCTACACCACAGTCCCCTTATTTTAAAGAGTTTAATAGGAATACTTACCCCAAGGTTTATAAACAATGCACTATTTATATAATGCTAACACTAACTTGCAATTTAAACCACAATGATCGAAATTAATGTACATTTCCCCCTTAGCCATTAAATTATTAGATATCTGATGAGCTTGAGAAATTTCACTGATTTTTTAAATGAACTATATGTGATATAAAACTGCTTACCTAATGAATAACTAAAGAGTTGGTCAAGTTTTAGAATATAGATCAGGTTTTAGAAAAATATATAGGAAACATAGCAATGTGCATGATAGATTTCCCATGTAGAAATAAGTTTGTGCAAAGAGATGATATATACAGCCATGAGCAATAACTGAAGTAACCCACCAACTTCTCTCTTAAAATGGCAAGCCTAAAACTTCCAACAGACTTCTTTGGAAGAGAACATGAATCACTGTTCATGCTAAGTCTTATAATACCAAGGCTACATTAAATTGTAGGGGTTATTTTTATAAGAAAAAACTATTCATTATAATATAGGTAATAAATAGTAAATTCTGGGCAGTAGCAAAATTTTTAGACCAAATGACAAAAGCATGTGTTTAAGAACTACATAACGCTAATATTCCAATACTACTAAGATCTTTGCTGTCGACAATCCAAGATTCAGCCCATCAGACATCTCTCTCTCGGTCTCTCCCCCGCCCCACCTCACACGATTTCTCACACCATCTCGTCCCTGAAAATGCAGCTTATTTTCTCTTCTGGGTTTTTTTTTTTTTTTACACTATTGAGTTTTCTTAAAAAGATTAAAATTTTTTCAACAAATTGATGATCAAAAATGACCCATTGCTTTCTTTAAAGATCCATCAAGGTCATTCCGTGTTTAACCAGTAGCCTGTTAAGACTTTACAGAGCTGAAGTTAAATTAGCACGGGCACAGGGAAAAGTGAGTTTATCTTCAGCTCAGCAGAACATATTTAGCCAGGTTGGGAGCCAGTAATTGATCATTTATTCTCAGCTAGCAGCGAGGTGGGCATAGTTAAAACTATTAAAGTCTTGGTTGGGTCTCTTTCATTTTATAGTAGGATTTGCTACTTGTCTATGAGACAAGAGAGGCTAAAGCAGAGCTCTTTTCCTTGAACCTGGCATTATAAATTAAACAATAACAATGTATATTTCTGCTACATCAGTGGTTTTTAAATTATTCATTGTAAACATCCTATACTCTTTCCTATATAATTTCAGAGGTTGAGCCTGTGTCTACATAATTGTCAAATTATCACTTATTCTATGAAAAGCAGCACAAATACTGTTCCTTCTGGTTTTAACACAAATTCCTTAAAAAAAAATGTTAAGGCCATTTAATTGAATCAGGGCCAACTGAAGATTACCCTGGTAGAAGTCAAACTACTGATTTAAGATTTCTGAAAAAGAGTCCTAAGTGGTTGTCTTGTGTTTTCCTCTGTGGAACTTGAGGAACAGTTGGTAGGATTTATTAGTCTCCAACGTCTCCATCTCGATCGCCAATAAGCCAAAGGAAATGAAAACTCAAAGCTAACAGAGCTGTCCCAAGTAGATCACCCAACGCCGTCAGGTAGGGGATGGAGAAACTATCCGGGTCCTTTCCTTTCCTCCAGAAGCGATGGACCATCCAGTCAGCAATCCACAGCAAGGTAAACACCTAGAAAACACCAGAGATTGCTTCTATTGCCTGGTAAACATAACGCCCACTTGGTCATAATCCTACGCCACTGCTTTCTGAAAGGAATAGTATGCATCTAAGTCAAGAACCATCCTTGAAAAGATGAAGTATCTGACAGGAACATCTTCATTTCACTAGAAAAAATATTGCGTGTATCTGTAATTAATAACATTTTTCTTCAACTTTTCACATATGCCTTCTCATTTTCTTCAAGCTTCCTTCAAATCCCAATAACCCTTATATTTAATAGTATTATATGGTTGCCAAATCACTGTTATGTTTCAACTTTTTTCTACATGATAAACCTGAGAAGGAAGACATACAAAAGAGGAAATAAAAATTAAAAGAAGGAATGACATTTCTCCTATTGCAGTGAAATAAAGACGGGGAACTGACCGCTCATTTACTAACTATAAGGCCCTGGGTGGCTTCTCAAGGGAAATTTCAGTCAATGGTAAGAACAGTAACTAGAAGGGAGGTACAATGAGGAATGACTTGTCTACATGGATGTATTATGGATCTAGACATAGAGTCAGAATATTTTAATGGGTTACTGAAATGCGAAGTGATAGATGTATGCACTTTCTAGGATATCAGAAATATGAAGACCTTTGTAATGCTTTGAGTTTTGGGACCAGATGTTTTTTTCCTTGAATATTTAGAGTAGGGGGACTGTCTAATTTTCAAAATCCTTTAGTATTAAAGGGTTTGGGACTAGAAGTCAGTGTTCCCAGGTTGTGGACAACTCAGCACGCATAGTTTAGTGGGTATGAGCATTTCTCTGTTACCTACTAGCTGAATGAAGGCAAATCACTTAACCTTTCTGACTCTTTCTCACAAGTGAATATTAGAGATAATTAATGGCACCTACCTTCATGAGAACGCTATGAGGATTAAATAGACTGAATAGTTCGGTCTTCGGCACACAATAAGCTTCCATCAGATGTCTGCTACTAGTAGATTTCCACGGTGTCATTGCTAGGGCCATTTGTGGCCACCTCGTCCTATTTCTACGTGCAAGAGGAAGTGCATCCTGGCCCAGAGGCTACACCAATCTGTTACCTTTTGCTGTTCTGACATGTGGACATGGAGGCTCACCTTGCGTGAGTTGCCCTGGGTTCTAAACTTCCGTGTGCTGTGGTTTAGCCCTGACACCCTCAGAGACTGGCTCATCTACACAGAGAGACAGACGTGTTCCCATTCCAAAGGAGTGAACTTTAATAAATCTCTTAGGACATCTGTCAGAGAGGGAGGCTGTGTTTTAGCCCGTTTTGTTTTGTATGAAATTAATTGATCTTTAGTGTTTCCCTGGCAAAGGCTGTTTTGGAATCACAGAAAATTCCATCAGGATAATCTGTTTTGTGTGTGGAGGAAGTATGAAATATTAGAAATAATTCTGGGCTTGGAAATGATAAGATATGGATTTGATTTCCATTTATCAGCTATATGACTCTGGGGAAACTCACCACACTGAGTTTAAATTTTCTCATTAAAAAATTTTTTAAAAATGTTACTCATTTTTTGAAAGAGAGAGACAGAGAGCAAGCAAGGAAGGGGCAAAGAGAGAGGGAGAGGAAGACACAGAATCTGAAGCAGGCTCCAGGCTCCGAGCTGTCAGCACAGAGCTTGATGTGGGGCTTGAACTCATGATCCACGAGATCATAACCTGAGCCGAAGTTAGACACTTAACCAACTGAACCACACAGGCGCCCTAAATTTTCTCATTTGAAGAAAATCCAAAAGGGCCTAATATCTGCCATCCTGACTTTGAAGTAAGTAATAGGAGCCTTGGTCTGGGTGCATGAAGAGAAAGGTACGAAAGCACGATCTCAGGTTACATCAATAAAAGCATAATGTACAGAGTGAGAAAGAGTCATCCACTGGACCCAGGTCACATCTTGGCAGTGCATTCCGTTTCAGGTGCCTCATTTTCACAGGGACTCGGTCACCCTGAGTTTGCCAGGCTCAGTGTCTAGCAAAGGGACTAGCTCACGATGTAGATACTTGGTATCTGACTGAATGCCAGGGAATCAGTGTGAGACAATCTCATACAGCAGTCTGCCCTGGGCAGGGAGGGTGGCAGATATAAACTTAAGGTTATGATGTCAGGAGATGCTAGTTTATAACACACAGCTTCAGAGGGTAGTTTTAGGCTAAAGGAAAAAAAGATACCAAAAGACAGAACTTTTTTCAAGAAACAACTGGGGTTGTCTATAAATAGAACAAGTTAGGTAGTAAACTGTATTACTGGACTATATGGAAGTTCAATAAATGAATGTGCTGATGAATGAGTAACGTGTACAAGAGGAAATAATAGTTTTAAAGAGCATAAGGTAGCTGATTTCCATGAGACTGGCAAAAATATAAATAAATAAATATATTTTATATGCATTACAATATTACATGTTTATGTAGGATATATTTAATATATGGTTATATACATAAATTTATATAGTATATAGCATCATACATATAGGATATATATGCAAGTTTCTAATTCCTTGTTGAACATCTGCATTGAACGGATTAGATTTGTCTAGAACAGGAGTGAGCACACTATAGCCCATGGACCAAATTCAACCTGCCGCCTGTTTTTAGAAATAAAATTTTATCAGAACACAACTCTACCCATTTATTTACTTACTGTCTATTTGGTCTATTATTTAATCCTCACAAAATTCTCATGAAATAGGCACTGTTATTATCCCTGATGTTCGTTGGGAGCAATGGGATGGGAGAAGTTAAATAACCTGCTTTGACGTTCCGATGACAGGACTCTAGTTGTGACAGAGACCATGTGGTCCCCAGAACCCCAGATACTTACTTTCTGGCCTGTTACAGAAAAAGGTGTGCTGACCTCTACTCAGGAAACAAATGCTTTTTCATACAGAAAGAAATAAAATAGCATCCTTACCTTGTATACCAAAATAAATTCTAGCTAACACTCAAGTACAAAAAGCAATACCTGGGTAAGAGAATGTATTATTATGACTTTGATGTAGGGAACGATCTCATCAGGAAAATGCATAAAATACTACAGTTTGCAAACAATCTTAAAGATTTCTAAAAATTAAGTAATTAATTAAAGATTTCTGTGGTTCAATAAACGCCATAAATAAAGTTAAAAATCATGCCCAAGGTCTGGGAAGAAAAATCTCTGCATTGTTTATAACTGACAAAGAATTAGTATTCAGAATATTTGAAAAGAATATACAGAGAACTCCTACAGCTCATAAGAAAAAGAAACAACCCAATAGAATAGAAAAGGAAATCTAAAGCGTTAATAAACATATGAAAAGATGCTCAACCTCACTAATAATACAGGAATGCAAATTAAACCAGATTACACTCCATTTCATACCCAGCTGACTGGCAAAAATCAATTTTTAAGCAACAGTAATACTGAATATTGTTTTGTGAAATAGCTGTTATGGGGACGTGCACTGTTCAAAGAGGTCCACCTGAACTGATTTAATTCTCAAAATACCTCTCTTATATGCTATGGATATTACTATCCCTTTTTGACACAAGAGGACACTAAGGCCCATGTGAAGGGTAGAAAGCCTGCCCAAGGTCACACAGCTCAAGGGTGAAGACGGGCTCACACCCGAAGGTCCAAGTTCTTATCCATCAGTGCAGCACATTGTTTTGGTAAAAAAAACAACTCTGCACTGCCAACAGGAGTATAAACTGGCACAACTCCTTTGGAGACCAACTGGGCAATATTGTTAAATCTGAAGATGTGCATTTCCTCAATTCAGTAATTCCACATAGAAATATGACTTTTCCCCCGTTTCTTCTGCAGCATGGGTAAAAGGATAGACTTGTTCACGGCTAAAGGAGACTGCCCTGGGGGCTTTCCTGACCCCAGTCCCGTGTACCCCAAGGACTGAGAAGACCAATATCTGGTGTGTTTGCAGGAGCTCCGCCGGGAAACTCCTGACATGCACGCTCGTTGCACCGCTGTTATAAAAGTCCAAAGTTGGAAAGAACCTAAAAGGTATCCAGGCAGACGAATGACTAAACTACCTCAGGTCACACAACTGAACTCTGCAGAGAAGCTAAAATGAATGAAAAAGAGCTACATGAATCAATAGGAGCATGTCTCAAAAGCATAACAAGGGTTGAATGAAAAAGGCAGTAGGAGACTACATAAAGTAGGGTTCCAAGGAGGCTTCTAAGTATGAAAAACAACACAATATGTTATTTATAGATTCATTCTGTAGCAGCAATCTAGAAACATGCTTGGCAGTGACACATAGCAATTTAGATAACTGCTTGGGCGGGAGTCAAATGAGACCAGGAAGTGATCCACAGGAGGCACCAGCCACATACATGATGTATTTTTATTGATTATTTTGAAGTAGTTGTTTAAATAATTTGTTAAGAGTTGATAAAGCTGGGTGGTAAATACAAGATCATCTTATTTCTTATTTCCTAGAATTCCTGTACATTTGTATTTTTTTAATAGTTTATTGTCAAATTGGTTTCCATATAACACTCAGTGCTCTTCCCCACAAGGGCCCTCCTCCATCACCACCACCTCTTTTCCCCCTCTGCCTCCCCCTTCAACCCTCAGTTCCTTTTCAGTATTCAATAGTCTCTCATGATTTGTGTCCCTCTCTCTCCCCAACTCTCTTTCCCCCTTCCCCTCCCTATAGTCCTCCGTGAGGTTTCTCCTGTTCTCCTGTTAGACCTATGAGTGCAAACATATGGTATCTGTCCTTCTCTGCCTTATTTCGCTTAGCATGACACCCTCAAGGTCCATCCACTTTGCTACAAATGGCCATATATATACAATGGAGTACTATATGGCAATGAGGAAGAATGAAATATGGCCATATGTACATTTGTATTTTATAATTAAAAAAAAAAAAAGTGAGTCACTGGGGCAGTGGTAAGTCACCGCCCGGGGCTGCCCAGGCTACATCTTAGAATGCCGACCGGGGGGGAGACCTGAGAAAGGAAGTCAAGTGTGCTCTGAAGAGTCCACAGAAGGTTTGGACTTGTTAGTACCAAATGGTTCTAAGGCTACCACCAAAGGGGCGTTTAAGTGTCTGGGTGTGGAGTGAGAAACTGGCTGATTCTGTCAACATTCTTGCACCTGTCCTCTCCAGCTGGGAGGAAAAGGGGGTGTTTTTTGGAAGAACTGAATGGGAAAGTCTCAGGATGCACAAACACTAGGAACTATCAAGTCCTGGCTGAGAATGAGGATTAATTAGTAGTTAACAATGGGATTCCTTTAGACCCTGGTTTTGTTCCAAGAACAGTGGCAGAGAGAACACCAGATGTTCCATTTGCAGGGCTCCCAGGTAAGCTGCCCACCCCGCCATCCTCCGTTGGTAGAGCGCCCAGTTGGCAGCCTTATCCACTGCCATGCCGCCTACACTTGCCACGCCGCAGCCTCCTCCCTGTAAAACAGAGGAAATGATCCCTATCTCATCGAGATGATGATGTGAAGATGAAATAGTGCAGAATGCTTAGAATAGTGCCCGATACACAGAAAGAGCACAAGACATATTGGCTGTGATTAAAAACAGTAACAGGTCATATATGAAGGACCAAGAACCTGACTTTCCCAATGGCAATACTGGGTGACAAGGAAGCAAACGCCTTCAAAATCCTGCGAGAAAGGCATTTCCAAACTATCATCCTGTACCTGGTCAATTTATCTACTAAGTGTTGAGGGTAAACTGACGCATTTTAAGACATGTATACGCTCAGGAAGTTTTCTCCCATGTTCTCTTTCTTTGGAACTTTCTTGAAAATCTGTTGATGCAAAATGAGGGGAGAACTGAGAAAGAGAAGGAACAAAGATCAGGAAATAAAAGAGCCAACTGAAAAGAGCAGTGAGGGAAGAAAGCTCTGGAATGAGAACCACACAGTGGTCTGGGGAGCCAGGGTCCAGACACAGGAGGATGGAGTGCTCTGGAAATGAGGTCTCCATGATCAAGGCAAATGGCAAATTATCTGACATTATAGAGTTTGGGGGCAAAACCTAAGTCTAAGTATGTGACACCTGGGATGGAGCACCTGGGAAAAAATTAAGGATAGGTCTAAAGGAAACTGTGTGAGTGAAGAAATAGGCATTTGTCTCTGGGAAAAAAATCAAAGAGAGGCAAAGAGAAAGAAAATATCATTATACTACATGACTTGGCTCTGTGATAAATGGTATAAATGGTATCTGTAGTAATAGAATATAAACAATACTTATTCATTAAATAAAAGTTGAGCCTTCCTATATTATGAGGATGAAAGTTGGGGAAATAAGGCATTGGGTAAGATGGCTAAATCCTCATTACTATAACTAAAAGTCCATAGATAATTTCTCAAATTAAGAAAGCAAAATTAGCAATCCAACATAGAAATAACAGAAGTAGTAGCTAAAGTTGCTCTGGAGGACTAGTAGGATCCAGTTTTTTATAAAATCACTCTTAAGAGAACTTTTTCGGGGCGTCTGGGTGGCTCAGTTGGTTAAGCATCCAACTTTGGCTCAGGTCATGATCTCACAGTTTGTGGGTTCGAGCCCTGCGTCAGGCTCAGTACTGACAGCTCAGAGCCTGGAGCCTGTCTTAGGATTCTGTGTCTCCCTCTCACTGTCCCTTCCCTACTCATGCTCTGTCTCTGTCTTTCTCTCTCTCAAGAACTTTTTAAAACATACCTGTATATATAACATATCATCTTTTCCAATATGTGACCCATGAATGAATTATGAAATCAATTTAATGTAATAAAATAGAATAAAATAGAACACAACAGGTTAGAATAGAAAGTATTAACATGCCAATAAGGATATTTCATAAGACCTTTGTTTCAGCTATGAAATCACATATATCTAAATATAAGTAAAATACAGAAATGTATATTCATTAGTTTCAGTATGAACATATTTCTTACTGAGTGCTGTGGTAGAAAACATTTGAAAGCTACTGACTAACATGTACCTCTCACACGTTAGGTTTCAGAGATCTCACACATGAACATAAACGTCTGGGATGGGAAAACCATGTCATCTTTCAATTTCTTAGTTTCCAGCTAGACATTTATACATGATAAGCCTGAGAGAAATGGATGTTGCTAAAGGGGCTCTACCACTGAATGACTGTGTTACTGTCAACAAGTGAATAAATCGTCAAATGTTAGCTTCCTGAGCTTTACAATGAAATATCCATTACCTGCCTTATGGGTGGGTGGTAGAAATTAACTAATACGTGTCAAGGGTTAAGCAAATGTCTATACACAGTAAGTACTCCATAAATATTCATGCCATCCTCATTGTTCATCAGTTATTATGCGGTGTCAGAATTGATGATCTTTATTTAAAAGGTTACTGAGGGAGGAGTTAAGATAGCAGAGCAGCATGGAGACCCTGAGCTTGTCTCTTCCCTGAAACACAGCTAGTCGGCACCAAGCCATGCTGAACACCTAGGAAATTGACCCGAGGATTAAAACCACAATCTGCAAAACCTGAGCCACAGAACTAAGCAGGTACGTGGTGCAGAGAGGTGAATTAGGGAGAGAAAAGCCTCGGAGGGTAGGGAGCCATTTTCACAGAGAGGGCACAAAGAGATAAACAAGAGAGGGGGAGAGTGTGGCACATCAGTATTGAGCAAGGAAAGCACTACCTGGAAAGTAGCTGGAGAGAAAGAATGAAAACACTCGCATGGGACTGAACAAGAAAACTGTTCCCCAAAACCACTGATGGGGAGAAAGGAGAGGGTTTCAGTAGCCCCAGAATTCTATAAACAGGAGAGCACAGAGTCTGAAGTTTCAGAGCTCAGTGCCTGGCAGTGCTCTGGTGAGGAAAGAGAGCGAATCCCCAGGATCAGGCAGTGGGGTCTAAGGGGTCTGTGTGCCGCACAGGGAGAAAGTGGTTCCCCTGCTTGAAAAGCATTTGGTACAGGCCATTCGGCCTCCCTGAAGGCAAAGGTCCCAGTGGACCCCAGAGAACAGCCACGTTTGTTGGTACTGAGACAAAGTTGCCAGAGTGTGGACAAATCTGGCACCAGCTGTGTGTTGTGATTTGCCATCTCTCAGAACTTCTACCAGTTCTATCAGACGAACGTTTTCTGCGGCAAGCCGGCACAGGGTCATTGCTCAGCAAGACCCTCCCCCAGAGATGGGTCCAAGCCACAGGGGTTCTGAAACACAACCCCATCTGAGATAAAACTGTAGGGAGGTGCCTCCTGACAGGCGGACAGCTTGGACATGGACAGGGTAGAGGTGGGGAGCAGATAGAGAGCTGAGACAAATAAGGGGTATTTGATTGAGGGTTGGTGAGTCCTCAAAATTATTGCTGCCATGTCCCCTACACACTTGGATGCACATGGATCCACCCCAGTAATCTAAGCAGTGCCACCTAGTGGAGAGTGGAGCCATAACATCAAGCCCTGCCCAACTGCGCCCTCCAAGCACATCCCCCAGAAGACCAGCACAAGTCACTCCACCTGCTTAGTGTAGAGACTGTAGAGTGCTTCATAGTTTTAGTTAGAGGAGAAACTGGATGTAAATTCATTCAGGTTTCATTTTGTTTGCTGGTTCATTTATTTGTTTTCTTTGCTTCTCTTTTTGCTTAAATTGTTTTCTTTTTCCTTTCTCTTTTTTCTCTTAAATATAGAAAGAGGAAAAAATTTTTATTTTATTTTTAAAATTTTTAATTCTATTATTATGTATTTTTTGATTTTTAATTTTTTTCTTTTTTCCCCCTTACCTTTCCCTTTTTTCTATATTCTACAATTTCTTTCAACAAGCAGACAAAAACACACATAGGATCTAGCTTCCTTTATTTATTTTTTGTTTTTAATTTTTTAATTTTAATTTTTTATTTTATTAATGTTTCTCTTCCTCCCAAACCATGGAATTCACCCCAAAATAAAAAACAGGAAGAAATGACAGCCAGGGACTTAATCAACACAGTAAGTAAGTAAGATGTCTGAACTAGAATTTAGAACCATGATAATAAGAATGCTAGCTGGGGCTGAAAAAAAAGCACAGAAGATATCAAAGAATCCCTTTCTGCAGAGATAAAAGAAATAAAATCTAGTTAGGCTGAAATTAAAAATGCTATACATGAGATGCGATCTTAAATGGATGCCACGATGGCAAGGATGGATGAATCAGAACAGTAAATCAGCAATAAGGAGAAAATTATGGAGAATAATAAAGCAGAAAAAAGAGGCAAGGAAACAATTATGAAAGCAGCAGGTGGGGGGGCAGGGGGGGTGAAGTCCTTAAACTATAAAGGAAGACAGATCAGATTTGCAGCAGACCTATCCACAGAAACTTGGCAGGCCAGAATGGAGTGGCAGAATATATTCAACATGCGGAATCGGAAAAATATGCAGCCAGGAATTCTTTATCCAGAAAGGCTGACATTCATAAAAGAAGGAGAGATTTTCCCAAACAAAAACTAAAGGAGTTCATGACCACTAAACCAGCCCTGCAAGAAATTTTAAGGGGGACTCTTTAAGTGGAGAAAAGACAAAACAAAAGCAGCAAAGCAACAAAGGCCAGAAAGGACAGAGAACATCACCAGAAACATCAACTCTACAGGCAACACAATACACTAAATTCAAATCTTACAGTACTCACTCTAAATGTCAATGGACTAAACGTTCCAATCAAAAGATACAAGGTATCAGAATGGATAAGAAAACTGATCTATATGCTGCTTACAAGACACTCATTTTAGACCTGAAAACACCTGCAGATCAAAAGAGGATGGAGAACCATCTGTCATGCAAATGGTTGTCAAAAGAAAGCTGAGGCAGCCATACTTATATCAGACAAACTAGATTTTAAAATAAAGACTGTAAGAAATGAAGAAGGGCATTATATCATAATTAAGGGGTCTATCCACCAAGAAGATCTAACAATTGTAAATATTTATGCTCCAAACATGAAACACCTGAATATACAAACCAATTAATCACAAACATAAAGAAATTCATGGACAGTAATACCATCATAGTAGGGGACTTTGATACCCCGGTTATAGCAATGGACAGGTTGTCTAAGTAGAAAATCAACAAGGAAACAATGGTTTTGAATGACACACTGGACCAGATGGACTTAACAGATATGTTCAGAACATTTTATCCTAAAGCAGCAGAATACACATTCTTCTTGAGTGAATGTGGAACATTCTCCAGAATAGATCACACACTGGGTCACAAATCAGCCCTCAACAAGTACAAAAAGATAGAGATCATACCTTGCGTATTTTCAGACCACACCACTATGAAACTCAAAATCAACTACAAGAAAAAATTTGGAAAGACCATGAATACTTGAAGTTTAAAGACCATCCTCTTAAAGAATGAATGGGTTAACCAAAAAACTAAAGAGGAAATTAGGAAGTACATGGAAGTCACTGAAAATGAAAACACTACAGTCCAAAACCTCTGGGATGCAGCAAAGGCAGTCATAAGAGGGAAGTATGCAGCAATCCAGGCCTTCCTATAAAAGGAAGAAAGGTCTCAAATATACAGTCTAACCTTACACCTGAAAGAGCTGGAAAATGAACAGCAAACAAAGCCCCCCAACCAGAAGCAGAAGAAGGGAAATAATAAAGATTAGAACAGAAATCAATGATACAGGAAAAAAAAAAAGCAGTAGAACAGATCAATGAAACCAGGAGCTGGTTCTTTGAAAGAAATTACAAAATTGACAAACCCCTAGCCAGACTGATCAAAGAGAAAAAGGAAAGGACCCAAATTAATAAAATCACAAAAAAAAGAGGAGAGATCTCAACCAACACTGCAGGAATACAAACAATAATAAGAGGTATGAGCAATTATATGCCAACAAGTTGGGCAATCTGGAAGAAATAAACAAATTCCTAGAAACATATAAACTACCAAAACTGAAACAGGAGACAATAGAAAATTTGAACAGACCATAACCACTAACGAAATTGAATCAGTAATCAAAAATCTCCCACCAAACAAGAGTCCAGGGCTGGATGGCTTTCCAGAGGAATTCTACCAAACATGTAAAGAAGAGTTGGGGTGCCTGGGAGGCTCAGCCAGTTAAGCATCTGACTTTAGCACAGGTCAAGATCTCACAGTTGGTGAGTTCAAGACCCACGAAGGGCTTTTTGACAGCTCAGAGGCTGGAGCCTGCTTTGGATTCTGTGTCTCCCTCTCTCTCTGCCCCCCTGCCTCCCTGCTCATGTTCTGTTTCTGTCTCTGTCTCTCTCTCTCAAAAATAAAATAAAAACATTAAAAAAATTTTAAGAAGAGTTAACACCTATTCTTTCAAAGCTCTTCCAAAAAATGTAAGTGGAAGGAAAACTGTCAAACTCGTTCTATGAAGCCAGCATTACCTTGATTCCAAAACCAAAGACCCCACTAAAAGAGAGAACTACAGACCGATTTCCCCAATGAACTTGGATGCAAAAATTCTCAGCAAGATACTAGCCAACCAGATCTAACAATACATTAAAAGAATTATTCACCACAATCAGTTGGGATTTATTCCTGGGATGCAGGCTGGTTCAATATCTGCAAATCAATCAGTGTGATACATCACATTAATAAAAGAAAGGATAAGAACCACATGGTCCTTGCAAGAGATGCAGAAGAAGCATTTGACAAAATATAGTTCCTTCCTTGGTAAAACCCTCAGGAAAGTAAGGATAGAAGGAACATACCTCAAGATCATAAAGGCCATATACAAAAGACCCACAACTAATGTCATTCTCAACAGGGAAAGACAGAGCTTTCCCCCTTAGGTCAGGAACATGACAGGGATGTCCACTCTCACCACTGTTATTCAATATAGTGTTGGAAGTCCTAGCCTTAGCAATCGGACAACACAAAGAAATAAAAGGCATCCAAATCTGCAAGGAGGAAGTCAAACTTCTGCTCTTGACAGATGACATGATATTCTATCTAGAAAACCCCAAAGATTCACCAAAAACCTTCTAGAACTAATCCATGAATTCAGCAAAGTTGCAGGACATAAAATCAATGTACAGAAATCAATGTATAAAATCAGTTACATTTCTATACACCAATAATGAAGCAGCAGAAAGAGACATCAAGGAATTGATCCCTTTTACAATTGCATCAAAAACCATAAAATACATAAGAGTAAACCTAACCAAAGAAGTGAAAGATCTATACACTGAAAGCTATAGAAAGCTTATGAAAGAAACTGAAGACATACAAAAATGGAAAAACATTCCATGTTCATGGATTAGAAGAACAAATATTGTTAAAATGTTGATACTGCCTAAAGCAATCTACATATTCAATTCAATCACTATCAAAATAATACCAGCATTCTTAATAGAGGTAGAACAGACAATTCCAAAATTTGTATGGAATCAGAAAATACCCTGAATAGCCAAAGTAATGTTGAAAAAGAAAACCAAAGCTGGAAGCATCACAATTCCAGACTGCAAGCTGTATTTCAAAGCTGTGATCATCAAGACAGTATGGTACTGGCACAAAATCAGATACACAGATCAACGGACCAGAATAGAGAACCCAGAAATGGACCCACAAACTAATGGACTCACCTAATCTTTGACAAAGCTAGAACGAATATCCAATACAAAAAGACAGTTTCTTCAGCAAATGGAATTGGGAAAACTAGACAGCAAGATGCAGATGAACCTGGACCACTTGACTGCAGCAACTTCTTACTTGACATGTCTCCAGAGGCAAGGAAAACAAAAGCAAAAATGAACTATTGGGACCTCATCAAGATAAAACGCTTTGCACAGTGAAGGAAACAATCAGCAAAACTAAAAGGCAACAGATGGAATGGGAAAAGAGCTTTGCAAATGACATATCGGATAAAGGGTTAGTATCCAAAATCTATAAAGATCTTATCAAACTCAACACCCAAAAAACAGTCCAGTGAAGAAATGGGCAGAAGACATGAATAGACACTTTTTTTTTTTGAATAGACACTTTTCCAAAGAAGACATCCAGATGGCTAACAAACACATGAAACGATGCTCAGCATCACTCATCATCAGGGAAATACAAATCAAATCATGAGACACCACCTCACACCTGTCAGAATGGCTAAAATTAACAACTCAGGCAATAACAGATGTTAGCGAGGATGTGGAGAAAGAGGAACCCTTTTGCATTTCTGGTGGGAATGCTAGCTGTGCAGCCACTCTGGGAAACAGTATGGAGGTTCCTCGAAAAATTAAAAATAGAGCTACCCTACAACCCAGGAATTACACTACTAGGTATTTATCCAAAGGATACAAAAATGCTGATTCGAAGGGGTACATGCACCCCAATGTTTGTAGCAGCACTATTCACAATAGCCAAAGTATGGAAAGAGCCCAAATGTCCATTGACAGATAAATGGATAAAGAATTCCATATACAATGGAATATTACTTGGTGATAAAAAAGAATGACCTCTTGCCATTTACAACAACATGGATGCAACTAGAGTGTATTATCCTAAGTGAAATAAGTCAGTCAGAGAAAGATAATTACATTTCACTCACAGGTGGACTTTAAGAAACAAAACAGATGAACACAGGGGAAAGGAAGCAAAAATAAGATAAAAACAGGGAGACAAACAATGAGAGACTCTTAAATACAGACAACAAAGTGAGGGTTGCTGGTGGCATGTTGGGTTGTGGGATGGGCCAAATGGGTGATAGGCATTAAGGGGGGCACTTGTGAGGATAAGCACTGGGTGTTATATGTAAGTGTAATCACTAAATTCTATCCCTGAAATAATTATTATACTATTATTATACTATATGTATAATCCAACTAACTTGAATTTAAATTTTAAAAATAACAAAAATAAAAGGTTATTGGAATAAAAGTGTGAACATTGGTTTCTAACACTTACTAACATGACCTTTCTCCCTGAGCCTTAGTTTAGACTTCTTGAAAATATATGAATTTATGTCTTCACCGTCTGGTCTATTTCTGGGGTACAAAGGTAAGAAATCCGTTGTTCTAAATCACATGGTGATTGCTTGCCTCACCTTTGCATTTCTTCTTCCACCCTGCCTCACATCCTTACTCTATTAATTGGATTTAAATTCCCTTCCCCCTTCCCTGGCAATTTCTTTTTAATGGTATTGTGATGACCTGAGATTCATGCAGGTTTCAATTTTTTTTTCACGTTAACAAAGGATATCCGTGTTTCCTTGGAACACAGTGTATGACGCATTATAAAAGTCACAATAAGTATTAGATATTTCTTAATACAACATGTTTTATTTTAAGACTAAATGGTTATTTAAGGATTGCATGTTTTTCTCTGTGAAAACGTATCGAAATCAAACCAAGGGTAGACTGTTTTTACATCGTCTGTTTGTTTTTTATGAAATATGCATAAATTCTTTAGGTAAATATACCTTCTGAAAAGGCAACTTTGTAGCCTGTTGTGCATGTTCTAGATGTATTGCTTGGAATTTAAATAAATACCCGAAGTACAAGAATATATATTTGCTTTGGACGACATTGATTCCTTGGCCAGCTCCTTCTTTGAGCTAGAATCAACATTGCTGTGTACTAACATCCCCTCATGCCCCAAATGCCAGTAACAGCCTTGTGTATTGTGTAAAGAAAGATGATTCTTCAGGTTAGGAAGGCTTAGAAATACCAGGAGTAGCAAATTAGTACAGTTCTTCCAAACCCCTAACTTACAAAGGCTGAATTTATTTCCCCTATAAATATATTCTTCCCTAATCCAGCTTCCAGACTAGAAACCCCACTCATTAAAAATCTAATATATAAATGTTTGCTCAGAAGAATTTAGGATTATCAGTCAACAGGAATTCAATCTACTTTCTGATATTTAAATAAAAGCATCTTTTCCTTGGTCTGAACTATTTATGTGAGGTGGCAGGTGGATGAAGGTGGGAAAAGAATAAACCTTAGTTTGAGAAGGAGTCCATAGGATTCCCAAGGAGTTCATGGCACAAAAATGGTTAAGACCTACTGTGCACAGGAAACTTTTAGAATGTGCCGCTTTACAAGGTACAGATACTAAGGTTCTGGTAATGTTCTATTTCTTAAGCTGACTGGTGAGGGTCCTGGTGTTCACTGTATGATTATTCTTCATACCTTGTGAATGTCATGGTTCAGTCAGTATTTAATACGTAATTAAAACTTTAAAAAACATAATAATTTTTGGCTGGGTGCTCGTTAACCCTGGCCCAGTTAATCCTGCCACTGATCACTCCCTCATCTGACCATGTCATTCTGTTCCAATTATGCAAGGAGCCAGTGACAACTAATGTCACTTAACGTTAGGAAATGACAGCCTGGAAAATTAAAAGAAAAAAAAGTCAAGCAAAATGTTTCTTAATTTCTAATAAGAAGGAGAGAAAAGATAGAAATAAAACATGTAAATAGCTAAAGATGATGAACCTTTATTGCTTTTCTACCACAAGTCACTTTAGTGCTGCTGGTAACCCACAGGGTATTAGGGAAAGATGCAACCGGCAGAGACCGGGCCCTGAGCAACTCAGGGCCCCTGCCCTCACCCTCCCTCTGCCCTTAGCCCTGCTTCTCTACTACCACCTTTTCAAGTAGGAGGCCTTTCTGCCGGTTGCCTGGCAAAACAGTTCGCTGAAAACAAAAAAGAATATTCATTCATTTAAAACTACATATTGTATGCCTTTCCAATATATGTATTATTCATATTTGAAAAATAATCTTAAAAAATGTTTTTAATAGCACACCAAATTATTTGTGGTGGTGGTCTTTGGATTGGGGCAATTTTCCCATGAGGAATGTATGTTGCTTGATGAGACGAAACAAAACTCAAACTAAAACAAACAAAAAACCCCAAGAAACGACGACCACAAGCCCTTCCTTGCCTAAGCTCAATCAGAAGTCTGTTTTCTCACTTTACTGGGTGACATATGGTCTCGGAAAACAGACTTAAAAGGATAACTTTGAAATCTATAGGGACTGAGAAGTAAATAGTGCTAGATCAGGGAACTACTTGGAAAACACTTTAATTGCAGGTAAAATGAAAAGTGTCAGGAGTACAGTTCTGAACTTCTTTGACCTAAGAAAAGGTACACCCTGAAAGGAAGGCAGCTCATTTTAATGGGAGGAAGGGACAAAGATAATACAATCGAGAGATTTGAAAAAAAGATCTTTTCTTGATATAGAAGAGTCTAAAGTTACTGCTTAGAGACAATATGGAGAGAAGCAGGGAATAGAGTTGGATGCACAAAAAGAAGGAACACGCGTAATTAATCTAATTCACATCTTAGAAAAAAACAGCCATGAGAAGTGACAAGTGTGAAAGCCCAGACATAATCCACTTGGACTTCCATAAGGTTTGAGATATAGCATCACATAAGAATTCATAAATATAATTACTGCCGCTGTTGAAATGCCAGCACACTGAGAACTCTTTGTTAAGAGTAGAGAATAAAAGGATGTTGATTTGGCAGGAATCACAGAAAAGCCATCTACATTAGTTTTGGTTATTTGGCACATCTAAAGCTATAAAAATACAAATACTCCCATAAATGAACTGAGACCCACATAAAGAAGAGAGCTTGCAATTAAAAAGAATGGCAAATGTAATCTTTTGAGGCTAAAATTAAAAAAAAAATCTGAAGGCTCAGAAGAAAACAGTTGCATAAGAATAGATATATACATCAGTGGAACAGAATAAAATTTACAAAGAGACCCACATATACATAGTAAATTGATTTCTGACAAAAACACTAAAGTCATTCAAGGTAGGTAAGGATAGTTTTCCCAATAAACGGGGCTGAAACAATCAAGTATTCACAAGGAAAAATATGAACTTTAATGTGTAGTTGATAAAAAACTAAACTCCAAATGGATCAGAGCCCCAAATAAAGGCTAAAACCAGAAATGAAAACAACAACAACAACAACAACAAACAGGAAAACACTCCTCACAAGCCAGGGATAGGCAATGGTTTCTTAGGACAAAATGAAAAAGTAATAACCATAATGAAAAAGTTGGTAAACTGAACTTTATTAAAATTGAAACTCCCACTGTTAAAATATATGATTAAGAAAATAAAGAAGCAATGTACAGACTGGGAGAAAATATTTCCAGTACATGTAAATGATAAAGGATTTGTACCCAAAATATATAAACAACTCTTCCAGCTCCATAAGTTAACCCATTTTCAAGAATGGACATAAGATTTGGACTTCACAGAAGAAAACATGAACAGCCAGTAAACCCATGAAAAGACACTCAATCCTGTTAATCCAGAGGGAGGTACATGGAAATTACCATGACCATGAGGTACCAATTTTACACCCACTGGAATGGCTAAAGTAATGTCCATAAAGATGGACAATACTAAGTGATGTTGAGGATGTAGGGTGATGCGAACACTCACACTAATGGGAATGCCAACAGTATAATTACTTTGGAAAAAAGATTGGCAGTTTCTTATAAAGTTAAATATGCCTTTTCCATAAGATCCAGCAACTCTACTCCTGGGTATTTATCCAAAAGAAACAGAAACAAATGTCTACACAAAACTTATACATAAATGTTAATAGCAGCTTCATTCATCATAGCCCCAAACTGGATACAAACCAAATGTTCATCAGCAGGTGAACGGATAAACCAACTGGGTATAGTCATACAATAGAATACTAAGCAGCAAAAATGGAACAGATTACTAACATATGTAACAATATGGATAAAGTTCAAAACACATGTGGAGTAAAAGAAGGAGTCAAAGAATATAAATTTAGATTCATTTATATGAAATCCGAGAAAAGGAAAACATAATTTATAGGGACAGAGAATAGAGCAGCAGTTGTCGAGAGCCAGGGGTGGAGGGGCACCGACTGGAAAGGGTCTGAGGGAACTATCTGGGGGTGAAGGTGATGTTCTACATGTTGACTGTGGTGGCTGTTATATGGATGTCCGCATACGTCAAAACCGTCAAACTACACTTTACGTGGGTATAGTTTACTGCGTGTAAATTAGACCTTAATGTCATTTTCGTTCAAATTGCTTTTGTTGGAGAATTCATCTCTTTAAAACAAGTAGCAGTGTGCAGCACATGGGGAGAGGTTTGATAAATATCTGTTGAGCTTCTGAAATCTGT
Organism: Suricata suricatta; assembly: GCF_006229205.1. NCBI lineage: Eukaryota > Metazoa > Chordata > Mammalia > Carnivora > Herpestidae > Suricata > Suricata suricatta. Next base: position 16,491,458 of record NC_043709.1, on the reverse strand, counting down.
CTAGAAAGGAAATTCCTAAAAACACGTAAGGACTCTGGTAGGGTTTCCCTCCTGGCAACGGTCTACAGGAGGGGTCAGCAAACGACAGCCTGCAGGCCAAATCTGGACCACCACTGATACGGTCCATAAGCTTAGAATTTGGTATTTCTAAATGGGTGAAAATTAACCAAAGGGAGAATAGTAGTTCATGACACATAAACATTATAGGAAACTTCATTTCTAGTGTCCATAAGCAAAGTTTTGCTGGGACACCAGCCATGCTCACTCATTTGCATATTGTCTGTGGCTGCTGCTGTGCTGTTCTAGCAGAATTGAGTACTTGTGACAAAGACCATGTGGCCTGCAAGTCCTAAAATGTTGACTATCTAGCCTTTTCCAGAGGAAGTTTGCTGATCCTTGCCCTAGAGTTGTAGGACCTCTTTCTGTCATCCTCCACTAATAAATAATGAAATGACCAGGTTAAATTCTTGGTCCTTTTACTTTCTTGTGATGGAGCAGACAGAACAAAGACTTTGAAGTTATACAGATCTAAATTCAAATTTTAGAACTACTATGCAATTTTTTAAAAAAATGTTTATTTTTGAGAGAGAGGGAGACAGTGTGAGCAGGGGAGAAACAGAGAGAGAGGGAAGGAGACACAGAATCCAAAGCAGGCTCCAAGCTCTGAGCTGTCAGCACAGAGTCCACTGTGGGGATGGAACCCACGGACTGTGAGATCATGACCTGAGCCGAAGTCAGATGCTCAACTGACTAAACCATCCACCTGCCCTGACTCTGCATAAATTTTTTAAGCATCCAGTGTCTCAGATTTATCACTTGGGAGGTAGAAAAGATTGCATATCTAAGAGGATTGTTAAAAGTATTATGTGAAATAATGTCAGTAAAAAACGTTGTCAGGGGGTGCCTGGGTGGCTCAGTCGGTGGAGTGGTCAACTCTTGGTTTCAGCTCAGGTCATGATCTCAGTTCGTGGGATCAAGCCCCATGTTGGGTTCTGTGCTGACAGCGTAGAGCCTGCTTGGGGTTCTCCCTCTCTGCCCCTCCTCTACTCATGTGCTCACAGCCTCTCTCCCTCTTAAAATAAATAAATAAACATTAAAAAAAAAAACTTGTCTGGCTGGGGCACCTTGGTGGCTCAGTTGGTTAAGCATCTGACTTGACCTCAGCTCAGATCTTGATCTCAGGGTCATAAGTTCAAGCCTTGTGTTGGGCTCTGAACGGGGCATGAAGCCTACTTTTAAAAAAAAGTCATCTGGCACTTAATAGTAAATATTAGTTCATATTCTTCTTGTAAACAGGGTACTAAGAACAGTGGCTTGTCAAACAGAGGCGAGGAGAAAACGAAGGATCCTGATCACTCACCAATCAGTTTTTGAATTAGAAGCCACAAGCTGTCGTTCCTTACTTTGTCTCAGTTCTTATTCTGGCACCAGTTAGTTATCAAGTTTCATTTACTTTTTCTTTCAGCTGTTTATGCCTATCTATACTTAATACAAATGTAATAATATATTATGTATTCTTTTTGTGTCTGGCTTCTTCTGCTTTAAGTGGTGAGCAACCATGTCAAGTATTTCCCCAAATACCCAAATAAAGTATACTCAATGCATCTTGAATCCAATTTAACAAATATTTAGTGATACCTAACATTAGACACACTGTGGTAAGCTTTCTGGGTCATTCAGAAAAGAATATGACATAGTTATTGGTTCCAGTGAGGCCAGAATCAAAAAGAAACATGACTGAAATGCCTAAAATAATGTAAGAATAATGTAAAGCTGAATGTTTATTGGTAAGTAAGTACTGTATTAGGGGCTGGTGCTGAGTCTATGATGATGAATAAAATAATCCCTGATCTTTTTGTCTACATACAAGTATAACCAGTTTGAAAGGAATGTCCATTACTCAGTTAAAAACAAAACAAAACAAAACAAAACAAAACAAAAAAACAAAACAAAAACAAAACAAAAAAAACATAATCCCTGGGAAAGACTGAACTAGCAACATCCTCTGGGGTGGCTGGGGGCGGGGATGGAAAGGACCTTAGAGGAACCAGGAGGTAATACTAGTTGAGAACCTAAAACAGGTTCTCCAGGGGACACCTGGGTGACTCAGTAAGTTAAGCACCCAGCTCTCGATCCCAGCTCAGGTCATGATCTCACAGTTCATGAGATAGAGCCCTGTGTTGGGCTCTGTGCTGGCAGTGTGGAGTCTGTTTGGGATTCTCTCTCTCTGCCCTTCCCTTGCTCATGCATGCTCTCTCTCTTTCCCAAAATAAATGAACAAAACTTAACAAACAAACAGGTTCTCCAGAGCACCCCCAGGAACAGGTGATTCATAGAAATTGACTATTAAGCCAAGATCCTCAGAACAGAGATGATCATACAAAGCAGACAGCTTCCACACAAGACTATCACAATAATACTTCCAGTTATAGATAATAGAATGGTTTTGGGCTTTCTTTTGGCCAACCGAAACCACTACTAACACTCATGTTATTTATACCTGACCAACATTACAGGTAAAATATAGTAATCTATATCTAAGCTGAAAGAAAGGGCAGGCTGGCCACCTACAGAATGCCTAAGAGTTGTTTTCTTGATCACACCAAGAAAAATCTTAGGTTATGTTAGTGAAATATATTCTAGTCCCTTCCAACACTTCTAATTATTCTTGTTTGCCTCAGAGTCATTTGATGTTTACCGTCTAGTGCCTCAAATTTTTCGTCAGTTACTGTCCTAACAGATGTTTCAATAAATGCTTCAAAAAATATGAAATTATGCTGATTGATGCAAACTGAAAATCTGATCTTCACAAATGAAACCCCATCTTCAAGAAGAATCAACAACAGAGGGAAGGTCTGGACATTGCTTAATGATCTCCTGCAGCTTTGACTGAGTTGAGAACAAAAACAGGGACTGAGAATTTTTTTTTTCACTTTTTAAATGTTTGTTTTTGAGAAATAGAGAGGGAGTATGAGTGGGGGAGGGAAGTGAGAGGGAGACACAGAATCCGAAGCAGGCTCCAGGCTCCAAGCTATCAGCACAGAACCCGACACAGGGCTCAAACTTATGAACCATGAGATCATGACCTGAGCCGAAGTCAGAAGCTTAAACAACTGAGCCACCCAGGTGTGCCGGGGACTGAGAATTTTGAAAGTTCCCACACTCCCAGGAAAACCATTTAACAAAAAGCCATCAGAACTGCTTTTGAATTCTATTGATTAATAAATAACTTACATTCTTGAACTTTGTTGAAATTCTTGAACACTTTAAAAGCCAGCCAATCAGTGACAGTCCTTGCTTCTGAAGTAGCCAATTAGGAACAAACTCAGTCCAATAAATATACGGCTTGAGACCAAGCAAACAACACTGCTCACACCCCAGGAACCACACTTCTACAGATGGCATCAACCCACCAGTGCTTTTGAACATCTGCCAATCCCTCAACTCCACTTTCCTAAAACCCCAGGGAAGAGCGGCAGTTTGCTGGGCGAGAGAGTTTGCCTGATCCCAGGGAGGCTCCCTCACAACAGGGAGCAATAAATCCAACTGTGTCTATTTTAGATGCTGAATGATGGTCTCATCCTCCTCTGACACCATTTAAACATTCCTTTCAGTAAGTACAACGAGAGCTAATATAGACATTTAGCTTTAACGTTTTTTAAAAAAGTGGTGTGGTACTAAATATTTAGTTTGTTAAATGAGCTAAAAATTGTTTACTTATAAAATCAGTCAGGTCAGTATTTTTCACGGTGAATATTCTGGAACCACAATCAACCAAGACCTTATTCTGGCAAATTTGAGGAAAGGTTTTTATGTTTTTCACTTAAGTGCTTTCGCTTAGCTGTGCTATAAGATTTTTTTTTTTTTTTTTTTTTTGGTGGTGATAGAAAGGTGCTCTAAGTCATGCCTCCAGTCTCAGCAGGATTCAGAGCCTGGGTCATTACATCCTCACCAGAACACTAGGAAAAGATAGCTCAGCATCTATGGCCCCACCTTCATCTTCATCGGGGTTGACAAGTCTGAAAAGAGCTCCCCTTCTCAACGCCTGGCTCCCCAGGGGTCCAGAGTGCTATGCAGGCAATCATTTCATTTTCCGTGCCTGGCAGGCCTGGAGCCCATGCACACTTGTCTAGAGAATTAATCATAAATATGGATTTGGGAACGTGTCTCCCCATCGTAAGACCCTACAACCGAAGCTACAGTAGAGTCACCACACCATCATATCACAAAGAATGCAATCACAAGGCTAAAAATCTCAAAAATTCACCTGTTTCAACTGCCTACCTTAAGGTAACATATTCCTCAACTCCCAAAGCTAAAGTAGATATTTTTAGGATGAGAGAAAGAAATTCTTGCAGCTGTTGATCCTCTCCTCACATTTCCTTTATCATTCTCTTCATACTTTTCCTTCAACCCAAAGAGAAACCAATGAAGAAAGAGGCAGAACAGTCACGTAGAACGAATAAAGAGATCTTACTTTCCGTTTGAAAACTGTGGATTTAGATCTTGAGTGAGAAGGGAATGGGGCTGAGGGCAGGCAACCTGTAACAACCCCCTAACTGCTGAGCTCTTTCCTTTGAGATGCCATCTGGGAATAGGATTTGAGTTAGCGTTTTAATAAAAAAAAAAAAAACATAACCACACCATTTAATAAGGCCTACTATGTGCCACACACTATACAGTGAAGAAGCACTATCCTCATTTTGCAGGCAAGAACAGTAAGACCCCTAAGGACTTGAGCAACTGGCCTAGGGCTAAGCCAGTTAACTCTCCCGGGTATTGGGTGGTTGTCCTGGGATTCGGTTACGGGCGTGTTGCCGCCGCATGGCTACATTCTTCCTCAGGGAGGAGAAGGACTCCAAGCAATGACCGGGGGTCAGAATCATGGTCGGGACTCTTGATCCCCTCACTGATGCCCTAAGACTCATTACCCCAGTGATCCACAGCTACTGATGACGGGGATCTTAAAAAAGACAATAATAGCACCTTACACAGATTATCTCATTTCATCCTTATAACAGCCCACAAGGTGGGTCTATTCTTAGCCACTCTTTACAGAAGAGAACACACAGTCCCTGAGAGGTGACACAGGTCTCCGTGGTGAATACAAGAGCCCAGGTCCTTGCACAGTGTGCTCCCCAGCAGCACGTGAATGAAATGTATCAGATGTCTCAAGTTTGTTGTGAGAGGAACAAATTTTGAACATCATCATTTTATAAAACAAAACAAACTCATCAGTCCGGTCTTCCAAGTTCCTTCATGATCCTGCCATGGTCTGTAATTTTCAACCTTATTTTCCATCACTTCTTTACATAAGCCTCTATGCTCCATAAATTTTCTTACTATTTTCTGTAAATGCCGACTTTTCTCATCTACCTAACGCTACTTCCTTTTGCCGAAATGGCATTTTCTATGGATTCTGCAAAACAAAATTATATCCATTATAAATCTTCTCCCGCAGAGGGAAAAACTCCCTCTACTGAACTCCCATAATGCTTTGTGCTTCTCTCAGGATATATTTGTTGTCCTGACTGGATGCCTACCTGACTTCAGTAGACAAAGATTCTGTGTAACAGAATTCTGTGTAATGAATGCCCTTCTGAGGCAAAATGCCAGGCTGGAAGAAATATGAAGATGGAACAAAACAGAGACAAAAGATGGCTTTACGTTCAGAAATGGCCATTCTAAGAACCATGAACCTCTAAGGCACAATGAAGTGTCAAATGTATTCTTGTAAAGCATAGTGGTTAGGAGTACAGACTATAGACTCCATGTTGTTGTGTGGACTCGGACCAGTCAGCCAACTTCTCTCTACATCAATTGCCTCTCCCGTGAATGGGAACAGCATAGCTTAGCTCACGGAGTTGTAGTTCATATGTGTAAAGTTCATGTATGTAAAGTGCCTAACAGTGGATGGCTCATAATAAATGCAATACACCATTTGCTATCACCATTTTTGAAATTTTTATATATATTGAAAAACTGACTGAGATTACCAAATCCCAAGAAGGAACTGTCAGAGATGGAGACTTTCAGAATATACAGTTTAGGTGAGGAGGTGATAAACTGGCTTCCATATATAAGAAGGCCATTCCTCTCTTCCTCTCACAAAATCAAGAGGAAATACAGCTGAACACTATAATGTAAGTCAAGTTACGGCAGAAAGAGGTAAACACAGACTTTTGGGTTAAAAAAAGATGCACTACAAATTAGTTATTTTTTGAAAAAAAATCAGCTATTCAGACTTGGAATACAATTTTTCAGGAAAACACATTTTTAATGTATTACCTCAGTTCTCTGGCTAACCCATAAAAGCCAATTTAACTTAATATTACTTTAGCAGTAATTATTGATTTTCATATTAGTAGACTGTTGTAGTAGCAGATTATTTTAAGATTAGCATCTACATCACTAAGTATGTAAACAATGCTTTGTAACAAATCATCTTTACTATAGAAGTGGGAATTCACAAAATCAACCATCAGGAATGCAGGAGGGGATCTGAGAGACGGCTAGGGTGGTGATGGTCATTCTAATTATCAATAGCTGCCTTGAACTCTCCAAAGTGTCCTGGTTTGGACTAAAATTAAACGGTTACCTTAGTGTTGGTATCTTCACTGTTATGTTACAAGAGAGAGTAAGTACTTACTCCAGGGTGTCTGGATGGCTGTCAGTTAAGTGTCCCATCCGACTCTTGGTTTTGGCTTAGGTCATGGTCTCAGTTTGTGACTTTGAGCCCTGCATCAGGCTTCGACCGGACAGTGCAGAGCCTGCTTGGATTCTTTCCCTTTCTACACCCCTCCCTCTTTCTCTCTCATGATAAAATAAATAAACTTTAAAAAAAAAAAAAAAAAAGAAATACTTATTCCTAGTCCAGGAGTCTTCCCGTCACACAGCATGCACTGAGCAGCAGCGGGATAATGGTGACATGATGTCACACGGCACGCCCTGAGCAGCCGCGGGATAACGGTGACGACTGTGACGGGCAGGATTTGGGGCACCGGCAGTGCACATGACACAAGCCTATGTGAATAAAGCTCTTCCCATCCCAGAGGGACTTTACAGCGTCACGAGCTGCGGATGGAGAGGTTTAGGGATCTCTGCTTGTGTGCCCTAAGCCTGGCTATTGCCCTTTTCACTGTACCCCTTGTGGCTTCTTATCTCCTCACCCCGCTACTGATATGAGAAAGATTATGGGGGAACAAGGAATTTAGTTTTGTACATGTTGCATTTGAGATATCTTTCAACATTTCCCTGGAGATGTAGAAAAGGAGTCCAGACTGGAAATATCAATATGAGAGCAAGCAATGCAAGAGTGCTAGCTAAAGTTTAGGGCACTTGTCAGAGCAAGACGATGATTCTATAGTAAATAACAGGTGTCAAAAGGAAGATGAATAGGAAGAGGTTAAAAAAAGCCTCTGGGCATTGAATAACTACCTCCGATAATGAGAGGAAGGAAAAATGATGCCTCAGACAATGATGATGGTACACTGCAGCCACCTCCAACACTGGAAACTTACTGTGTCCCGGGAATTCCACCAAGTAATTTACATGCATTAGCTTAGTTCTCATTACTGTCCTCTGGGTTAGGGGAAAAAACAAGACCAGAGAGGTTATAAAACTTTAGTAAAGTCACAAAATAAGTAGCAGAGCAGAAATTCTGATCCATGACTGACTCCAAACAGCTCCAGTCTCTCTACAGTATTCCTCACATTGGGATCTTACCTTCCCTCTGAATCTTTCCTTTATCCTTTGTATGTGATGCATGTGATTACAGACAGCCTGGCTTACAAATATTTTTCTTCTGTGAAAACATTAATTTTATGTCTTCATAGTTAAAATGACACTAAATCACATGAACGTGACTTCAGAACTAAGATGTGGTCACTGCTTCTTTTAGTAAGTATACAGACCATATTTCTGTCCCAAGCATATCTACTAGATAAGAAATGGAAGATGCTTGTTCTTAATTTACACTATTTGTGTTGTGGCCAAACTTGTATTACAAACATATGTTTCAAAATGACCATGAGCTAAAAACAAAAACAAAAAACCCCCCGAATGACCATGAACCATTACTTATAAGACAGAAATACTTATTAGGAAATTCATTAATCAATATCCTAATTATAAATTTTATTATGAGGGGCATACATTTGTTCATTTAAGGTGGGCTTGGGATTTGCTGAGAATAATTTTTCTTGAGAATATGCACATAAGTGTAAATTTCAAAATCAAACACTGTCAACTGAAAGGTAGTAATAAAAACTAAGAAGGGGAGCCTGGCTGGCTCAGAGGAGCATGCGACTCTTGATCTCAAGGTTGTGAGTTTGAGCTCCACACTGGATGTAGAGATTACTAAAAAAACAAAAAACAAAAAAACTAAAGGAGACTCTGGTTTTTAAATCATACTAATAGGTATAAGAGTTACTATTTTGCCAAGAATAATTTCATATTTATTGATATTAACTGAAGTTTCTCACCAGCTACAACATATGCTCTGATTCTCCTCTTCAAAAAAAAAAAAAAATGTAAGGGGCACCTGGCTCATTCAGTCAGTGGAGCATGTGGCTTTTGATCTTAGGATTGTGGGTTTGAACCCCACATTAGGTGTATAGAGTACTTAAAAATAAAATCTTAAAAAGAAAAATCTACTGAAGCACTTTTAAAGAACGAAAACTAGGCATGGGCAAAAGGTTTGATCCTAAAGTTAGAGAGGAATACTATCATCATATGAAAGGAAGTCAGGCTCTTCTCTGCTTCATGCATTTAAAGTCCAATCTCCCACAACTGAGAAAAGATGGTCAAGGCCAGGGTCAATGTCTTCTCCTTCTTTTGTACAGCAATTAGCACAGTACTTGGAAGACTACATGTATGATGGATTTGGTATAATCCTAGTCTGTATAACTTTAAATTTCACGTTTTGGGAACTCGTTGTCATTATTGTTTAATGGAGATATTTTGTCTTTCCCATATGCAAAGACAGATATGGCCAGGAGCAAAGGTTTCCCACAACCAAATTTCACAATGAATTTCTCATGGAATTAGGTGCCTGCTGAAATTTTAGAAGAGTTTTTAATAGCCTAATTTTCTGCACAAAACAATCAGTGCCTAAAATAGGGAATTAAAATTTTCAGTTAGAAATGGTTTTGATTTGGGGCACCTGTGTGGCTCAGTTGGTTAAGCGTCCAACTTGACAGGCAGGGATACTAACCACTATACTAACGAGAAGCTGCCAAAGCGTCCAACTTGGATTTCGGCTCAGGTCATCATCTCACGGTTTGTGAGATTGAGCCCCGCATCAGGCTCTGTGCTGATGGTGTAAAGCGTGCTTGTGATTCTCTCTCCCCCTCTCTCTCTGCCTCTCTCCTGCTCATATTCTCTTTCTCAAAATAAATAAATAAACAATGGTTTTGATTCATAATTTACCAATTATATTAGCAAGTACTTTGTTGGAGTTCAATAGGCATCTAGAAAATAAAAAAGTGTTTTTTCCCATTAAAATATTTTATAGCAAAAAAATGTTCATATACTCTTTATGTGCTTCTCGTTTTGCCTCTTGTAGAGTATGTCACTCCAAGCTTTAGCTTTGGCCTTTTCACAAAGGAAGCACAGTTAGGATTTCAAACACAAAGGGAAACTGGTAGAGACTTTAAATAGGAAAACAAGCCACAATGTACTCTGTTCTTTCTTTGCTCAAGAAATTGCCAGTCTGCTTATTTGATTGATAGTTACTTTTGTGCCTTCTTGGGTTTATTATGTTGTCAAAATACCACATCCTTGAAAGAGACTGCAGAGAATAAGGCAAACAAACGAATTAGAGACAGAAAATCCTGAAGAAGGCATCAGGGTTCTCTTCAATGTATCTTAGAAGGAATGCCAGAAAGCTTCATCACAGCCCAGAATTCCATATTATGCTTCTGATTTTGCAAATTTACAAGCTTTGAGCAGTGAATGGGGCATCTGAATTAGTAAGACGTGAAGCCAAGGATATCACTGCTTAGGGAGAAAGACCCCAATCATCTCTAAGTTTATAGAAGAAAGTGTATTCTGGTAATCAGAGTTGTTGGTTCAATGGGCTAATGTGACGCAGATGAAAAGTTATGCTCTAAAGCCCCAAACTACCTCCTTAGCCACAGCTGGCAGTCTTGTAAATGCTGGCTGACAGCAAGAGTCATAACAAGTAGTACAGGATGGTCAGCTGGGTACCAACCCATACTACTGCCGGAGAAAACTCAAGATGCAATATGGCCACTGGTGTACTGAATACAAATGCCTTTCACATATTACTCTGGCCTTGACATAGTCCAACTAATCCTGATAGCTCTTGGGCCCTGGGCAAGAACATGAGTAAGCATATAATCCATCACAGCTACTGACTAGTTGGGTGGCCTTACTGCACACAACGAAAAACACATTTGTTAGGTTCCTTCTAACTGCAAGACACATAATAAATACCTAAATAATGTAATTTGTATAAATAGATTTTTAAATGTAAAGAATAGTTTTCGGGGCACCTGGGTGAACCAGTCAGTTAAGCGTCTGACCCTTGGTTTCGGTTCAGGTTATGATCTCACAGCTTGTGAGTTCAAGCCCTGCATCAGGCTCCATGCTGACAGTGTGAAGCCTGGTGGGAATTCTCTCTCTCTCCCGCTCTCTCTTCCCCTCCTCTGTTTGTGCATTCTCTTTCTCTCTCTCTCCCAAAATAAATAAACATAAAAAATTTAAAAAATAAAGAATAATTTCAAAAAATGTAGTTAGTGTGTGCCAAAGGCAAAATAAGATACAAGACACTTAACCATTCCAAGTCCCAAACAATTTCAAATTCAAGTTAATGTTTTTACTTTTCAGTTGATAGGGGAAATAGCTATAGGACCAAAATTAGAAAGCTAATATGCTATGCAAAAACTCTTGTGTTAACATCTGAAACTAAGCCTTAATGTTTTAGAACTCTTCATTATGAAAAAGTTCAAATGCACAGAAGAGAGCAGTATAAATTAATCTACACCATTCTCATGGACCATCACTTGGCTTTATCAATGATCAACTCACGAGCAATTCTGCGGTATCTATCTACCCCTACCTTGTGCTTTCTCTAGATACCAAGTCATTGCATCTCTAAACATGTCTGTAAAAACCTAATAATTCTGTCTGAACACTGATGGAAATTTGGGGGGGGGTTTGTGTTTTATTTTTCATTACCTCTTATTTTCAATACTCATGTCACTGAAAGAGAGAAAGCTGGTGTTTACTGAAAGCAAAGAGAAGCAAATTCAGATGTTTCAGTTTTTCTTGCATTTCTGGGACTTAAATACAGCTGTAAACTTTTCTCCTCCCTCCAGTGAAGGAAGAGACAGAGCTAGCAAGATATAGTCATTCTGTTTAACAAACATTAACTGAACACCAGGGATGGGGATGGGTAAAAGGAGTAAAAATGAGTAAGCCAAAGACCCCTTCTCTAGAAGGGGCATGACACATATAAACAGATGATGTCAGTATAATGTGTTAGAGCGAGGATAATGCTATTCACAGGGTACTACGGGAACAGAATAAGGGCACTCAGGCCAGATTAGGGATTCAAGCAAGGCTTCTAGAAGATATGCGAAAATACTGCAAATGATTGTTACTATGTCATTATAATAAGGCCAATATGAAGTTTCCTTCAAACAGATTTCCTTCATTTAATTGGTTGGGGAATGGGTGGAGGTGGGGGTAGGGGAGGTTCATCAAAGAATATTAGGAAGAAAGCCAAAACACCAGGAATTCAAAAGCAACCACTATATAATGTCTTATGGAGAATACCATAGGGAAAGGGTCTCTAGCCTCAAAGAGGTAGGAATATAGATGGGGAAAAATTAAACATGCATCAGAAAACCTTACTATAGAATATTCCATCCAAATATATAGTCTAGGGATGGGAAGAATGGACTAAAATATCTGAGTAAGAGCTGGGGCTTAAACTGAGGTTTTGAATATAAATTTAACCCAAATCAAAAAAGGGAAGCCAATCAAGTAAAGAAGAGTAAAAGGTAAGTCTTAAGTGGTCAAGGAAGCGTTGTCTTTTAAAAGTATTTCTTGGGATGCCTGGGTGGTTCAGTCAGTTGGCATCTGACTTCGGCTCAGGTCATGATCTCACAGTTCACTAGTTCCGAGCCCTGCGTCGGGCTCTGTCCTGACAGCTAGCTCAGAGCCTGGAGCCTGCTTCGGATTCTGTGTCTCCCTCTCTCTCTGTCCCTCCCCTGCTAGCACTCTGTCTCTTCTCTCTCTCTCTCTCTCTCTCTCAGAAATAAACCTTTTAAAATTTTAAAAATAAAAAAAGTATTTCATCATTCTGTCCATCTTTGAATTGATTAAAGCAGGCAGGGGAAGGTCTTGTATCTAAACCTCAGTTTCCAAAGATGTGTGTGCATGTATGCATTTACGTGTGTCACGTATGTTGGCATCAGAACATGAAGATTTGATATGAGCATTTACAATCCGACTTTAAGCTATTCCACTGAAATAATACGCAATGTTAGGTGCATAAAAAGATCTACTCTAGGGGGCGCCTGGGTGGCTCAGTCAGTTAAGCGTCTGACTTCGGCTCAGGTCATGGTCTCATGGTTCGTGAGTTCAAGCTGGTCCCTGGGCTCTCTGTTATCAGCAAGGAGCCTACTTCAGATCCTCTGTCTCCCTCTCTCCGCCACTCCCCTGCTCGCTTGCGCGCGCTCTCTCTCTCTCTCTCTCTGCCCCTCCTCTGCTGGTTCTGTCTCTGTGTGTCTCTCAAAATAAATACACTTTAAAAAAATCTACTCTGGCAGATATCTGATTCCTGGGAGGGTGGGGGGGGAAGGAAGTAAAAACTAAAACCCATAAAAATGAAAGTTGTGAAAGATATATAAGAAAAGCCAATCAACACTATAAGATTATAAAAAATATTTTCCAATTGTCATCAGAGATCAATGCCTTACCACTTAGATTTCTTTTTTAAATAACAAGAGCACCAGCTAACACTTAAATAGCATCTGCTATGTTACAAGCTTCATATGATTAACTCATTTAATCTTCAAAATGAGTTTTGAGGTAGATACTCCTATTCCGCCCATGTTACAGAGGATGTAACTGAGATTCGGAGAAATGAATATTACTCCTTCCTCCAGTTTTTCAAACTTCATTTGTCAGAATGTAAGCAGAGGTGAAAAAAAGACATGTAGGATTTCTCTGAGTACAGGCTGAAATCTAATATTTTTATAAGTTCAGAAAGATTACTTCTCTCCTTCATGGACTCAGGTGAAATGATGTGTGATAGTATGTTGGCACAAAGCCATAAACGTAAATGTAAAATCAATCCATGAGGCTAAGAGTTAGAGTTGCAAATAGAAACATGCTCTAAAAATGGCATGTTTATCAACAGACCAAAGAACAATCTCTGAATATTTCCCACCGGATTGAAGAATGCATCTTTTTTATAATACTTACAAAGAGATAAATGACCATGTCATTTATAGTGATAAAGGTAGCCAGCAGTAAAAAAGCATTTGAAATAACTTCTGTCCCTACTGAACAGTAGAAAAATATTACTCCCCAGGTAGAGTTAGTTGTTTCTCTTCCAAACTCTGAAAGCACTTTCCAGGTAGCTACCCTCAGGTTTTGTGTATTAGATCACAATATAATGACTTGTTCCCACAGCAGTCTTTCCTGCAGACCATCAGTCCTTGAGGTTGGGGGTGAATTTATTCATTCTGGGATTTAAAACCCATCTATGCATGTAGTAGAATAAAGGTTTATTGGATGAATAAATGACTGAATGATTTGAGAGCTGATTTTTAATAAATTCTCAGGCACTACACAGCATTACAGAAAAGTTTAAAATATCAATGAAATCATAAGGGTGTTTGTGATTTTAACAACAGATTCCCAGGGTCCCTTGCCTGGCATGTAAGGCCATTCTACACCAGTCCTAATTTACTTTCTTAACTTTATCTCATCTACTCCCTCTTCCTACTCATATCCTGGGCATAAATTAGTTTCTCTCTACTTTTAATGTTTATTTATGTATTTTTAAGAGACAGCGATAATGAGCGGGTGAGGTACGGAGAGAGAGGGAGACACAATTCCAAGGAGGCTGCATGCTGCCAGCGCAGAGTCCGATGTGGGGCTCAAACTCATGAACTACGAAATCAAGACCTGAGCTGGAACCAAGAGTCAGAGGCTTAACCAACTAAGCCACCCAGGCACCCCAAGAATTACTTTCTCCTTCTGACACAAGCTCTGTGCTTTCTCATCTCTACACTTTAGCTCAGTAATCTCCAAAAATTTTAGATTATTTAGACCTAGTATAAAATACCTGAGCATTCTTATTTAACACTGTGCTGATATATTATGTTTATAATAAAACAATCACTAAAACAGATGAAAATAAACATTTTGAGCAAATGAGGAAAGAAACATGAATAGAAGTTTTGATTTTTTCATCCTGGACATGATGGATTGTTCTGGGTGTACTTCACTTTGAAAATCACTGATTTACATGAAAAGAACAAATCTCATAGAGGTTTTTTTGAGAATTAAGTGACTCAATACACGTAATACATGTAGAACAGGACTGGTCATGAAGGCCCAATGTAAATGTTATCTCTTCAAAGGACTATTTGAATGCACTTCTTATGAGGTTAGGATTTCTCACTGTAGGAGGCACTAACCCTCCAGAGTTTGGCAAAAAGCTGAGCCTAAGAAGCCAAAATAAAGTAGAAACAGTTGGAAAAGTTGGGTTTATGGAAAATGATGCAAAGGAAAAAAGAGGTAATTATTAACCTCAAGAAAAATACACAAAAAGCAAATATAATCATACTACACTATCTGGCTCTATAGTAGATGATGTTTACATAGGCCTAATCAGACAAACACTGAGTGCGAATTTAATAAAAAATTTTGATATAACTATATGGAAAAGATGGGGTGCTAACACAGCCCCTCAAATCCTCAGTTTTTCCTAGTGAAAGTCTAAAGTTTAAGCATGTTACTTTAAAACTTGCAGATACCTATCAGAAGAAACAGCTAAAATATTTCAGTGATTATCTCTGAGGAATGTGATTGGAAGGCTAGAACACTTTAGTACTATTTCATTTTTAAATTTTGTGCATGTATTATATTGATCATAGATATTGAAAATGAAGTCAATTTTCTTAAGTTTTAAAATTAGTAACCTCCCACATAAAGATGGCAGCTGAATACATACACCTCTACCCTCTCCAGGAACCTCAGTGCCCCAACAGAGAAAAGATGTAGAAAGGTACAGAAAGATCCCAGACAGAAGCAGGGGGGGAAAAAGAGAAAGAAATAGAGAATAAGAAAAGAGCAGGGGCCCAGGGGGCTCAGTTGGTTGAATGTCCAACTTCAGCTCAGGTCATGATCTCCCAGTCTGGGAGTTTGAGCCCCATGTAGCCCCATGTCGGGCTCTGTGCTGACAGCTCAGAGCCTAAAGCCTGCTTCAGATTCTGTGTCTCCCTCTTTGTCCCTCCTATAGCTCATTCTCTCTGTCTCTCAAAAATAAATGAATGTTAAAAAAAATTTTTTTTAAAAGATCAGAAATTTAATGCAAGAGTTTTAGGAATCAAATCATAAGACTCCAGGAAGAGAGAATGGAGAAAATGATGAAAAAAAATTAAATAAATAATTCATAAATTTTTCCTAGAACTGAAGAACAGAAGTTTTAGACTGAAAGGGTCAAACAAGGTCCAACAAAACGGACAAAGTGCATCCAAACCAGAGCGCATCAACGTGAAATTTAAAAGCAAGAGGAAAAAAGAGAAGATCTTGCAAGCTCCTAGGGAGATAAAAAGAAGTTACTACAATGAGTGCAGCAGTGAGAAGAGCCGCTGTTGTTCTTCTCCGGGAAACAGAACTTAAAAGGCACTGAAGCAAAGCCTTCAACATTCTAAAAGAAACAATTGCATAGCCGTCAACCTATTCATGTAAAAGCATTTTATAAATTGCAAAGGTTCCTATGCCCTCTCAGGCATCCATCAGAAGATGTGTTCATGCAACACACAACAAAAAAAAGGGAAAGATGTGGAATTCAGGAAACAGGAAATCCGAAGGTTCTATTAATCAGGTCATATGAAAAGCGATCATTGCTTACTGGTTTTAGGAAGATGAAATCCATATGAAGGCTTTCAGTTGCTTTTTGCAATGTTAACATATTTCATGTGCTTTGAGGTTTGCACGGCTAAGCTTTCACAGCAGTCTGAGCAGACAAGAGATCACAAGAGCTGTCGACTCTTACCTGTAGCACAGCAGCAAACAGGAACACTACTATGAAGATGACGGTTAAGGAAGTGTGACCACTTTTCATCAAATGAATAGTGTAGAGGAAAATTAAATGTCCAGGAATCACCAGAAGCAGTAGAACTTGAGCAGACTTATTATTCACTCCTATAAGAGAAAATGTAAAAGTTTAAACAAAACCATCTTTTGGTTGATAATAGGTCAGTTATTAAAATTGAAGGATTACTTTCTGCTTACTCTACTGAGAGGCACTGCGTAAAATTCCATTGTTGGGGCACCTGGCTGGTACAGTCGGTTACGTGTCCAGCTCTTGATTTCGGCTCAGGTCATGATCTCACAGTGCGTCATGAGATCGAGCCCCATGTCACCATTCACCAGCCCACCCTTACTGCCCCCCCCTCACCCCATGCATGGAGCGTCTTTGAGAATCTCTCTCTCCCTGTCCCACCGCCCCTCCCCTGCCTGCCAGCACCTGTGTGTCATGCAGGCACAATTTCTCTCAAACTATAAAAAATAAAAAATTCTGTTGCTAACAATACATTTCAACTTTTCACAATTCACTTATTTCTTCAAAATTCTTACTTTATGTTATAGGCTAATTAAATGACAGGAAATCGATAAAAACTTGCTATGAAGAACACTGGTCAGATTTTAATGTCTATCATAATAATATAAAGAGAAGGCAAAAGAAAACACATAAAGTTCCTAAAGCATAGGAATGTTCTATTTTTTCAATGTTTATTTATTTTTGAGAGAGAGTGAGCGAGCAAGGGAGGTGCTGAGAGAGGGGGAGAGAGAGAGACTCCCGAGGAGACTCTGCACTTAAAACACAGAGCCGGACCCAGGGTTCAAGCCCACAAACCGTGAGATCATGACCTGGGCTAGAACCAAGAGTCAGATGCTTAACTGACGACAGTCACTCAGGCGCCCCAGGAATGTTTTAATTTTACTTTCTCTTTAGAGTTCTTCCACTCTATTTCACTGAGCATTTCTCATCCTCATTCAAAAGTCAATAGTAACCTTTATTTTCATCAAAACAGAAGTGACAAGAATTGTGAGGTTTAATATCGTGATCCTAGTTTTTGGTGCTCACTGCCCGGGTGACATAAACAGGGTACTGTTCCTTATAAGAGAAGTTATCCCTCTCCTTCTCTTTGGGATCTAGAAAAGCCAGAAGGATGAATACAGTAAAGACAGTACATCTGTCTCTATAGATCACTCAGCTGTGCTCTTTTCTTGTGCGTGTTAAGATTCCTCTCTCTTGACTCATGAGCAAGATATCCCAGAGAAAGGAATGAAAGAGAAAAAGCAGGGGCGCCTGGGTGGCTCAGTCGGTTAAGCGGCTCAGGTCATGATCTCACGGTTCGTGGGTTCGAGCCCCACGTCAGGCTCTGTGCTGACCATTTGCTCAGAGCTGGAGCCTGCTTCTGATTCTGTATCTTCCTCTCTCTCTGACCGTCCCTCACTCACGCTGTGTGTCTCTCTCTCAAAAATAAATAAAGGTTAAAATAAATTTAAAGAAAGAGACAAAGTATACCAAGTTCTTCAGCAGCTGTGGACTTGATACAAAGAACTTTTTGTTCACTGAGACCTAACACAATCTATACTATTTAAAATCTATCAGGTCTCAAGAAAAAAAAGTCACGCAAAACGCTGACTTTAAAATATGTATTCGGCAACTGTTGCCTGCCTAAGTGCTCAGAGCAGAATTATTCCTGATATAAGATATGCAAAAATCCACAAGCACATACCTGGACCAAAAAAAGTCCTGAATGGGTAGTAACAGCCTTTGGGCTCATCAGGCAATTCTCCTGGAATGCTATGTAAATGGAGGTAGGTAGAAATCCTGCTAGCCTGAATGGCCACCAAGTTACCACCAATACCTGAAACATAAGGAAAAACAAAGCAGTTATCCCCATATTTTAAGCAACGTGCATAAATTCAGCCAAAGGCAAGGCTTCTTTGTGTTACATCCTGGGCCAATGAAACAAACAAAAAAATAATTCCTCTGATATGTTGATTTATTTAATACTGAGGTAGATATTCCAAAGGCATAAAGTCATTATTAGGAAAGACTCTTGCATTAGTTTTTCAAATCTGACTCACTGACTGAAAGCAGACCAGACTAAATAATTTTTTTTAAATTGTTATCACAGCCAAGGGATAAAGCTAGGTAGTGAGATATTTAATGCTTATCTCCTTAATGAGAGGAAAAATAAGCTTGATTTTTTTTTTCAAAAAGACAAGGCTTGATATGTTTCTGCTCAGGTTACTAAAGAAATTGGTATAAGAGACTAAAAAGAATACTCCAGAAAGTGATTATTCTCTCAAATACTTTACAGATCTGCCCTACAGGAAACGTTAAGCAATTTCTCTTGGCAAAAGGAACATAAATCCAGATGGAAATCTGGAACTACACAAAGGAAAGAAGGGTGCTAGAAATGTAAAATATATCAGAAAACAGAAAAGATATTTTCTCATTTTTAATCTCTTCAAAAAAAACATCTGACCATTTAAAGCAAAAGTAATAACAAGGTACATAAGGTGTATGACCAAGCAGAATGTATGACAAAAAGAACACCTAAGAAAGAAGAATGAAAATCCCAGTACACAGGGGCACCTGGGTGCCTCGGTCGGTAAGCAGCCGACTTTTGCTCAGGTCACGATCTCACAGTTCGTGAGATTCCAGCCCTGCGTCAGGCTCCGTGCTGACAGCTCTGTGTCTTCGGATTCTGTGTCTCCCTCACTCTCTGACCCTTCCCTGCTCACACTCTGTCTGTCTCTCTCTCTCAAAAATAAATAAACATTAAGAAAAAAAATTTTAAAGAAAAAAAATCCAAGTATACTAATGAAAGGTTGTTATCCCTTATGTAAATGGACTAAAGTATTATTTGAAAGCACACTGTAATAAAGATATGTATTATAAGTCGTAGAGCAGAAGTTTCCAAAATATGGTCTGGGGTCTGAAGGAAGGTTAATTCTAGAAATTCTAATCCCTTGCAAGCATAAGTCTCAGAGGGAGAGATTCACAGTACATCTTAGCATGATAAAGATCTGTAAGAAATCCTGTAATAAAGAAATCTATTTGACCTCGTGCTTCCCAAACTCAATGGACAACAGAAACTCACTTTTCAAGTTATACTTATTAACATCTCCTAGAACTAATATTTTTGTGACACACACACACACTTTAAAGTTTATTCATTTATTTTGAGAGAGAGAAAGCATGGGGGAGAGAGAGAGAGAGAGAGAGAGAGAGAGAGAGAGAGAGAGAGAGGGAGAGAGAGAGAATCCCAAGCAGGCTCAACATGGTCAGCATGGAGCCCAATGTAGGGCTCGAACCCATGAACTGTGAGATCATGAACTGAGCTGAAGTCAGATGCTTAACCAATGAAGCCATCCAGGTGCCCCTGAAATATATTTTACAAAATGGTACTCAATACTGAGAGATGTTAGTGTTAAAACATGTCGTAGGCACAATATCAACACTGATATGTCTTATTTTAAAGAAAGTGTGTATTCTTGTATCTAATAAAACAGATAAATTAGTGATTATTTTGAGTGGGGGGAATCACAGCTTTGGAATCAAGCAGCTCTGAGTTTAAATGCTGAGTTACCACTAGATATGAGTTGTTGGACAAATTACTTTCTTACTGGGAGGATGAAATGATATGGATGTACACAAAAGGCCTGCCAAGTTGTCTGGTACACAGTAGGTACTCACTAGTTAGCAAATGAGGATGGCAATGATCATGGTCATGGTAAATAGGGGTCCTTTAAATAGTACATCCTCTAGCACATTTAAAATGAAATTCAATTCTCAAAAGTGCCACCTTTTTGGAGGAACATGGAATGAATCTTCTCTATCAATGTTTTCAACGAGTGGAATTTAACATAAAGTGAGCTCCTTATGATGCGCAACTAAGAGGCTTACTTACTGGGATACAAAAAAAATGATCCTACTGCCGTGTAACACGCTGGCTTCCAAGAAGAGCACTTCAGTGAATCTCTAAAATTATTTCTTTTGTAAAGTGAAATAACAGAAATACTGATTAAAACCTTCCTAATAATGGTGTTGTTGTAATTTACATTTTTCACTGAAATGTTGGACAATACAGCTCTAATGGTATTAGTGGGTAATATTTATGCTAGTGACCTCATCAACTAATATTCACTGAAGAGGATGTGAACAGGTGGAAGAAAAGCAGTAATCATTCCAGGCGGCAGAAATTTGGTCTTTGTAAGGCCACAAAATAGGCATCTGGTTAGAAAGATAAAGGAAAAAGTTGTACACATCCAAGAGCAGATAGAGGGCCTTGAAAAGTGAAACAGGAGTATTCAAACTTGATTTGACAGGCAGGAGGAAACCACTGATAAGTTCATCATCTTAACAATGATGTAGGGGCGCCTGGGTGGCTCAGTCGGTTGAGTGGCCGGCTTCGGCTCAAGTCAGATCTCACGTTTGTGGGTTCGAGCCCCACGTCAGGCTCTGTGCAGACAGCTAGCTCAGAGCCTGGAGCCTGCTTCAGATTCTGTATCTCCCTCTCTCTCTGCCCCTCTCCCTCTCATGCTCTGTCTCTCTCTGTATCAAAAATAAATAAAAAATTAAATAAAAATAAAAAAAAAACAATGATGTAATAAAAACCATGTTTAAGGAAGCCTCGTCTGTTCGTGACACTTACCCGGCACTGAATAGGGAGTGGTCAGGAAAGCTACTCTGTTACTTCCATGATGGCTGATGTGAGAGGTTGGCAGACACATTGCCGAGACCGGTCTTATATAAATAAGTGAAGAAGTGAATTGCATTAATGGGCAAATAGACAAGGTTTGGTCACTGTCTATTCAAAGAGGATGAAGGACCAAATTGATGGTACCATGATTTTAACGGTGAATGACATGGAGGAGAGTGGCACCAGGAAAATTGGGAAGGGGATCCAGAGGGGAAATTTCTTTATAGACATTTTATAGCTACACAAAAATATAAATGTTCGGTTGAAATTTTAGATATGAAGTTAAATTTTTTTAAAGAACTTAAAAAAACATTTTTTAATGTTATTCATTTTTGAGAGACAGACAGAGCATGAGCAGGGGAGGGGCAGAGAGAGAGACACAGCATCTGAAGCAGGCTCCAGGCTCTGAGCTGTCAGCACAGAGCCCGATGTGGGTCTCAAACCCACGAACTGCGAGATCACGACCTAAGGCCAAGTCAGGCATTTAACCAACTGAGCCACCCAGGCAACCCTGAAGTTGGATTTTAGAGGACTTGCCTTCACAGAACATATTTTCTTACACACACATATATAAAAGTAATTTATATTAAATGTGTAGCATATCCTATGACAGGTTTTCTCTCAGCTAAAATTACTTTTTAAATTATGTTGGTGTAGGTTATACTAAAATTCAATTTAATGAGTCAGCCCAAAAGTCAGTATGACTGGGTTAAAAGTATCTTAGTAAATGGAATTCATACCATACTGTGAACCTAAGTATTATAATTCCCATAAGTAAGAAAAAATATATAAGGCAGACCCACAGAGCAGTGATGTTAATGGACTGCATTGACTTAAGCAATACTTCCACCTAGCTAACTCTAATTGATCCATAAAAACAGGAGAGAGCAGATAAACCCAAAGCCAATGATAATCCAGAACTAAAATATCATATTTGGCTACACTAACCTCAAAGATCAGGTCTGCCTGATTCTCAAGCTAATATCAAGTGGTAAGAGTAAAAATAACAGCTTTTAAAAAAATGTGTTGTGCATAGTGAGAGCAGGGAATGTCATTTTTACCACAAACACCACCCTGGGCTTGGAAGGAAAATGGAAGGGAAACGAAGATACGCCTCTTAAAATCTGAACCTGAAGATTCCCGTTAGCAACTAAGAGTATATAATGATTTGGCCGCATCATGAAACAGTGTATCTAGTTCTTACCATTAATAACCGGTGTGTAAACAACAATCCCCACCAGGTTTGGATCAGACACAGTTGTGTCCAGAATAAGGCCTCCAATGCTGAAAGAAAATCATACAATTTAGGGAAGAAAAAACAAATGCACTCATTTAAAGCTGCTCTTTACATACACACACCTCTACTTTTCAAAATAAAATTTTTAGACATTTAAGAAACAGAATAAAAAGGAAAAATACTCAAAGTAAAAATCAATGTCAACAATGAAATGTTGAAAATAAAACATGGCATAAGCTGCAGCCCTCCATTTCAGGGCTCTCCTGATCTCCAAGATGTGCTCCTTATAAAAAGGAAAGGAATATGATTTGAGTACCTTAAAATGTCGGGAAGGATGTATAAGAAATTATTAACACTGTCTATCTCTGGGTGGAGGGGCAGATAAAAGACTGATGATTATTTAATATGCTTCTGTATTTGCTAATTTTTAAAAACTATGTCCATTTATTGCTTTTATAATGTAAAAATGGGGTTTTTTTTTTAAAGTAAGCATGATACCAAACATGGGCTTTGAACTCATGACCCTGACCCCATGATCAAGAGTTGCACACTCTACCAACGGAGCCAGTCAGGCGCCCCTAAAAAATAGTTTTTAAAAGAATATTTCTTCATTTATGAACTCAACAAAGCATTAAATGGATCATTTTTATTGTATTAAAATTAGATATAGATATAGCATCTTATCACTGGTAAACTGAAATAATGAGCTGTAGCCATAGAAAGAGCTGATTTTTAGAATGGAGGTCTAGAAAAATATCAGCCACATAGAAGCAGGACTTATACTTCAATGTCTCAATGGAGCTCAAAGGTTTTTTAAGTTCCCAAGACCATTACTAATTGGTTAACTTTAGTTTCTTGGTCTAAGTCCTATAAAACACTGCCAGTCCAAATCTTCATGGGATCCTACTCCCTAAATCTTCCAGGAAAATGCAATCTACGTTACAGAAAAATAAACTACATGCTATTAGAGAATGGAGTTGACTGTCAAAACATGAGATCAATATATTCTTACCACTACTTGACAATTAACATTAGGAATTTATTAAATCTTTATTAACTTTTTAGTAAAATAAATAAATTGTGGCTTAAGATGCTTAAATTACTAGGATTTCCCATTAAAAGTTATACCATAGGGGCACCTGGGGTGGCTCAGTCAGTTAAGCGTCCAACTCATGGTTTCGGCTCAGGTATGATCTCAGGGTTTTGTGGGTTTGAGCCCTGCATCAACACATCAGACTCTGCACAGCACCTGCGTGGGATTCTCTCTCCCTCTCTCTCTGCCCCTGCCCCACCTGTGTTACCCACATCTCTCCCAAAAAAAATAAACTAAAAAATTTTTTTAATTAAAGTTACACTGTAAAGTCCAAAAATAGTCATCCTTAGCAGTATTGTAAGATTTTAAGCTCTAGGGCCACCTGGGTGGCTCAGCTGGTTAAGTGGCTGACTTTGGCTCAGGCCATGAACTCGTGGTTCATGAGTTCAACCCGTGTCAGTCTCTGTGCTGACAGCTCAAAGCCTGAAGCCTGCTTCACATTCTGTGTCTCCCTCTCTCTCTGCACCTCCCCTGCTCATGCTGTGTCTCTCTGTCCTTCAAAAATAAAGAAACGTTTAAAAAAATTTTGTAATAAGAAAATATTTTAAGCTCTAAAAAAATATATATATATATTTCATAGAACTAGTTATATATCAAAGAGTAAATCTCTGTGCCAAAACATGTGGGTTCATGCTGTGACTGTAACATGAATATTTGCTAAAACACATTCTAACATGTTTTTATGACCCAGATAACAAAATATAGAAAAGTTAAAAAATACAAACAAAAAAGAAAATAAAAGTCAACTATTATGACATCATTCAGAGTTATACTGTTAACACGTTAGTAGCTAGCCTCCCAGACATTTTTAAACACAGATTGTTATAAATGAAAAGTCACATTGCAAAAGTATTCTCTTCACTTTTGTCATTGTTTTTATTAAATAAACACATGTACATTATTTAAAAAGTGGAAGTGCCACAAAGCCTATTAAATAGCCCCCAGCTCCCACCCCCAGAACCTGTGCTACGCCAGCAAGTTTTTTTCAACTTCTGTAGCTGTTTCCTCTGGCATTTAATTCTATATTTCCAAATAACATGTTGCTACTGGGCTTTTTTTTTTTTTTCTATAATTTTGATACTGGGATTTCTTGATTTTAATTTTAGACTTTTACCTAACCACCTCCACTATGACGGATGAGGATTTAGTCTCCCTTGCCCTTCCCTCCCCGCCTCAGACCATTCATAAAGCCCTTCTTCCCGTATCCTGCCAACTTGGTTCTATTGTTCTGGGTGGAGTAATTAGGGTTTACCTTATTGTAACAATGGAATCATTATTCACAACGGAGTCACAAGTGTTATTAGATTTCCTCACTTTTACTTGTTGCTCTGTCCCATATTTTTCCTAATTTTTAGATACTTATTCCTAATTCAGCCTCAAATTTCTAATAAAGTTAATGAAATGCCTCTGAATAAGTCAAAGTTATCTGGTAACCAATCAATTCTGCTTTTTTTTTCTTGGAGACATTCTACCTCAAGCCTAGTGTCCCCCTGCCACCCTGGACAGTTCCTCTAGGCCTGACACACAGCTGTCAACCTGCACCTCCTCCTCAATCTCCCACACTGGGCCTGTGGGTCTCTAAACAAGTCCCAACATTTCATAGGACCCTACTGCCTGAATCTTCCAGCAAAAAAGCAATCTACACCATAGAAAAATGAACCACATGCTCTCGTGGAATGGGTTTCCTCATTCCCATGTTTCTTCTTTCTTGATTTATTTTCTCATTTTGATAGACCACATCTTCTACCAGCTTTCATACGAAAGGGCATATAGGAAGCAAAGTTTTTGAGATCTTGCACAACCGAAAACTACTTGATGCCACCTTTCCATTTGGTTTATACCGCAACCATACGTGAAGCTCAAAATAATTTCCCTTCAGAATTTTCTTGAAGGAAAAACTTCAGGTGTTGCTATTGGACATCATTCAGATTCCCAATGCTTTATATGTAACTTGTCTTTTCTCTCCAGGAGATTTGGGGTTTACAGTAAATTTATTATTTGGGTCCCTCCTCATCTTCACGGTGCTGGGTACTAAGCAGGCCATTTCAATCTGGAAGCCCATGGTCTTCCTCATTCCTGGGGAATTTTCTTGCATTATTTCTTTGATAATTTATTCTTATTATTTACTTCCAGTTGTCCACCTCTTTGTTTTCTATTTTCCAGAACAGTTCCTGAGCTCTATCTTCTAACTTTTCCCGAGTTGTTTTTTTGTTTGTTTGTTTCTGCTATTTATATATATTCTTAATTCCCAAGAGCTCTTCCTGCTTTTCCAAATCCTCCTTATGAGAGCATTCTGTTCTTACATTATGGATGCCATAGATTCTCTTATTGCTTTAAAGGGCACTGATCAGAAATTTTTGAGGTCATTCAACTATCCCTGCACTTTCTTTGAGTACCATTTTTCTGGTCTCTGTCTTTCCTTTTAGAAGCCTTAATCAATGTCTGTTGATCCTTCTACTGCCTGTTCCTCAGTAAAGGGCATCTCAGAGCACGCTCCTCAGCAGGCGGGCCTCCCGAAGAATGGTCGGGGGGCATGTAGCTCTTTCACTCAAGGACCCACAAGGGTCAGCAACCACAAGGTTTTCTCTGGTGCTGATGAGTTACCCCAGAAAGGAATTATTCTAATTTTCTTGCCTGGGAGTACAGGCCTGACTGCCAGCATTCCATGAGCAAAGAAAAAGAAGTGGGATAGGGTTTTCACTGTTCGGCATCTAGATTTTCACCTAATCCTACTTTTCATACAGTGCTTATTCTGCACCCTCCCCTGTGCAGGTGTTTCTTAATCCACAG
The DNA here is from genome assembly GCF_006229205.1 of Suricata suricatta. NCBI lineage: Eukaryota > Metazoa > Chordata > Mammalia > Carnivora > Herpestidae > Suricata > Suricata suricatta. The sequence goes on along the minus strand of NC_043709.1, from coordinate 16,465,342 downwards.
CTTCTCTGATTTAGTGTCTCCAGAGTTAATTCTTGCTTCTGCCAAGGTGGGAAGGGGGCAATCACTTGGGTGGTCAAGCTGGAGAAGGGCTTTCAGGATCTAATTGCTTCTCACATAAACTGTCAACCAATCTTCTCCACTTCAGCTTTGAGGAGTACTTAGTGCCTCTAATTTCTTCATGTTTCTGGGTTTCTGGGTTTCCGAGGCTTAGAGCAGCTCACTTCCAATGGGTGTCCCCTCACCCTATAGGAGGTTAGGTTTTAGCTTTTTCCATTCCGGTAGTTCAGTTAAAAGTCATCCAACTGATTCCTGTTTACTAATTTTGTTGGATCTCTCACCTGCTGTCCTCTCTGCTCCCCTTCTGCCTTTGTGGTTTTTAAAGCTTTGCAGTTCTATTACTGTCATTTTAGTAGTTTCAGGAAGGAAGAAGATAAATGTGTGTCAATATACCATGTTTAACAGGAAATTCAGACTCTCTTCTAGCTGGCTCTTTTCACCAAAGGCATAATGAACATCTTTCCATGTTAATAAAACACTGCAGTGTTATTTTTAGTGGCTAATATTCCATTTTGTGACTCTACTATAATTTTTTTGATCACTACCTGGTTGCTAAGACCTCTAAGGTGGTCTCTCTCTTTTTTTGTTATTAAAAATTCCACTGTGATGAGGATCCTTACAAGTGAATCATTTGCATATACCCTTAATTATGTCCTTATGTTCTGTCAAAGTTCTAGAAGTGGAAGTAGTCAAATGGTACATCCATTTCTAAGGCTGTCTGATACTTATGTGAGCAACTTACTGTTAAAAATAAATAATGTCAGGTTCACACACACATACATGAACACCACTAAATTTTACTCATCAGTCTGGTAAGGATTTGATTGGAGAAAAATTTGAAACTGGTAGCCAAATGAGATATGTCTACTCATTCCAAGAATTTCTGTGACTAATAACTCTATTATGTGTGATAATAAAGTCTTGGCTATATAAAATGATTGACCCAAGAAATAAAAACAGGCTGCTGATGTTTTTATGTATATACAGATGCAGGCATATAGACACACACACACACGCATACTTTAATACTAACCTACTTATAACCATAGCTGTAATGACAGGCTCCCAGCCTGAGTGGAGAACCGTCCTTGTGGCTGGATGTTTGGCAGCTATTATAATCCAGATGGGCGTGAGAGCCAAGAAAAAGACACCAACTAATGGAGAAATGTAGTAATACCGCTCTAAAATGAAAAAAGAGACAATATTCCAATCTCTCTTCTAACCAGGGAGCAAACGTAGATATTAAAAGTTTCCCAGAAGATAGGATGTTATCCAACATATTCACATGTAGATAAGGTAAAAATATTAAACAATTTAACCAAAAACTAATACATTAATTCAACAAACATTTATTGAATTAGCTATCTGAGCTAGATGAGAAGTGCAATAACAATAATAAACAGTAAGAACAATAAGAGTAAAAAAGCTAACATTTATTTGGCTTCTATTATTTACCAAGTACTGTGCTAACTGCTTTCTAGTCATCATCTCATGTGACTGTCCTCACAAGTATGAAATAGATACTGTCATTTGTATTTTATGAAGAAAACTGAAGCTTAGGAGCTTAAGAACATGGCTAAGAGATAGCAAGAAAATGGCATCTGACACCAAAGTTAGTACCCTTAACTCTCAAGTCAAATGGGATATTGTTTTTACCCACAAAGATCTTACAGTGCAAGCTTTCCAAGGAATTTTGGCCAATCAATTGATAACAGATTTCCTCTCAATACTGAACAGTGTTCCAAGCTCCAAAACAAGTTTAATAAAGTTAAGCACATTTCTTCACTGCTGAACTTCTCAGGACCCTTAATATGCTAAGATAGAATATAGTACACTGTGTTAACCAAAGGTTGGCCAGACCACCTACTTTCACGTCTAAGTGTTACAACTTACCTTGGACAAGAAATTTAACTTCTATAAACTTCAATTTCCTTATCTATAAAATGGCAATAATAACAGTATATATTTCATGGCATTATTGTGAGTCTTACGAGAATTAGTACACGTAAGTGGAATAGTGCCCAGGTGCCTAGCTAATATTTATTGGACACTTACTATTGTCATAATTATCACTGCCATTATCATTAACATCTTGCTATTTGGAACACACTGAGATAGCAGATTGCCAGGACTCTGTTAAAACCTCTGTGTGGTAAACTGTTTTACTTGATCACAATTACTCACTCTCTCTCCATTCTTGTTATGTTTTCCGACATAGCAAATATCCTTCTCTGCCTCATTGACTTTGGGCTTAGCTATTTGTCTTGCTTTGTGGACATGCTGTATATCACCACTGAACAAAATTTTAAGTGCTTTCAGAAATGACAAGGCTGGCTGGCTGGCTGGATAGATAGATGTGGGTAAATATTAACTGTTTCCAGACAGTAGACCCTAGACAAGAGGCATTGGAAATCTAGATAGATAGACAGACAGACAGACGTGGGTAAATATTAACTGTTTTCAGACAGTAGACTTTAGACAACAGGCATTGGAAAACTGTAATCCCTGAGAGAAGGCAAAGAAATGAAATAAGGCCTCCAACAGCCTCAGCCCGTTGCTTAAGGCACATTCTAGACCACAGTTTGGGAAGGGAAAGCTTGAGCAGAGTGACACTAAGGCAACAGAAATTTACAGGACAAAATATTAGAGAAACAGAAGCTCTCAGAGAAAGAGCTTGTGAACTGAATACTAAGCCATGCACGCACAGGGTGAATTCTACAAGGCTAGGCCAAGAATAATTGGGGAGTCATAAACTGAAAAATTCCCAAAGTTTACCAAGGGCTGGAAGTCACTCAAGAGCTAATCTTATAGAGAAGAGAAGCCTCTTTGAACACTGAGAAGATTCAGTAAACACCTGAGAAGGGTTATATCTTAGTAGTAGCGCCAGCTTTACTGTAAAGTCTACGCAAGGTGGGCTCCAATAAAGCTTGAAACCATGCCTTGTGAGGCTCAAGCTAATCCACAATTAACTACCTACAAGAATAAACTCAAAACTTTGTAAAGAAAAACAAAACCACCGAGCACTTAATGATATTACATCACAATGTCTAGCACCCAACCAAAAATTAGTTTTAAGTGTTTGGAATACTATGTAGTTACATTTACAAACTTAAATACTCTGAGATGCTCTATTGGCCTTAGACATTTCTCGTGTCTCCCAAAAGTTTCCAAGTACTTATGCCAATCTTTGTAAATCTAGCAAATTAAAGGTACAACTACAGCAAGTCTTTAAGTTTTCATAAAGTTTCATATAATGCATACAAATTTGGGAATGTTTATATTTAAAACCACAAGAATAAGTAAATTACTTAATTACAAATTTAAGATAGAATTAGAAGACTGACATGTTTCTCTAATGGGCTATATTATAAGTATATTAAAAAATCCATGTTTTGTCTCTTCAGCTTAAAACCACTAATACCATGAGTCTGATTCTCAAATATTTTTGTAGTCAATTCTAAATATCCTCAGGGATACAAGTTGCCTATCCCTTCTTAAAACAGTGACACCATCCCAAAACAGTTTTGTAATATCATTTTAGCTGATCAAGGTTTTATTATTATCAGAGATTTCAGCCAGGACATTCCTGGATTCTTCTCAATGATTCTAATAATTATGGTGTATAGTAGAGGCTTCACCTTATATAACTCACAGACTTAAACTCACAGTCCTTGTAGCTTATAGTCTTATTAGATTTTAGTCAAATGTTACTAAATTGTTCTGCCATTTCACAAAATTCTTCAGTCCTTATCCAGACTCTTATCTCTGATTAAATTTTGTATTTCTTCATCTTAAAATATTTAAAGATCTTCTTGCCTATGATTAAAGATGTTTGAACTAGATAGAAACTCAATTTTTTTTTCTTAGCAGGTAGGGACAATTACTATAAATATTAAAATAATATCCAACCAAATTTTCTCATGACTTTATCTAGATCACATCTTCAAAATAATTATGCTAGCAAAATCCATTAAATATTTTCTTCCATTTAAAGGGAAATGACTAATGCTACACAGAGTGTCATTTTCTCCATGAATTTTTATAAAGAATAACTTTACTGAATGGATTCCCAGTTCTCCTTGTTAAAACATTAGGTTAGGATAAATAATATCCCAAATAGAAGGCATTCTTAACTCTTAAAACAACTAAGGTTGCCAGCAATCTCTTTTAAGATTAAACAGAAAACTAAAGGCAAAATCCATTAAACACAAAGGAAAAGAACTATTCTGTTAGGTCAAATCATCTTAGTGCTTCATTTTTAGGTCAAGAAAGAAGCATGACACTCAGTGTTTAAGTTCCTCTCAACATTAAATCTCTGGAAGGAAGTCTGCCGTTGCAAGAGGTAGACCTACCAACTCAACCCCAGGGTCACTGCCTGAACTTTCAAAGTGGGGAGAAAATGTCTCAGTAAATCAACTAAAAATTTGGGCAGCTCCCCAAAAAGTTAAACAAAGTTATCATATGACCCAGCAATACCACTGCTAGTTAACTACCAAGAGAACTGAAGACAAATGTTCATACAAAAACTTGTACAAGAATGTTCACAGCAGTATTTTTCATAATAGACAAAAAGTGGAAGGAACCCACATGTCCATGACGTGGTAAGTGGACAAACAAAATGTGGTACAGTCACACAATGGAATATTATTCAGTACTGATTCATGCTACAACACAGGTGAAACTTGAGAGCACACTCATTGAAACAAGCTGGACATAAAAGGTCATCCATTTTTAGGAAAAGTCCAGAACTGGCAAACCCATAGAGAGTAGATTACCGGTCGCAGGGGCTGGACAAAGAGTAGAATGGGGAGTGACAACTAACGGTTTCCTTATGAGGTGATGAAAATCTTCTGGAATAGAAAATAGGTCCTATTAATAAGTTGTACAATCTTATGAATGTACTAGAAATCACTGAACTGTACACTTTTAAAAGGTAAATTGTGTGGAATGTGAACTGTATCTCAATTTTTAAAAATTCTAATATTGAAAACAAAGGAAGGGGAACTACAGTCTTCAAAAATGTCAATGTCCTGGGGTGCCTGGGTAGCTCAGTCGGTTGAGCATTTGACTCTTGATTTCAGCTTAGGTCATGATCTCAGGGTCATGTGATCAAGCCCTGTGCCAGGCTCCATGCCCAGTGTGGAGCCTGCGTGGGATTCTCTCTCCCTTTCCCTCTGCCCCTCCTCGGCTTGCACATGCATGTATTCTCTCTCTCAAAAAAGGTTGATGTTCTAAAGACAAACAATATACATACATATATATCTATACACAAACACACACATATATATACATACACACACACACACATACATACAGAGACAGAGACTAAAAAACCAAATGGGGTAAAATGTTAACACTAAGTGAATCTGGGTCTAAGGTATGCAAGATTTTTAATACTATTTAAATTTTTGCAACTATTATAAGCTTAAAATTATCTCTAAATACAAAGAAAATTTAAACATTAAAAAGGTAGGAAAACCATGAGAAAATAAAAATTACTAAAATTGATTTACTGTAAATCATTACTATCTCAATTTCCTGAGAAATCTAACATGCCCATTCCCACCGAATTGTGATTATATAGGACCTTCCTATCTTTTTCCTGGCTAACATCTAACTCAATTCTGATGGCTAAGGTAAAACTACAAATGTAAGAAAAAGGAAGACTGTAAAACATTCCTCTTTGAGGGATATACTGGTGTTTTATTGATGTCATAAAACTAAGGAATGACTTTCAGAAAACCACGAAGGACACAACTGGCGAGAGAAAATGGTCGACTAAGAGCTAACCACAAACTTCTGCGTTAATATCAAAATCTAAAATAATGTCTTCCTTCTACATGGAATACATTTAAGTAATCCTAGTCAAAATGATATTTGTTTGAATTTCTGGGTAGATCACAACGGGTGTTTTCGTAGGCTGAAATCCACACCTTAATCCTAGAACCTGCGGATATTACCCTATAGGGCAAAAGAGGCTTTGCAGATGTGACTAAGTCAAGTGGTTTGAAATGCAGAGGCTATTCGGGATAATTAGGGTGAGCCCAAACATGATCACAGGTACCCTCTCCCAGGCAGCACCGAGAGGGAGACCTGACTTGAGACGAGCAGTAGTGTGACCACAGAGGCAGAGACTGAGTAATGCACCTGTGAGCCAAGGGATCCCGGAAGCCACCGGGCGATCAGAAACAAGGAATTTCCCCCTCAAATGTCCAGAAGAAACCAGCCCTGTGGGCAACTTGATTCTGACCCTGTGTGAGCCATGTTAACACTGCTGGCCTCCAGAACTGTGAGAAAATTGATTTCGGTTCTTTTAAGCCACGGAGTTTGCGGTAATTTGTTCTAGCAGCAAGAGGAAATGAAGACAGGTGTACAGATAAAGCTTTGCAGAATTTTAAGCCTAATAAAAGCCTGCAGGCATTAGTATTGATTCTGTGGTATAAGTTGGCCAGGACAAAGTAAGGATGGACACAGCTCAAGTGGTTCACGTTGCTGTGATTCCTCTTAACTACCAAACCTAACAGACATCTTTTGGATTCATGACTCTCACCTTTTATTAGATAGATTGTTGGTGGCATTTTGCAACTACTGTGACACAATCTCATTAATAATATTCATTACCTTACCCTAAATTATTTTGAAATACGTAGCTGCTATGAGTGACATTTTTATGACGGCTGTTTCTGCGTGAGCAGCAAAGCAATGGGCACTGTAAGCTGACAATTCTTTAAACGCCCTATTACAACCATGAGAATTTCCTCACTAACTTGTCCTTCCAGGAATCATTCTAAACTAAGACAGTGCTGAAAATACCTGAAGAAGAGTGACATGCAGGACAGATTTAGATTCTACTCATATCGCCACTCATATCAAGGCCATGATATTCTAGAACATTCTGTAAATAACTAGCTGGCATCCCTGTTAGCTTCCACGCACTGGAGCAACCCGAGGCTGATCGTTATTGTCCTAATGGATTCAACTAAGCCATCTTCTTAAAGTTAACCTCGAAGAATGAGAAATCAGTCAACATTGTGCTTCTCAAATCTTGCCTAAAGAAGAAAAGCTGACAGTTTCTCAAATCAATAAAATCAGGTATATGCAAGAATTATATACCCAAGCAGTTACATTATTCTTTAAATAGCTTTCACAAACTATTATTGTTTAAACATTGCTGTATGAATGAATAAATACCTTTATTTTCTCAGCAAGTCATACCAAAAGCATATCATAGTCTAGAGCTTAGATTACTTTCTAAACTAACTTTCTTATTTTCTCTTCTATTTCGAGATCTCTCCTGGCCATATGCTGCCATTTAAATTTTTCCTTAGGATATGAATCCCCCTGATACTTTCTGCTAAGGCAAGATTTTCTTCCAGTGTTTCCCTAATACTATGTGCACAAAGAGCTATAATGAGCCAAAGAATCCAAAAATGCAAAGAATGTTATAAGAGAAGCATCACTGTGATGCCAAAGGAATCCAGAAGAGGAAAAGATCAATTAAACATTAGGGAAACATATGAATGTAGCATTGAAAATGACAGCTCTGACTACCCTTAACGGAGGGTAAGGGAATGACGTAAGAAAGAAAAGAGAAAAATCGTGGACAGTGTATGAAAGTTGGTACCAGCTGAGTCTGGCAGGAGTAACAATCACAGGAAAGTTTCTGCTGACTCCCAGAGGCTAAAACTTCAGCTCTGTTAAATGAGCAACAAAAAGTTAGGTGACTACACAAAATAAAGACAATAGGAAGAAACAAAGCTCTGGGATTGTTTTGTCCTTTTTGGGGAGAAGTGGGGAGGTGAAAAGAGGGAAACCCCATATTTACTACAAACATCCGAAATCAGCAAATTTTATCAGGACCAAAAGAAAAGGAACACATTCAACTAACCTAGAGTGAGCTTCAGTCCATGTAGCAAAACTAACAAGACAAAGAAGGGAGCTGTTCAAAGCCATTTCTAAGTATTCAAAATTTGAGGTGGGGTACTAAGTGAGACTTCGCAATGCCCCATTCCTTGGGACCTAGGGAACACACAGCCTCTATCCCTAAAGGAAGCCTGGGGCTGCCATGAAATCCTCTTCTCTCTAAAGACTAAGTATTTCCAGCGGAGTTCAGGAATTAGCCTTTCTTTCTAAGAATTAGGCATCTCAGCAGGATGAATGGGGCCTCAGGATTCAAACTAGCCTGTTCCCAACCTTCATATCCAAATCAACACAAATACTATAATGATCTTACGAGGCCCCCTAGTGCTCACAATGTAGGCATGTTATAATCCAACACTGATACCAGAAAAACCCGTCACTGTTAAGTCAGCTATGGAGTCAATCAGCAGCCCATCAGAAAAATATATACAGCACTTTAGGGAAATAAGTGATACAGATTACATGTAAAGAGCCTATTTTGATTAATTTACCTTGAATTACACTGAGCCAGCTTTCACAAGACAAGTAAAAGCCCAGAAAAGCCTAAGCAATATTTAATAATAAAATTGTTTTTCAAAATAGAAATCATTCTATTTTGCTTTTTTATTTATTCATCCAGCTAAACTACTAATGTATCACATACAGCCCTCAAAATAGTGAAAGCTTTAGATAGTAACACATGATTAAGTCTTTTGTAAGAAGTTCATCACTAGAGTGATTTAAAAAAACACATTTTTTAAAGTCAATACACATTATTTTCCTCAAAAGTTGATTTATCTTCTGGAATATCAAACTACTGAGTCTGTATCATTATAACAATTGTCAAATTTATTATGGCATTCTTCAATAGCACTCTCCTTCCTACTTTCTTACTACCAGGACTTCGATTGAGGAGACATCAGCAGCCAAGAAATGTGTTACAACTGACTTCCTGTTAACTTGGGTTCCCAAATCTGAGAATAATGTACCTTTCTTTCTGGGTATGTAAGGGAACCCATCCCAGAGCCACTACCAACCTTCACTGGTCTTGGCAAGACCCATAGAATAATACTAGAAAGAAACCCCTTACCCCCTCCTTCTGCTTCCCCTTTCCTTTCTCTTACCTCCTCCTCACAGTAGGAGAGACTGGTCTAACTGGTAAGACTAGGGAAAGGGGCACAGCCATGCCTACCTCATCCCCTTTCTCTTTTGGGATCCAGCCTATTGATGAGAGCCTCCCTTACCCAATACAGTTAACTTGTTCCTTTGGGAAGGTGAGGCCTACAAGTCATCCACCTGCCTGTGAACAGGTGAAGGAGTCTAACAGAGGTGAAGAACATTAAGTCACTTTCTCTGAAACTAGCCACAAGCTAGTATTTCAATCCTTGACTTCAGTATGAATTTCTAAATTGTATAATAGAGAAAAGTATGACCAATAATCACCCCAACAATAAAGAACTAAAGAGATTATCCTTTTAATAACATAACTCATTTTCTGTACTTTATTTGACTAGAAGAGAGGAGAATTGAACACTACCCTTAATATACTTGCACATACATCATTCCTCATGTGTTTTACAACAATAAAAACCCAAGACCTATGGGAACAGGATCTTACATGGAGGCCATTGATCATTTATTGTCTTCTGCCTTACGTCAAGTGGACACACCTCATCTTCTAAATGAGAAAAATCTTCCTTGAACACATACATCAACTTTTACTGACTAGTTTTATGTCACTCATTAAGTAATTTAAAGTAATTTTATATACTAAACAAAGCTTCCCTTAATATCTCCAAAAGTAGTAAAAAATGACTGCTTTTGTCAGGTTAAATAAAACCTTTTCTATAGTTCAAAAACAAATGAAATCCTTACTTCTTCAAACCAAAGGTACTTTAGACTTATACCATAAATCTGTATAGAACTCATTAAGTATATGAGGATATATAAATAAATGTCTACTTCTGGCTTGGCTTATAAACTTTGCTTTTCCTTGTAGAATTCTGTGGGTTTCTGTTTTCTTTTACTTTTTAAAATTTGGCATCTAAAAGTAATAAAGCCATAAACAACTTTTAGCACTAAACCAATGCTCACAAATCATATTCATTTATATTGACAATAACCACAAAATACAAATCTTCATTACAATGATTCATGAGATTCTAAACATAATTTATTACCATTATCAGGAATCCTATCTATCTATCTATCTATCTATCTATCTATCTATCTATGATGTCTCCAACTTCATACAGCATTCAGGCTAATTTTCATGGTGACTTTTTAGTTGTCATTAACTGTCATGGTTTCTGATGAGGGGACAAGTGCTACATTTCCAGCACTGCTCGGGGACAGGAGTACAATACATACATCAGAACACTGTGGGCGACTCCTCACTGCCTACACACTTAGCAAAGGGGCAGAATTCACAGACTACTAGGCCTGTGTTCAACCTTCCTCCCAGTAGTGGGTAACAGGTATAACCTCAATGATCCACAGTTTTCTGATCTGAAGTTAGAGATGATAATCCTTATCTTACAGAGTTTTAAACTCCATGAGAACAAAATGTGAGGAAAAAAATATGAGAACCACAACACAGAGGAAGTATACAACAAATGGTATTTGTTGTTCTACTCAGTCCCAACCACAGTTCTACTGCAGAAGAAGGTCACCACAGGTTCACGGCATTACTGCAACAATTATTTAAAGAGACTCTGAAGAGCACATTGTATTTAATATCAAGTCAACTCACCCAGACAGGAGTACAAACCCTGACTTATCCAGGCTAATATGGCAAGAGTTATGAGGTCGCCGAAACTAGCAGCAATGGGGGTAGCAACGTTATCGGGATTTATGCCAGTCTTCTTTGAACCAACGATAACCCCGACCATTATTATTCCTGGAAGAAAGAAAACTCATTACTTTTTATGCTATGATTTAGAGAAAATCAATCCCCTAAATACTGAGATATAAAAGCTAGACAAACAGTGAGCACATCACTTCCAGTTAGACTGCTTAGATAAGCTGACTAAAGCAAACAAAACATTTTACTCTAATGCTCTGGCAAAATGCCGTTTGACAAATTCCAAGTAGGGATCATGGAAGATTTGAGAAGTTCAGTGTTGTATGTAGAGACCTGAAAAGCTACTGTAAAATAACTTTCCAGCTAAAGTTTCAAATTTAATAAGATGTACGTCTTAGAAGTAATGTATTTGTGTGTATGTATCAAACCCAAAGATTTTATTTTAACCCCCAAATAAAGAATGAAAGGTGATTCATATTTATATGCACAGCTATTGGGAAGAAGACCAACTAAAACAGCTTTGTTCACATGGTAGTAGCCAGAATGCTTGCTTCACTTTATTATTAAAAGTGTTGAAGTGTCAAGAGGGAAGTAATTAAAAATTGGACACTGGAGACCAGGACACAAAAAGCAGTCGTTGTAAAGGATATTCTTTAAAACCAAAGTTTCTATGAACCTTCAACCAGAGACCAGAAGATGAAAATATGACTGTGCACTTGTTCTCCTAAATATTTATTTTCTTGAATCATAGAAGTGGGGAAGGGGGGGGTGATAACATTTATATCCATACCCAATTGCATAGATTTTCTCATGCCAACATTTAGAGGGTGCAGTGCAGAGAATATTTAAGATTAGCTCACTTATATGCTAACTATGAACCAGTATGGAAGCCTAAAGATGGCTATGGAGGGGGAAAAAAACCAGAATCTCACTACATTTTTAGACTGAAAATGACTCAAAATTATTTTATTCTAGCATTACTCATTTTATAGATAAAAAAAGCTGAGGTCCTGAGAGCAGGTTTAATTTCTTGTTGAAGGTCACAGAGCTTGTAAGTAACTCTAGTTCAAAGTTTTCTACTACCCCATAAAGCCAAAATTATTAAAAGTAGAATTTTATCTTGCTTCAAATAATGTCTCACCTCGTATATTCTGGAGATGTTTTCAATCTATAGACTTACCTTTCCCATAATATCATTGTAAAAAGAAAAAAAGCAATAGAAAAAAATTTTTAATGTATTATGTAATACTCAAGATGCGATCACAAATAAATCTTTTTTCTTTTCTTCTAATTTTTTTTTTTGAGAGAGAGAAAGCAAGCGAGCACAAGTAGGGGAGGGGCAGAGAGAAGGAGACAGAATCCGAAGCAGGCTGCAGGCTCTGAGCTGTCAGCACAGAGCCCGATGCAGGGCTCGAACCCACAAGATGTGAGATCATGACCTGAGTCGAAGTCGGACACTTAACCGACTGAGCCACCCAGGTGCCCCAAATTCTTTTTTCAAAATCAGCACATTAAAAGATCAACATGGAAAGTTCTCCTAGGACAGAATGCTATCCATATCTTTTATGCTGAAAACAAGTATTTTGCCATCATGGGCCAGTGGAAAGAGCTGGGAGTTAGGAAACAGGTTTGATTCTGATTTTCTGCAAACGAGCTGATGAAATTGGACAGGTCACCTTACCTGAGTCAGTTTTCTCACCTACAAAAGGTGGTTAATACTATCTGCTCTCTCTCTATAAAGGTCCAACTATCATAAAATCAGAACACACATTATTCAAAGTAACATGCTTTTAGCAGATGTATTTTAAAAGTCTGAATTCTTATGGTTTTGAAAATCCTAGGCAATACCAATAGTTTTTACTTAAAACTTTAAACAATTATTTCTAAATGAAACAAAATTAGAAAACAGAAGAAAAGGAACTAAAAGGAAAAGAAGCTAATGCTTTAACTTTTTCTGTGTGTTTATTTTTGAGGTGGAGAGGGGCAGAGAGGGATGGGGACAGAGGACCAGAAGCAGGCTCTGGGCTGACAGCAGAGAGCTCACTGTGGGGTTCGAACTCACCAACCGTGAGATCATGACCTGAGTCAAAGTCTGACGCTTAACCCACTAAGCCACCCAGGTGTCCCAACTTTCCTTTTAACCAGAAATTAATTTCCCAATAGCTTAATTTCATTCCTCTTTGGCCATTGTTAACACCCACTGAATTCTCATAATTCTATATATAGACAAGAAACTACCTTAATATAATTTAAGTACCAAAACAAAATGCTTGAAAATATTTTGGAAGTCAAGTCTTAGTAAGATTCTCTAAATTCCCATTATCTAACAAAAAAAGTTAGCTTACCAGTTGTATATTCACCTGACATAATAATTTTCTATTTTTCACCTTGCTGGTGATTTAAGGGTAAGATGACATTTATAAGATGAAAATAATTATGATTTCATAATAAGCTAGTTCTCTAGTGTTAAGTTCTTAACAAATAAATAGAAAGAATGATATCCCAAATGAAAAATTTTAAAGTAGTTACATTTTTTTTTAGGTTTATTTATTTTGAGAGAGAGAGAGAGAGGCAGGGAGGGAGGGAGGGGAACAGGCAGAGAAGAGAGGGGAGAGAGAGTAGTCCAAGCAGGCTCCATGCTGTCAGCTCAGAGCCTGACGCAGGGCTTGATCCTACAAACCATGAGATCATGACTTGAACCAAAATCAAGAGTTGGATACACAACCAAGTGAGGCACCCAGGTGCTCCAAATGTAGTTAATGTTTGGAACCCTCTGGTTCTTTAAATGTCTAAAGCCAGCAATATACTGTGTTGAGCATATGGTTATATTTGTATTGCCACAGGAATAGTGGGGACAAAAATTCTGAAATCTGAAACCTTAAAAAATTTTAAGAGGGACTGCTTTTGAAATTCAGAATTCCTAGAATTCATTGCTACAAATGACAAGCCAGTAAGTCCTCTGCATGATTTCCAGAATGCAGTTTCTCAATTAATTTAACTTACAGAAACTAATGAATATCTAGACTATTTTCTTGATCTCATTTGGGAACTCTACCAGAGTACCTAAGGCCAGGAGACAACCTCAGAAAGCCTGTTCTATACTAAGGCTTACATACAGCAAATGCAGGTATATATGAAATAAGGTATTTTAAAACTTTGTGGATAAATTTTCTCCCTTTTTTCACTCTTGGTGGGAATGCCAGCTGGTATGGGCACTCTGGAAAACAGTATGGGGTTTCCTCAAAAAGTTCAAAATAGAACTACCCTATGATGCAGCAATTGAACTATTGGGTATTTACCCAAAGAATACAAAAATACTCATTCAAAGGGATACATGCACCTTGATGTTTCAGAAGCATTATCTACAATAGCCAAACTATGGCAACAACCAAAGTGTCTATCAACTGAGGAATAAACAAAGAAGAATAAACAAAAAAGAATGACATCTTGCCATTTGCAACAATGTGGATGGAACTAGAGAGTATTATGCTAAGTTAAATAAGTCAGTCAAAGAAAGACAAAGACAATATGATTTCACTCACATGTGGAATTTAAGAGATAAAAGAGCATAGGGAAAAGGGAGAGAGACAAACCAAGAAACAGACTCTTAACTATAGGGAACAAACTGGTAGGTAGCAGGATGGAGTTGAGTGGAAGGATGGGTGAAACAGATGAAGGGCATTAAGAGTACACTTGTTGTGATGAGCACTGAGTAATGGACAGAAGTGCTGAATCACAATATTGTACACCTGTAACTAATACTACACGGTATGTTAACTAACCGGGATTTAAATAAAGACTTAAAAAGTTTTTCTCTGTGTTTCTTAAAATGAACAGGTTATCATTTCAACAAAAATACTCAACATGGAAAATAAATTATTTGAAAGTGAAAGACGGTAGAGTAGCCATTTCTAAATCTACTCACCCTGCAGAAGAGACGCAATGAAGGCTGTGGCCACACTGCTAGAGCACAGGAGTACAGAATGGTCAAGATAGTATTTCCCCTCTGGAATCCAGCCCAGGATAACTGCTGCCACAGCTGCTAGAAAGCCAACCACCGTTGCTTGAACCTAAAAAATTTTTTAGACAGTCAAACTGAATTATTCATTTGGAAAACTGTTTTTACGTCTTGATTATGTAAATATGCATACCAAAAGTCAGAAGAAAGGATTGCATCTGGTCATTGAACCACATTACCTTTTGAAGAAGCCACTCTAGTTTGGTTTTAATATTCCCTAAGGCAGTGAGTTCTCAAACTGCCATGATCTGGTGCCAGTGGGTACAGGATGGGGTCCAGAAATCTGTTTTTATCAAGCACCCAAAGTGACTTTGACAATGTACTCCACAGATCATCTAAGAAGATACCAACCTTAAGACTGAAACTGAAATGTGTGCTCAATCCACACAACTGAAGTCTGCCTTCAGAGGCAGTGCTGGTAAGGGACTGGATTTTATGATCAAATGATAAGAATCTGACTCTTGGCTATATCACCTAATCTTTTGGCAAGTTATTTAAATTCATTCATCCAGCAAGTATTTATTTAGAATCTACCACATACAAGGCACTATGCTGGGTCTTGGGCTACAAAGCAGGCAAAAAAGATTTGTGCCCTGTTCTCCCCCAGCTCATATCTATTTTTTAAATAGACATTAAAAAATAACCTCACAAATAATCACAATCATGACCTGTAAAGTGACAATATCATCAAATTTGAAAACTGAGATTAAAATGAGTTACATAAACATAAAAAGTACTTCCCACAGCACTGGCACAAAGCAACTCAGCAACTAAAGAAAGTAACACTGGGGTGCCTGGGTGGATCAGTTAAGTGTCTGACTTTGGCTCAGGTCGTGATCTCACAGCTTGTGAGTTCAAGCCCTGCACTGGGCTCTGTGTTGACAACTCAGAGCCTAGAGCCTGCTTCGGATTCTGTGTCTCCCTGTCTCTCTGCCCCTCTCCCACTTGGGCTGTCTCTCTCCCTCTCTCTCTCTCTCTCAAAAGTAATTAAAAAAAAAAAAAAAAGTAACACTGACCCTGAACTCTGAGAACTGTATTAAGTAGAACGTGAGAATTAAGGAAGCCCTAACGTAATCTAATTCACAGATTCCTAATTGTGCTTGTGTCCTGGACTCCTCTGACAATCTGGCAAAAACTCTGTAAAGATTCTTTTCCCTATGAAGACACAATGGCACTCAATATTTGAGAAGAATTTCTAGGTGCTCCCAGACTGTCCATATGCTGGAATCCAGAGCCATCTCTGGCTCGCATTCGGACCAACAGCTGCAGGGAGGGAGGATGACAAGGGAAGAGTGCAGATGAAGAAGAGAAGGAAAAATGAAGCTGAGACAGAAATTATTAGAATGATGTGATGCATAATTTACACTACCGCCCATTACACACTTGGTAAGAGTTTAGAATATTAAAAGAGTAAGATGAAATATATTTTCAAATTTTAATTTACATATTAATTTATAGTAACCTACTTGTTGTTAAATATTTTGATTATTAACCCTGCATAGGTTTCTAAAAGTTCAAGCTGGAAAGGATCATAGACATCTCTACTGCAACACTGTGATTTAAAAGAAGGGGGCCAGGAAGCTCAGAAAAGTTAAGTAAATTAACAAAGTTAGAGCTCAGATTAAAACACGGATTTTCTTATGTCTAACCCTGTGATCTTAGAAGCAGCTAGACAGGTATTTTTTAAGCCTATATTCCAAAAATTATTTTATTTCTATGTCTTTTGAAATACATTACATGAAATTACTCTTCTGCAACCACATTTGTCAACATGATGTTCTAATTGAGCTAACATTAAAACAGCCAACTCGCTGGAGAGCTACCAGGGGCTGCAATCACAGTAGGAAGTAGTGGAAGAGGAAGAGACATTCATCTGAGATCAGAAGGACCTGTAAATAACCCATATATAATCCATGATTTAGTGTCTACGTAACTGACAGTTTAATGTGTTCATTTAGATGAGCTCTAGTAACATTAACAAATTAAGACAAACTCAGTTTAAATAAATACTATGACCATAATACAGAAAAGAGTTAAGTTTAATTAAAGAAGATTTACTTAAAAAAAAAAAGTAGAAAAAAAAGCACCTAAGCAATGTAGTGCTAAATATTTATTTGTACAGATATTAACTCAAGTACTCAAATTCTGGCTCTATTACACACTTATGATTAAAAATTTATACACATTTTTATATTTTAATTATATATTTTTCATATTTGGAAGAACCTGATCAATTTCTAGGGAAAGAAAATTTTTCAGAGGTCATGGGTATCCATTTATTCTATCACTTTTTCATCATACTATAGTACTGTTCTGAGTCCCCTGAAACAATTAAATGGTAGTCTTTACAGCATTAAGATTTATTCCGTTCTTACAGGTAACACCCAAGATGTATAAACCCAAGATCTATAAACAAATATACATATCACTTACCTGCTTTAAAGCCAAGTTGCCAATTATTAGGTTCCACTTTTCAATGGGTGAATCCATCTTCCCAATATTTACCTGTTAAGATAGATACTTTCATCACTGACTAATCATATGCTTTCAACTCTGTTTCAACAGCATATGAAATCTTAAAGCCAAAGATAATTCTTTGGCAAATCTGATGACCTCACATTTTTACTTAATATAAATCTAATTTCACTATCAGCCTTGCATCTCACATTTAGCTTGCCCAAGATGTTTGGGAAAAAAATATTTTTAAAATTTAACTACTAGCTCACAAGAACTAGCAGACGAGTTAATACTATCCATTTGCCCACTGTTTACAACTAACATCATCAAATGTCATCCAAACATGTCAAATTTTATGTATTAAAGCCCAATATGAATAATTACATAATTTTGAGTTGCTAGGTTTTAATCCACATCATGAAACTAGTCTAACTTGAAGAATTAGTGACCAGAAAACCCAGGATTAAACAAATCATTTATATGTACATAATTTGTATTTGAGCCATGACTAAAACTGTTAGCAATAAAAAATTCATCCAGTTCACATATACATTTTCATTGTTTACTGTACTATTAAAATTTATACATCTTTCTGTTAAATGGAAGAATACCCTCTAAAAAATTATTATTCAATTGCTCTATAAGCTAAATCATTACTTCTCAACCATTTAGTTCAAAACACGGATATCCAAATCTGTGGAGTTTTTCTAATGCAATCATTTGGAAAGCAGCGAACAATGTTTATTAATAAAAAAACCATACCAAGTTGGGTTTCAATTATTCGTCATCTGCTTGGTCATGGAAGACAAGTGAACAGGATAAAGTAGGAGATGCATAAGGATTGTGGTTTATGAGTAGTTTACGGACAGAGGAGAGTTTAGCTCACTGGCTTCAGACCAGCAGATTAAGTGCTACATCAATATTTCCACTATCAATTTGCAAAACAGATTCTATTCTCGAACCTCACTCTGGGATCTAGTCCCAAAGTATCCCAGCAATGCAAATATTAAGATTTCTCAGTTCTTCAGCATAATTATTCATGCTGCCTTAATTTGCAGATTTCTTTCCTAAGCCTAGAAATCTACATAATTCATGAAATTTGTGTTTGTAGCTCTAACAACCGGAGTCTTTGCTCCAGTGAGTAATAAGGTGGATATAATGTTTAAAGAGTGAATCTCCTTCAGGTTTCATGTTCAAGAAATAGGCGTGACATAAATTAGTGTTAGTTTTAGTAACTTTAGAAAGAAATCTATAGGTATAAGAAGCAATCTAAAATGATTCCATGAAAAAGTAGATGTCAAGACTCCAGGATTGGTTGATGATCAGAAGAGGTAGAGACACACATACACTGAGGTCTAGGAAAAAGTCAAGAAAGGTGAGTCCAGATGAATGCGGGCTATGAAGTAGGTATGCCACTGTGACAGATTCACGTGTACCCCTGCTGCAGTCCCTGCTAAAGCCTGGAGTACCTTCCTCATCCTCTTCCATAGAGCTACAGGTCAGTCTGCCAGTGACAGACTGTGAAGGAGTGAAGGAGAAACCATTATTTCTGTAACGTCTCGGTTGGCCAGACACGGTAGGCATCCAGATGTCTACACTGCAACGCACCCATGCCTTTCCTCCCCTTCTCCAGTGCTTCAGGTTATTTCTCTGACCCTTTCATCACAGACCTTTCCCTCTCCCGCATTCGTGTAAGCCCTACTTGCTCTACTAAATTCCTTACTGCCGCAATATACACCATGGCGGTTCTACTGACCAAATCCATACTGATAGAACATTGTCACACTATTCACTTGCTCTGTTTTGTAAAGGATGAAGATCACAATTTCTAAGCCCCTTCCAGATCTGTAAGTCTCTGAATCTATCGTTCTTTTAGTCTAACATAAATAATAAATAACAAGTTAACGTATGATGTGAAATAAATATTTTACATTTTATGAAATATAATTTATAATGTGAAATCACAATGTATTATGTGAAATAAAGTGGAACGTCTTCACAAATAAAAATCACCTTTTAAAAAAAATTACAAAGACTTTTAGAAGGATAAAAAAAAGAGAGAAATATTGATCCAACTTTAACCATGTAGGGAAAATACTTATGCTATGGGCGTGCATTGCGGGTAGAAGCGGGAGTGTGGCAAGATACTGAAACTTAACCTGTGCTGTCCAAGAACTGGGCTGACCTAACATACTATCCAGGGGCCTAGGAACAGTATGAACCATTGCAATTTTTCCAGAGTAGAGAGGAAGCACAAAGTGTTCTGTTTAAAGGCTTTTGCTAGACCTCCTTTTATTCAATTAGCTGACCTGAAAATCTGGCTAGAAAATCTGAAAAGAATGTGATATAGTAGAAAGTAATCTGATAAAGACTTCTATATAAACTAAATTTATATATCTTAAAGTACAAGAAAAATAGGCCAATATTTTTGCAAAGACACTAGCTATGTATGTTTTTAAGGAAAGAGTAGAGCTGAGGTGGCCAGAGCCTGAAAATGTTTTGGCCAACATGATGGTTTTAATTTTTTTTAATCTAAATGCCTTAGGTTGAGCCTGCAACCTCTACTTTTTATAATCCCTACACCCTTTTTCTTTATAGATGTATATGTGTTATTTTTCTAATCCTGAAATACATGAGTCATAGATAGGTTTTAAAATTTACTAGGACTAAAGATAAAAGTGGGTTGGAATGACCCTGAAAGTGTAGATTTACAAATATTGTTACTATACTTGGTATTGGAAAAAATATATTTAATATGTAAATAGATGAAACAAGGGTACTCAAAGTCTCCATTGAAGTATTAGTTTAAAAAATATATATGTATATAAAATATATATATAATTTATATAAATTATAAGATATATATAATTTATATATTATATATGTGTGTGTATATATATATACGTAATATGTGCTCCAGGAGCACCTGGCTGATTCAGTGAGTTAAGTGACCAACTCCTTGGTTTCGGCTCAGGTCATGATCTCACAGTTCATGAGTTCCCCACATCAGACTCTGTGCTGACAGCACAAAGCCTCCTTGGGATTCTCTCTCCCCTCTCCGCCCCTCCCCTGCTCATGCTTGTGCACATGCACACACACTCTCACTCTCTCCCTCTGCACCTGTGTAGTTTAATGATCAGCCAAAGAGTTGAGCAGAATTTATACCCAGATTTTGGGGCTCATCCTTTCTACGATTTCTATTGCTGCCGAATTTCCTCATAAATTTCTATCTGCTCTGTCAGCTCCAAACTCTGTTATCTAATAATTCATGACAATAAAACTTCAGTCTTCTGCCACTCTACCTATGCACAAGTCACAAAAGACATTTGATCAACAAAAGCAAAAAACTCACAAATCTTAGCCAGTGTATGTCTGTAGAGAACAGGCCTCTCTCGTATTTGTCTAGTTGTGTGTTTTTTGTTTTTTTGTTAGACTCCCTGATCTCTGTCACCTCAAACTGGTTAAGACTGTGGGGTTTCTGCCACATGAGATCCAGGGACTGGGGAAACTTGCTCAAGTATAAAAGCTACAAACTTTGCAAACGCTTATTCATTGCAGATGTGGTCCTTTAAGCATGACTTCTAGTTTCTACCTGCTTTTGATCAGTTTCTATTGCCTTCAGTTTGTCTAGGTTTTCTAATTGTTAATCTCTGGAAAGTGTCACTCACTACTTCGTTCTGTCATTTGCTGGAGTTAGAAATCATAATATATATTTTTATATACTTGAAATATTTCATAAAACATAATATGGTGAAACACACCCGCACATACATGCACACACACAACCTAATGTCTTTCTGAACGTGCAGGGGTGATGCCTAGGGATCAATAATCCTGATTACAGTAATGGTTTCACATGTACATGCTATGTATTGAAACTCATCAAATTGTGGACTTTGAATCTGTGTAGTTTATTTGAGCCAATTATACCTCAATAAAGCTTCAAAGGAAGTGGGAGTTTAATCTAGATGACTGAAACGGTGTAGGTTATACATAAGCACTTCCACTCCACAAAGCTAGGGCTATGAATTGGTATTTATAACTTAAGAAACATATTGTAGGGGCAACTGGGTTTCTCAGTCAGTTAAGCAATCCAAGTTTTGAATTCAGCTCAGGTCATGATCTCATAGTTCATACATTTGAGGCTGTCAGCACAGAGCCTACTTGGGATTCTCTCTTTCCCTTTCTCTCTGCCCCTCCTCTGCTCATTCTCTCTCACTCACTCAAAATAAATAAACATTTTTTTAAATAATGTAAAGAAACATACTCTAAAATTGAGAACCAATAGGAGTAGGTAAGTTTCGTTTGTATCTAACAATCAAGTTTTCTGATAAGAACCTGTAAACTTTAGAATTATGCCAAATTTAAGAAAGAATATTGATCGCTTCTCGGCCTTTTGGCTAAGATCAAGTGTAGGAAAGAATATTGAGATGGTAAACTATATCAAAGTTATGCCAGAGTTATTAATATCATTGAGATTTACCAGACGAGATCAGGCATGTTCAGGGTGGTATGGCCATAGATCTCTCAGAAATACAAGCAACCATCAGAGATTACTATGAAAAATTATATGCCAACAAACTGGACAATCTAGAAGAAATGGACAAATTCCTAAATGCACATGCACTACCAAAATTCAAATGGGAAGAGATAGAAAATATGAACAGACCCATAACCAGTGAAGAAATCGAATCAGTTATCAAAAATCTCCCAATGAATAAAAGCCCAGGGCCAGATGGATTCCCAGGGGAATTCTACCACACATTTAAAGCAGAGTTAACACCGATCCTTCTCGAGTTATTCCAAAAAATAGAAATGGAAGGAAGACTTCCGGACTCATTCTACCAAGCACATATCACTTTGATTCTTAAGCCAGACAGAGACCCAACAAAAAAAGAGAACTACTAGCCAATATCCTTAATGAATACAGATGCAAAAATACTCAACAAGATACTAGCAAATCGAATTCAACAGCATATAAAAAGTATTATCCATTATGATCAAGTGGGATTCATTCCTGGGTTACAAGGCTGGTTCAATATTCGCAAATCCATCAATGTGATACATCACATTAACAAAAAGAAAGAAAGAAACCATATGACCCTGTCCATAGATGCAGAAAAAGCATTTGACAAAACATAATATCCCTTCTTAATAAAAACCCTCAATAAAGTCGGGATAGAAGTAACTTACTTAAACATTATAAAAGCCATTTATGAAAAGCCCACAGCTAATGTTATCCTCAATGGGGAAAAACTGAAAGCTTTCCCCCTGAGATAAGGAACACGACAGGGGTGTCCACTCTCACCACTGCTGTTTAACATAGTGCTGGAAGTCCTAGCATCAGCATTCAGACAACAAAAGGAAATAAAGAGCATCAGAATCGGCAAAGAAGAAGTCAAACTTTCACTTTTCACAGATGACATGATACTCTACATGGAAAACCCGATCAACTCCACCTCCTATAACTGATCAATGAATTCAGTAATGTTGCAGGATACAAAATCAATGTACAGAAATCAGTTGCATTCCTATATACCAAAAATGAAGCAATAGAAAGAGAAATCAAAAAACTGATCCCATTCACAACTTCACAAAAAACCATAAAATACCTAGGAGTAAATCTAACCAAAGATGTAAAAGACCTGTATGCTGAAAATTACAGAAGACTTATGAAGGAAATCGAAGAAGACACAAAGAAATGGAAAAACATTCCGTGCTCATGGATTGGAAGAATAAACATTGTTAAAATGTCATTATTACCCAAAGCAACTTACACATTCAATGCAATCCCCATCAAAGTTGCACCAGCATTCTTCTCAGAGCTAGAACAAACTATCTTAAAATTCATGTGGAACCACAAATAACCCCTAAGAGCCAAAGTAATATTGAAGAAAACCAAGACGGGAGGCATCACAATCCCAGACTTTAGCCTCTACTACAAAGCTGTCATCATCAAGACAGTATGGTATTGGCACAAAAACAGACACATAAGACCAATGGAATAGAACAGAGAGCCCAGAACTGGACCCACAAGTGTATGGCCAATTAATCTTCAACAAAACAGGAAAGAGTATCCAATGGAAAAAAAGACAGCCTCTTCAACAGGTGGTATTGGGAGAGCTGGACAGCAAC
>NC_043709.1:16401378-16441873 GCF_006229205.1 Suricata suricatta | reverse complement strand
AGGAAACAATAAAAAAAAAAACTAATAGGCAACTGACAGAATGGAAAAAGATAGTGGCAAATGACATATCAGATAAAGGGCTAGTATCCAAAATCTATAAGGAACTCACTAAACTCCATACCTGAAAAACGAATAATCCAGTGAAGAAATGGGCAGAAGATCTGAACAGACAACTCTTCAAAGAGGACATCCAGATGGCCAACAGGCACATGAAACGATGCTCAGTGTCACTCATCATCAGGGAAATACAAATCAAAACCACACTGAGATACCACCTCACACCGGTCAGAGTGGCTAAAATGAACAAATCAAGAGACTATAGATGCTGGCGAGGATGTGGAGAAACGGGCACGCTCCTACACTGTTGGTGGGAATGTAAACTGGTGCACCTGCTCTGGAAAACAGCATGGAGGTTCCTCACAAGACTATCAGTAGAACTCCCCTATGACCCAGCAATAGCACTGCTAGGGATTTACCCAAAGGATACAGAAATGCAGATGCATAGGAGCACATGCACCCCAATGTTCATAGTGGCACTTTCTACAATAGCCAAATCATGGAAAGAGCCTAAATGTCCATCACCTGATGAATGGATCAAGAAGATGTGGTATATATATACAATGGAGTACCATATGGCAATGAGAAAGAATGATATATGGCCATTTGTAGCAAAGTGGATGGACCTCGACAGTGTCATGTTAAGTGAAATAAGTCAGGCAGAGACGGACAGATACCATATGTTTGCACTCATAGGTCTAACAGGAGAAACCTAACAGGACCATAGGGAGGGGAAGGGGGAAAGAGAGTTGGGGAGAGAGAGGGACACAAATCATTGAACACTGAAAACAACCCGAGGGCTGAAGCGGGAGGGAGAAGGGGAAAGGGGTGATGGTCATGGAGGAGGGCACTTGTGTTATATGGAAACCAATTTGACAATAAACTATTATAAAAAAAATATCATTGAGATTTAATTTTTCTTTATTTTAGAAGCTTTACAATTTGAATTGGAAATCTAACTTACAATTATTAGAGAAAAGTTCTACCAGCTTCTTCACCTCCCTTTACACGGGATATAAGCTCAGTGGAGGCAGAACATCTTCTGTTTTATTTATTGATGATTCTCTAGCACAGAATAGCACTTGGCATGCCGTAAGGGTTCAGAAATATTTTTTTAATTAATGAATTTAAAGAGCTAAAGTGTTACAAAATAGTTTCAGAGAATCAAAAAAGTTCTCTGAGAAGAGGTTTAAGGCAAGAGAAATCAGTTTTGCCTAGAGTGGGAAACCACTAATCAAACTGTGCTTGGCAATTTGCTCCTGGAAAATAGATTGATAAGCTTTAAAAATATGTATGTTGTCTTTAAGACAGCACATGCCACTTTTGACTTTTATATCTAGCATCTAGAAGCAGAAAATTTTAGACCTCAGATAATAGAATTTAAACAATTTATAGAATCACTATGGTTGGATTGTTTTCTAATTATATACTACTGTTATATATACACAAGTATCTACTATAATTATATCTAGTATTGTAAAGATAAAAATCCAGGAAAAATTATTCAAGTTAATCATTATAATTTAGAGATAAATTTTGACTCTAGTAAGAGGGCAAGATAAAGTTGATTTGATTCATCATTATTAAATCTCCATTGTTAAAATAGGAAACTTTTTTACTGAAATATCTTTTTATCCTGGAACATTTAACCTTTACCTTTATAGAATAGCAAGTTTTAAATTTTTTTAAAGTTTATTTAAAAACAGAGTGCAAGCTGGAGAGGGGCGGAGAAAGAGGGAGACACAGAATCTGAAGCAGGCTCTAGGCTCTAAACTGTCAGCACAGAGCCCAATATGGGGCTTGAACTCATGGACCACAAGATCATGACCTGAGCCGAAGTCATTGCTTAACCAACTGAGTCACCCAGGCGCCCCTAGAATAGCAAGTTTTAAAGACAACTGCTCTTCAATGATTGAGTAGGGGCTATCTGATAATCTATGTTTAAGGTTCTCTATCTTTATACTTACCCAAAGCCTTCCTTATAATCCTATAAGCTCATTTATCCTGATTCTCCTGCAGACAATCATAAAAATGAGAAAAGATTCTTTAGTGGGGCAAAAAGATTAAAGTAATCATAGACTCTTCTTTCATAGCTATAATGATTTTTACTCCTTTTATAAGTGGAAATAAGTACTACACAGGAAAACTGTAAAATTTTTAAATAATTATTTTTTGACCATAGATGAAAAGGCTGACTTTCAAATAGTACTTGTTTTAAGTTAAACAAACAAACAAACAAACAAACAAACAAAATCCTCATTGATTCTTTCCCCTGGAACCAGGGCAGGCAGGTAGGAATCTGCCACCGCAGTCCCAATTAGAGACAACTGACAACTGACTTAAGGTAGCGGCAGGTAGGGCGTAAAACGAAGAGTAGAGGGATTTCGTAGGTCTAACTGACAGCCTAGACAGTACCTGGATAGAAGGGGGGTGTGACTGGTAATGTTAATAAACTGTTAAGAAATACAGAAAGCATAGTTGGAGCAAGAGAAGGTAATGAGTTTAGTTTTGAATGTAGTAAGGATACAGATAATTCAGCTGTAGTGATCAGGAAAGAGACTGGAGATACAGATCTGAGAGTCAGCGATGTATGGGCAGAGGTGGACTACATGAAATTATTGACAGAGAACACAAAATCAAGGTACAATACCTCAGGAAGACCTCAAATCAAGAAGATAATCAAAGAAAAAGAAACCAAAAAAATAGACTAAGAGGACACCATGACAGAGGTAGAAAGAGTCCATACCACGGTGCGGGGTCTCAAAGTCAAGGGTAATAAAAATTTTAAGTAGAGAATAGTCAGTGAAAAGTCTATCAAAGGTGAGGCCTTGGGGACTTTGCTATTAAAAAGTCTTTAACCTAGAATTGCTTAAACAGTCGATAGAGTATCGGAACCGGAATACAGCTGGCGATGATTCTCTAGTACTCTGTAAGAGTGGTAACACACTCCACCTAGCACTACTGAGATCAAATTCTCTGGGCAATGAAAACACCACAACCCAGATGAATATACCATGTTATCATAGTTTGATCCCATGAATTACTACTTTTCTATCTACTAATTTTCCATCTCTCAAATCCTGAGAAATGTTCAAGTGATCACTCCCAGTACTTAGTTTCAACTAATCCATTGGCCAATTCTGTCATTTCTCCCTGAAAATCAGTTCTGGACTCCAACTATGTCTCACTATATCCACTGCTACCACCCTGATCCAAGCCAGCATCGCCTCTCACCTGTATTATTGCAACAGACTTTTAACTTGTCTCTGCTTTAGTCCTTGGCCCTTTGTAGCTCTCTCTCAACACAAGAGCCAAAACAATCTGTTGAAAATATCTATCATATCACAGCATTCCTCTGTTTAAAACCTTCCAATGGCTTCCCATTTCCCACAACTGGCAAAGTCCTTCCAAAAGCCCACAAGGTGCTCTCACGCTCCGTTACTTTCCCTTTCTCCCACTTGATCCCAGCCCCTGTTGGCCTCTCTACTCTTCATTCAACACAGTGTTGTTCTCAAACTTTGATGTATATCAGAATCACTGGTTAAAATACACATTGCTGAGCCACACCCCAGAGTTTCTGATTTAGTAGCTTCTGAGTGGAGCTGAGATTTTGCATTTCTTTTTTTTTTCCCCTGTTTTTTATTTTATTTTTGAGAGACAGAGAGAGACAGCACAAGCAGGGGAGGGTCAGAGAGAGAAGGAAACAGAATCCAAAACAGGCTCCAGGCTCTGAGCCAGCTGTCAGCACAGAGCCCGATGCAGGGCTTGAACCCATGAACCATGAGATCATGACTTGAACTGAAGTCAGATGCTTAACCAGCCGAGCCACCAAGGCAGCCCATCTCCCCATACCTTTAATTTTTTTTTTACATTTATTTATTTTTGAGAGACAGAGACAGAGCATGAACAGGGGAGGGTCAGAGAGAGAGAGAGAGACACAGAATCTGAAGCAGGCTCCAGGCTCTGAGCTAGCTGTCAGCACAGAGCCCGACGCGGGGCTCGAACCCACGAACCGTGAGATCATGACCTGACCCGAAGCCTGACGCTCAACCAACTGAGCCCCCCAGGCACCCCTTTGCATTTCTTACAAGTTGCTAACCATACTTTAAGAACCATTGATCTAACATATCCCAGTCCTGTCTCTGGCCTTTACCACTGACTAGCCCATGCCTATCTCAAATAGTCTCAAAAATAAAAGTACAGTGTGGTGCTTCCAGTTTAGAGCTATTAGTAATAAAGTTGCTATTAACATTTTTTGAGCAAAAAAAATTTTTTTAAATAAAAGTAAACACATTAGTAGATAGAAAGGTAGTAACTCATGACTTCAAGCTACAACATGGTATATTCATTTAGTTTATGGTATTTTTATTACTTAGAAAACTACATAATTTCTTCATTTTGTGACTCAAATACCTTATAATCAGTGACAAAATTCTTGATCTGTGGAAGACATCAACTGCGCCCCTACCTCCCCAAAGAAAGGCGCAGCTAGCTCACTCGGTGAAATGTTGGTTCACAACCCCTCCCATGGGCTTTGCTTCTAATCAGCTTTGGAGTTCCACTTTCTTAAATATGAACAAATAAATGTAACCAGACTTTCGATGAAAGTATCTAACATGAAATATAAATGCCACAAAAACAACAAAAAAAACCCCACTAAAGTTCAAATTAAAAGATTAAGATTAAAATCACCTTTAGGCAGCGTTAATGGTAATATGTGACCAAATCACACAGAAATTAATTCGCAGCATATTCCTTTTTAACCAGATTCCCTACAGCATGGCCTATTTCAAAATGGAGTGACATGTTTAATCTGTTATTTGAATCTAAACAAATACTGGATAGTGCTCAAGAATGTTGCTTTTAGAAATATTTTCTTTGAGATAAGCTAGCCAAAATTTCAGTTTTCCGGGCTAAGTTATCAAGTTGCTTAAAAGCTTGTGTGCCTAACTCTATTTATCAGAACAAAGTTCATTTTCCAACAAAATGAAACCACAGCTACCTTTTAACTCTCATTCTAATGATTTTGTTTTCCTTTAACTGTTGCCAGTTCTGTTTTTCAGGACCTCTTCTTTATTCCCCTGTCCTGCCAAGAACCCTCTTGGATTGAGTTCTACCTTGCTGACCCACCAGTTTTTAAAAACATAATGCAAATGTAGGTCACTGGGAAAAGATGGCAGATGAAACACATGTATATAATTTCACTAACTCTTAAAACATTGGTAAAAGGTGGGTTTTTTAAAGATACACATCTTAAGTGTGAAAATCAATATTCAGCTAATACCAAGGCACCCCCCCATTTTTTTTGTTAGCATTTTACCTTCTGCTACAAGATGTCCTAAGGTCACCTTACACTTCTTTGTTACAGTCCAAAGAGGTTTCATTTCTATTTTTCTACAGTTCCCTTAACACTCAGTAATTACAATGATGACATGCAAAATTATAGACTAAAGTGAAAATACCCAAATAATTCTACCACGCTCTGGATCCACCTTAGTGACTAGCTGATACCCCTAACGTTTCAAGCTCACCAACTAATTATAGAAATAAGTAACAGGACTGTATCTTTAATATTTTTAAAAAGTAACATGGGCACCTGGGTGGTTCAGTCAATTAAGCATCCAACTCTTAAATTCAGCTCAGGTCATGATGTCAGAGTCATGGCAACGAGCCCCGCATCAGGTTCCATGCTCAGCATGGCTTAAGATTCTCTCTCTCTCTCTCTCTCTCTCTGCCCCACCCCAACTTGCACACACGTTTTCTCTCTCTCTCTAAAATCAAAAAATTAAAATAAATAATAAATATCAAAGTTTTAAAATATTAAGTACCAAAAAATATTGTATATTGGTCCTAAGACCAAGACCTCAGGAGAGCATCCTTACAATGCAGAGGAGACTATTATGTGTTTGTTACTGAGGTTATTTGTTTTATAAACTCTTGACTCAGTTAGCCTGTGCAAGTAAAAGGGAATGTTCTGGAATGTGAGTTATGCCATTATATACTAGCTCTGTGTCTTCAGGAAAGTTACTCAGCTGTTCTAAGCCTCAGTTCTTTCTCTAAAAACAGGAATAATAGTGCTTATCTCATAGGGTTGCTATAAGATACCCTTGTAGTCAGGTAGTACAGTTCTGGCACATTATGAGAGCACCCTTATACCCAATATTTCATTATGGTCCTGGGCAGAGTTTAGCTACATGACCTTTCATATATAACAGGGAGCTCAGAAGGCTCATAGGGCATATGCAGCATTTTCTCTTAACTGAGCAAGCCAATAATGTTAATAAAACATTATTTAATGCCATGCATTTATCTCCTCTCCAAGCATCTGCTTTACTCCGGAAATCTTAGGGAACTTACAGTTGCATGGGGGTGCGGGACAGGAGAGTGCTCCCATCACCAGGACAGTTGTTCAGCTTTAGATATGCAAAATTTCCCCCTAGTTCATAACGGGTTCATCTGCTATAGCATCTTTAAACAAACAAAAGCCCAACTTCATAAACTAAAGGTACTGCAATTAGTAATACCCTCTGAAGGCTTAATTTTTGACTATCATTAAATGGGTGGATGATTCATTTAAGTGAACCACACAAGCTATGTGATTTTAATCAACATAATTTCGTTGAACAATGGTGAACCCCAGAAAATGTTACAGTGAGAAAACAATGCCTTTTTAGGCTTCTAAAAATAACTCAGAACCCTGTTAGTGGCAATATTTTTTAAAATGTTTAAACTTTCTGGATGACAATTTAGCATATGGAGCTAAGGCTTTGAAAGAATGCATTTTTCTGAACAGTTTAATTACAATCCTAAAATTTGCCCCAAAGAAATAAAAGAATGCAAAACTGTCTGTACAAAATTATTCATTGTAATATTGTTTATAATAGCAAAACATCAGAAAGAGCCTATATATCCAATAATAGATGATAGGCTAAACAACAGGAGAGCTATGTAACAGAAAAGTACACAGCCAATACAAATGACATAGGTCTATATTTATTGATGTGGAAAGATGATCAGGGTATATCTTCAAATGGATATCATAGATTTTAAGAGACAATATATATGATTACTGTTCTTTTTTAGAATATAGAGTATGTATCTACTCTGATATATTTAACTATGTATAAGTATAGATATTCAAGTACAGAAAGATCTATGCCAAAATATTAATATATGACTATGTCTAGATGGTTTTTAATTTTTTCTTTATAATCTTTCCATTTTCTTCAGTTTTTGAAATCAGCTTGTATTACTTTTAAAATCACAAAAGGTATAAACACCAATCAAACAAACTTTGAACTATAACGAATCTCAATACCTGATTTGTCCCCGTGTCTTAAGCACTGATGATAATTGCCAGAATGCCCTGGAGTAAAAAGAGGCAAGTATGCTACCTCTCAGGATAAATGAGGGCCTATTATTTGCAAACCAGCCAACCCAGAGAACTTTCAGGGTATGCTATCAGGCATTACCACTCATCATATCCCTGAGGTCCAGAAATTTATCTGATGGAAAAAAAATTTCCTGGCAAAAATTCTCCATCACAGAAAGAAACAGCTTAGGTAGTATATATACGTAGAAGTAGGAAAAAACTTACTGCAGTGGATAATCTGGATGCCAATGTCATTTCCAAGTTCCCTTTGAGACCAAGAAGTGCAGGAACTAAAATGAAAACTTCTGTCACTTTTTTGAATACCTCCCAGTGCTGTAAGAAAAAAAACAAAACAAACAATTTTCTGACACTCATTCAAAAACACTTTAGAAAAAGGACATTTCTAAAAATCTCAGCCATCTTTTCCAATATTGCATCCACATTTTGAATGACAACACAAGTCATTTAGTCAGTGAACATTTAGCTTAACCCTATTCTCCAGAGCTCTGGAGACTTGATTGTTTAGAAGACTCGTTTACAATGGGAGTGATAGCTGATCCGGTCAATACATCCCCAAATACCGCTAGCTTGTTACACAAGTCTGATGCCCTTCAATTTTACTTTATCCATTAATGAAGAGGAGGGTCCATGTAGCTAGTAGTTAAGAGCAGACTCAAGAACTAGAACATGTGAATTTGAATCTTGATTCCACACTAATTACAACAACTCCACAGGAAAATTACAGTCATATTGTTATCTAATTTCACAGATGAAGAAATAAAGAGCCAGAGAAGTTAAATGATTATCCCGCGGCCAGAAGACAAGACCTAGAACGGACGTCAGAGTTCTGAGTCATCCCATGCTGTGGTACCCATTTTACGGTGTGAGGCAAGAGGCTGCGGAGCATAGGATCATTTAAAAGATACTAAGTTGGAAATTAGAAAATTTGTGGTTCTAGGCATGGATCTGTGATAATCCAGCCACATAATCTTGGAAGAGTCATGTGTCTTTTGGATTTAAGGGTCTACTCTGCCCCGTTTAGCCCTTGTGGAAATACCATGATAATGAGAGTAACATACTGAAGTACTTTATAAAGTGAAAAAAATAAACACAAATCCCTTAACAGCATAATCTGCTATTTTACTAATACTATTAAGAGGTGATTGTCGGGGCACCTGGGTGGCTCAGTCGGTTAAGTGTCCGACTTGGGCTCAGGTCATGATCTCACAGTTCGTGGGTTCGAGTCCCGCGTCAGGCTCTGTGCAATTGCTAAGTTATATGGTGGTTAACATTTAGTTTTAGTTAGTGTGTGTGTTTAAGAAACTGTCAAGGTGTTTTCCAGAGTAGCTGTTCTATTTTAAATTCCCATCAGCAATGCATGAGGGATACTATTTTACTGTTTCTATATCTGACTTTTTTTTTTTAATTCCACATATAAGTGATACCATGCAATGTCCGTCCTTCTCTATCTGGCATGTTTTACTTAGCATAACACCCTCCACACGCACCCACGTTGTTCATGGCAGCCTCCTGAGGTTGCAGTCTAAGCCCTGAGCTGAGCCTTCGCTGCTCCAGGTGTGGGGGCGAGACCACGGTCTTTCTGTCATGGCTGGCCAGAGTAGAACAACTCTTGTCTCCCAGGTTTCTGTCTTGCCAGGCTGCCCCTTCCCCAGTCCTTTAGAGAGAGCAGGCGTTTCTTGTTGTTTGCATCTGTTGGCATTCCCAGGCTGTCGGCCTCTTTAGCTACAAATCTGGGATCTATGAAGCAAAAGGGGCCTACACAGCCTGCTTTCTTCTTTCCGCATTTCCACAGGCTTCTTAGGCTTGTTTTATATCAAGTTTCCAGGACAATTTGTGTGTGTGTGTTGTTTTACTGTACTTAGTGGGCAGGGCAGGCAACAGTATATTCACTACAGCTTCCCGGAAGTAAAAGTCTGTGCATTACTTTTTTAAATTGAAATAACCAGAACCATTACAGCAGAGGGAGTGCTAGTGCCTTCCCAGGCTCACAGCTTTGTTAAAAGAGGTATTTTATCTTAAAACAAACTCTAAAGCTATAGCGCTGCTTTATAAGGAGACAAACACAGTGATGCCTTCTTAGCTTTGTCATACTACCCTCTCTTTGCACTTTTAAAACACTGGTGTTGTGTCCACAAAACTTCAACAAAGCACCCCTTTTCTCTCTGACCACTTGACTTTCCATATCAGAAAAATAGCCCTAACTCAAAGTTCCAAGTTAGAAACACAACAGAGGTGTTGCATCATTCCCTCTGAATTCCAAAACACACTCTGCTGGCAGTGGAGTAATAAAGCAAGGAATACTAGAGGGCTCTATTATCCTCTATTTCAAAAGAATATTTTCAGCATTGCAATAATACTGTCTTCATAAAATATAAAAAGATCTCAGGGTTTGGCAGATTCTAGCTTTCAATAATATTCAGTGGCAAGTATAAATTTGCCTAGGAATTACTGCAAGTTACAAAGGTATTAGCTCAGTTTGCTTAAATTTCTTTTAGATGGATCGATAACCTCATTTTATAGAATCTTTATATAATCCATAGATTAAGTCTACAGACAACCCAAGATACACATACAGCTGTTACACAGAGGATTTATCCACAAGACAGGGCTCTGCTATTCAGAAGCTGTACATTCTTAGGCAAATCACTTAAAACTATTTACTTATTTTTAGTGAGGGAAGAAAAGACAGAGCTTAGACTAGGTGCTTTCTAAGGATATTTCCAACTCTGAATCCTATGACTTAAAACTCTAAGTTTATCAAAATTCAGAAATCTTTGTAACGAAGTAGAGTTTGTTTTGTTTTATTTCATTCATGATTTCATTCATTCACAAGGAATTGTTGAATGTCCACTCTATGTAACACGTTAGTCTGGTCATTTGGACTGGGCACTACTTAAGTGGGACCAAAGACTACATGGCCTAACTATCCAACCCAACTCCATTTACGACTAGGAAGGGAACTTACATTACTTTAGATCTGTAGGTCTGAAACTTGAGCCCACATCAAAATCACCAGAAATGCTTGCAAAAGCTGTTCGATAGGTCCCACCCTCGGTTTCTGATTCAAGGCTGGGATAGAGCCTAAGAACTTGTGTGCCACTGCTGCTGGTTCAGGGAGCTCACTTTGCGGACCCCTGACTCAGATAAAAAGATAAACAGAAAGACCATGGAGAGGACAAGTCCTATACGTGAGGAGTCGCTGCACTCAAGGTGTTGTTCTTGCCTCTTCTGCACACTTTTCCATCTCCATTTTCCTCGAAACAACATCCACTCCCTTCTACTTAAGAAGCAGTTAAATTCCTATTCTTTGTGATTCTAGTGAAAATGCTGATCTGAGTGGCCATCTGTTCCCTGAGATAGAAGCGTAACTCAAACAGGGCTGAGCATATTATTTTCTCTCCCTCGTCGCATGGACTAGGTCCAGGGGGTAATTCTTCCTTAGAATTTTCCAAACTGAAGACAGACCATAGCTCATTCCTTCCCTTTGTAAGACAAACTACAAGGATATGACCCCACAACTATCAGCAGGTATATGCAATAGGAAAGAATGTGGGCAACAAACAAAATGGAAATTGAAATGAGAGGTTGAGAAAAGGTAATCATAAAATTAACTCCCTGATCTAGTTATAATTCAGGTAGGCTGTGTACTGTTGTTCCCAGTTACAAAAGACAATGCATTCTTTTTTTTTTTAATCACTTAAATTAACTGGTTAGATAGGTTTCAATTTCTTACAACAGAAATGTTCTGGCGCATTGAGGTGATCCAAAGATAAGATATGTCCATTATCAATGAGGAGATCGTATAATAATTAAAAACATGAGTTTTGTAGTCAGCCAACTTGGGTTTAATTCAGCCACTTACCAGTTGTGTGACCTCAGGCAAATAGTTTACTATCTAAGCCTGGTACGGAAAAGAGAAATAACAACACCTACCTCAGAGCCCTCCTGAA
The DNA here is from genome assembly GCF_006229205.1 of Suricata suricatta. Classification (NCBI taxonomy): domain Eukaryota; kingdom Metazoa; phylum Chordata; class Mammalia; order Carnivora; family Herpestidae; genus Suricata; species Suricata suricatta. The sequence goes on along the minus strand of NC_043709.1, from coordinate 16,430,473 downwards.
CATCAGTAATGCGAAGTACTGGCAAAGAACATACAATGAATGATACTTGTTAATATTACACCACTTATTAAACATTGATCTCCCAGGTACTATAATTGTGCTTCCCATGCTCTCTTACAAGTTCTTTAATTTGGGGCCCAAGAATTAATAAAGTGGTATTGTAAGTCACAAGCACACAAGTAATTTAGCCTGAGACAAAAGATTACTCTTTGGGGTAAGCCTGAATATGTAAAAAGAGCATTCTATATCCCTATACGTCTTTCTGGTCCTTCAGTAGAACTCTAATAGCACTCTCTTTACCTCTAAAGATACTTAAGTATTCAGTCAGACACTAAAGTCATAATCTATGTATTTGTATTTCCCACAATTACAGAAAGGCATAAACTTTGGGGCAGAAATTCTAAATTGGAATTGCTCTCTGAGCCTCATTCAAATTCTTCATTTGTAAGGTGAAGAAATATCTATACAACTCAATCTTTGAGTTATTACTTCAACTCAAAAGAGGTGATCTTGGCAAATATTCTCAGCAAACATCAATTGACAACTCCAAGCTGACTGATAATTAAAGAATAAAAGTAAAAAGCAGAGAGGCAGGACTAGAGCAGGTCTTAAATAAAACAGGGAGTACATGTCCTGCCAAATAGAAGGCAGATACTGGCCAATCAGTCTATCCTAATTGGCCATCTGTCCCATATTAGAATATTAGAATACTGCCGTAGGACACTAATGGCCCTTTAACTCCTTGTCTTGAATTTGATAATCCAACTGTGGCAGCACAGGCATCAGCTCTGGCCATGGACTGAATTGTGTCGCCTTCACAAATCATACGTTGAGGGGCACCTGGGTGGCTCAGTGGGTTAAGCCTCCGACTTCAGCTTAGGTCATGGTCTCAAATTTGTGGGTTTGAGCTCTGTCAGGCTCTGTACTGACAGCTCAGAGCCTGGAGCCTGCTTCTTATTCTGTGTCTCCCTCTCTCTCTGCCCCTCTCTGCTCATGCTCTCTGTCTCAAAAATAAATAAAACATTAAAAAAAAAATCATACGTAGAAATCCCAATTCCCAATGTGACTGTATTTGGAGACAGGGCTTATGAAGAGGTGATAAAGGCTACATGACATCATCAGAGGAGGGCCCTAATCTGGTAGGGCTGGTGCTTTTATAAGGAGAGGAAGAGGCACCAGAGCTTGCCTCTGTCCAGCATGTGAGGGCACAAAGGCAGCCCTCTGCAAACCAGAAATAGAGCTCTTACAAGAAAGTGAGCTTGTATTAAAGAACTATACCATTTACAATAGCATGAAAAGAATCAAATAATTAGGAATGAGTCTAGCAAAAAGTATAAAAGACCTGTGTGCTCAGAAACTATAAAACATCACAGAGGGAAATTAAAGATGACCTGAATAAATGGAGAGGGCTGTTCCATGCACATGGATCAGAAGAGTCGGCATTATAAAGAGTCAATTCTCCTAATTATCTGTAGATTCAATGCAATCTGAGTCACAACTGCAACACCTTTTGTGTGTGTGTGGAAACTGACAAGCCTTTGTACATATAATGCAAAGGGAAAAGAATAACCAAAGGACTTTGAGGTAAAACATGGAGAAAACATTCTCTACTAGATACTGAGATAGTGTGATATTAATGCCAAGCAACATAAATCCACCAAAGGAGCAGAATAGCGAGCACAGAAACCCATCTGCACATAAATGGGTACTTGATGTATAGCAAAGATTTTGGTTATGTAAATAGTGCAGACACAATTGGAAGTCCATGTGGAAAGAAAAAAACCAATCCCTACCTCACACTCTCTATAAAAAAATTTCCAGGAAGAGAATGATCTAAATATAAATGGCAAAACAACAAAGCTTTAAGAAGGTAATTTAAAAGACTATCTTAATTACCACAGAATATAGAAAGATTTCTAAAGCAAGAAACAAAATGTATAAATCATGGAAACATAAGGGAAAAGGCAGTATAACAAAATTAAGAATTTCTGCTCATCAAAACACACCATTGAGAAAGTGAAAAGGTAAGTTGTAGAGGAAAGATATTTTTAATACATATCACTAAGGGGCTTGTATCCAGAATATACCAAATAGTTCTTATAAATCAGTAAGAAAAAGATAATCAAATAATAAAATGGGCAAAAAAACCTTGATCACTAACGTCCAAATAAATGGTCCATAAACAACATTAGTCCTGAGGGAAATCCCCATGATCTCCAATGCCAGAATTTCTAAACTTAAAAAGACTGCTGATACCTTGTATAAACAAGAATACAGAGCAATGAAACCTCACACACACACCTAATTAATCTGTACATTGGTACAATCATTTGACATATCTAAATTTAAATACCTGGATACCCTAAGACACAGAAATTCCATTTCTACATTTATATACACAATAGAAATGCATGCACATGTGTACCCAGAATCTGGAAACACCAAAAGCCCAATGGCCATCAATAGAAGGATGAATAAATTGTGATATATTCATAATTGGATTATATATAATAATGAAAATAAAGTACAATTTTAAAAAGTTACATGTTGAGCAAAAAACCAGACATGGAGGACTATATATTCTCCACTTCATTGTATAAAGTTTTAGAAGAGTTAAGTAAAACCGAACAATGGTATTTAATGATGCACATTTATAAAGACAAAGAAATACCGACTGATTACCTTTGGTGATGAACAATGAAGGGTAGCAGTCAGAAGGGAGCACAAAGATGAATGAAGTACTGGTGAGACTCTGTTTCTTGACCTGATAGTTATATGGTTGTTTGTGTCATAAACATGCACTGAGTTGTACATTTTTTGTTTTTATACTGTGTTTTAAATTTCACAAATAAATCTATACTCTAATAAATCATTCTTATAGATGTTATCATTCTCAGGCTAAATATTGAGTGTTTCTTCAGAATGATTGGTATACCAGGGAAAAAATATCGGGGTGCCTGGGTGGTTAAGTCAGTTAGCGTCCAACTCCTTACTGTGGCTCAGGTCGTGATCCCTCCGTTTGTGAGTTTGAGTCCCTCATTGGGCTCTGCACAGACAAAGTGGAGCCTGCTTGAGATCCTCTTTCTCTCTCCCTCTCAGACCCCTTCTCTCTTTTTCAAAGCAAATAAACTTTGGAACTTTAAAAAATAATAATAAAATGTCAACCAAAAGCCACTTATTGGTTTTAGCAGTTGTGATACTATTGTAATAACTTGAAACAATTGTATTTCAAGTGGGTAGGTAGGTAGGTTTGGTCCTCTGTTAGTATCACAGTACATTCAAAAATTTAATATACTTTTCCCCCTCACTCTAACCTGTCTACCTCTTATTAAGACGCACCTGGAAGATCCAAAAAAATCTCATCTCAGTATCTTTAAATTAATTATATCTGCAAAGTTCCTTTTCTCCCCCCAACATTTTTACTGATGTATAATTAACATACAATGTTATATTAGTTTCAGGTGCACAATAATATGACTCCACAATTCTATACATTACTTAGTGCTCATCATGATAGTGTATTCTGAAGTCCCTATCACCTATTTCACCAATTCCCTCACCCACCTTCCCCCTGGCAATCATCAGTTTGTTCTTTATATTTAAGAGTGGTTTTTTTAAATCTTTTTGTCTTTGTACCTTGTTTCTTAAATTCCATGTATAAGTGAAATCATATTGTTTTTGTCTTTTTCTGACTTATTTCACTTAGCATTACACCCTAAGTCCATCCATGTTGTTCCAAATGACAAGATCTCATTCTTTCCCGTGGCTGAATAAGATTCCATTGTATATATACCACTTTTTCTTTATCAATTTATCTACCAATAACACTTGGGTTGCTTCCATATCTTAGCTATTGTAAATAATGCTGCAATAAACACAGGGGTGCATATAGCTTTCTGAATTAGTGTTTTCATTTTCTTTTGGTAAATATCATCAGTAATGGAATTACTGGATCACACGGTATTTCTATTTTTTAATTTTGTAAGGAACCTCCATACTGTTTTCCACAATGGCTGCACCAATTTGCATTCCCACCAATATGCATGAGCGCTCCTTTTTCTCCACATGCTCACCAATACTTGTTATTTCTTGTGTAATTTTAGCCATTCTGACAGGTCAGAGGTGGTAACTCGTTGTGATTTCGATTACTGATGTTGACTTCTTTTCATGTGTCTGTTGGCCATTTGTATGTCTTCAGAAAAATGTCTATTCACGTCCTCTGCCCATTTTTTGGTGTTGAGTTGTAGAAATTCATTACATATTTTGGATATTAACTCTGTATTGGGTATATATATATATGTATATATATATATACACACACACACACACACACACATATATATCAGTTACAAATATCTTCTCCCTTTCAGTTGCCTTTTTGTTTCGTTGTTGGTTTCCTTCATTGTGCAAAAGCGCTTTATTTTGGGGTAGTCCCAATAGTTAAATTTTGCTTTTATTTCCCTTGTTTGAGGAGACATATCTAGAAACAGGTTTCTACAGCTGATGTTAAAGAAATTACTGTCTGTGCTTTCTTCTAGGAGTCTTATGGTTTCAAGGCTCATATTTAGGTCTTTATTCCATTTGAGTTCATTTTTGTGTATGGTGTAAGAAAGTGTCCGGTTTCATTCTTTTTTTTTAAGTTTATTTATTTTTGAGAGAGAGACACTGAGTATGAGCAAGGGAGGGGCACAGAGAAAGGGAGACACAGAATCCGAAGCAGGCTCCAGGCTATGAGCTGTCACCATAGAGCCCGATGCGGGGCTTGAACTCATGACCTGAGCCAAAGTCAGAAGCTCAACCAACTAAGCCACCCAGACACACTGGTCTAGTTTCATTCTTTTGCATGTAGCCATTGGGTTCTCCCAACACCATTTGCTGAAGAGACCAACTTTTTCCCATTGTATATTCTCGCCTCCTTTGTTAGGTTAATTGACCATATAGGCATGGGTTTGTTTCTGGGCTCTCTATTCTGTGCCATTGATGTACGTGTCTATTTTTGTGCCGGTACCATTCTGTTTTGTTGATTTTTTTTTAAGTAAAAACTCTATGCCCAATGTGGGGCTTGACCTCACAACCCCAAGATCAAGAGTCGCATGCTCTACCGACTAAGCCAGCCAGATGCCCCATTTTGAATACTATAGCTTTGTAGTATATCTTAAAATTTGGGATTGTGATTCCTACCTGCTTTGTTCTTCTTTTTCAATGTTGCTTTGGCTATTCAGAGTCTTTGTGTTTCCACAAAAAATTGCATACTATTTTTCTAGTTCTGACAAATCCTGTTGTTATTTTGATAGGGATTACATAAGATTTGCAGGTTGCTTTAGGTAGTATGGACACTTTAACAATATTGGCTCTTCTAATCCATGAGCATGGACTATATTTCCATTTGTTTGTGTTATTTTCTATTTTTTTCATCAGTGTTTTACAGTTATCAGAGTACAGGTCTTTCACCTCCATGGTTATCTAATAATAGGTATTTTATTACTTTTGGTACAATTGTAAATGGGATTATTTTTCTTTATTTCTCTTTCTGCTACTTCATTATTAATGTATAGAACTCCAATAGGTTTCTGTATATGAATTTTGTATCCTGTGACTTAACTGAATTTATTTATCAGTGCTAGAAGTTTTGGTGGAGTCCTAAGGGCTTTCTATATATGGTATCCCGTCATCTTCAAATAGTGAGTGTTGTACTTCTTCCTTACCAATTTGGATGTCTTTTATTTCTTTTTCTTGTCTGATTCCTTAAAAATTTAATATACTTCTTAACATAGTGCTTTTTATATCCTTTCTCCAACTTATGATGGAAATTATGTTCCTATTTATGTATGTTTTCCATTTAGATAAAAATACTATCTGTTGAAAAGCTTTTTAATTTCACAAATGACCTGAGATTTCTTTTAAGGAGAAAGCAATCAAAGACAAGGGCATGTCACTCTTTCTCTGACTGATGAATGAAAACTGATAGGAACAGAATGCCACATTTTAACAACTGACTACTTTAGAAAGATAATTATATAATTCTGTAACCACACTACATTAAGAAATCCTAAAAACAATAAGTAGCATATACATTTTTAAATGAATAACCTATATAAAAGTATTTCATGTAAGAAATATTCATAGTACAACTATGAAAACACAGGACCTATGAAAACATACTAAACATTAATAATAAAGACTATTAATTTTTTAAAGGCTGTTAATTAAAATATGAAAACATTTTCGTATCAGTGGCCAAAAATGAAAAGAATAAAGAGTATTCAACATGGATTGATAAGGACATAGAAAAAAAGAGTACTTATATATTGACAGGATTATATACTGGTACAAACTTTTTGAAAGTTAATCGGACAGTACCTAACAAAATTTTAAACATATACACCCACCCTAATCCCCAGCAATCCCATCTTTAAAATCTAGCCCACGAAAACAGTGTAAATATATTTCTAAGCATATTATTATAACGCCAGCATGGAAGAGTGAATAAGTAAGCTTTGGTATGTACATACAATGGAATTTCAAGCTCTCATTTGAAAATGCAGAATATCTTTGTTACTAGTTTGGAAGAATATCTAAGATGTACTATGAAGCAATGAAAATAATTTGCAGGTATATGGCACTTCATTTTTATTTCTGAAAATGAAACTCTGTGCATATGTATATATGCAGAAGCATAGAAAAACATCTGCAAGTAAACACAACCAACTCTTAACAATGGTAACTTCTGGAGGGGAAGGGAGGGAACCTCTGAGGAGGAAGAACAGGGAAGACTTTATCTTGTATTTAATCTCTCATGGTTTTAATGCATTTTAACAAGGATATGTTTTTATCTAAAAAGTAAAGAAGTATTTAAATATAACGTTTATTGGGTTTTGCATGTAATTGATTTATCCATTTGGGGGTTGCTTTATTACTGTAATACTTTATGAAGAGTGACTTCACAATCGGAATGAGACCACTCTCTTAGAACTTCTAAAGGAAAACAAACACACACTTAGAAATAGCAGATTCCCTGGGGGGGGGGGGGCCAGCATGGGTTCATTTGATAAATCAAATCTAAAGTAAATGTTTGAGATGAGTAACCTACCTAAAGCACTTCAAACAATAAAGACGGTGAAGATAAAGAGATAAACCCACCTGGACTATATCCAAAACCATGCCGGCTGAAACTGTCCCAAAACCGGCTAGCAAAAACGGCACCAGTATCTGCAGGGCCATGACGCCACTGGACTCCTTCGGGGACTTCTGGCTTACGTCCACGACAGCATCTTCTTCCCCGTCGCCGGACGCATCTTCATTCTGTAACATGGCCGCCGTCTCGGCCGCGTCCCTGCCGTCGCAGTAGCTGTAGCTGGCATAGTCGTCGTACTTGGGGCTGCAGCCCGATGCCGTGAGCCCACTGCTGCTGTGGAAAGGCTGCTCTGAGAAACTGTGATACTCCACGTGTGGCTCAGATCGACTGCTGAAAGTCTGGGCTGCAGCTGATAATCCATCTTGCCAAAGGCCATTTGCTTTTTTGTGCCTCTCTTCCTGGTTTTTCTGGTAAATTACCGGAACCATACTCAACAATAAGTTTAAAAACTTATCAGTCTGAATGGTATTTAAGCTTAAAGTCCAGTCCACAAAACCTCCTCCACTCCTTGGACCACTACTTCTGTTACTGGTAATAGACCTTCCTTTGCTATTAGTCATATTGTCATCGCAAAAGACCCTGTTCCCTTAGACCTCAAGCTTCATGAGCCACAGCAGGTAAGTCAGAACCACACAAATGCTGGTTTAAATTAACATGTTGACTTCATTTTGTAGGAAATGATGTTTCTACTAGTAAAAGATGTTTAGAAGTTCCACAGAGGGACTGGATCTGAAAAGAAGAAAACAGAATCATTTTAAAAAATCAGATTTAACAAAAAAAATTAACAACTGACTACTTTCTTGACAGACTTATGATTCTCAGAGAAAACACATACGTTCTTAAACCAACCCTAAGGTATGGGGACACTATACTCTGTGGGCCTAACACGCACCTGTTTTGAGCCACACAACTACTTTGTGCCTAATCTTTGTCAAAAGTGTTTCTTTTCTTTGCATACTTAATGTAACTGATCCCTACATAAAGTCATCAAATGTCCCTGAAGTCCTACAGTGGACAAATTTATTAAATAAAGTGATGGCTTCTGGCACTATAGGGAGGTCTCAGAACCAAATGGCTACAACTCTTTACATATGGCAGTACCTAATAAAAGGTAAAGTATATGGCTTTATATTTTAAACACATTAAATAATTAGCCATGTTACTTTTACAATTTGAATAGTAAATATTTTATCAAAATTTTATCTTTATTACATATGTGGAGACAGTGGTAATTTTGCCATAAAAACATTTGGTAAATATCCTAAATAATGTCCAGGGCATTTATTTCACATACAAAATTAGGTTGGAGTCATATTTGTAGTTATGACATATAAACAAATTCATGATAATTCATTTAGAAACATAATCCCTGTTATCTATAAAATAACCAAAATGAAAAGGGATTAAAAATACTAAAAGCTCTACTTTGCAAGCCAACCAAAAGGAAGCTTGTAATGCACTTATAACTGACTGCTCTTCTCAAAGTCTGCTCTCCGTAGCCTGCCCAGAGTAGACCCCTGAATGGCTGGCCAGTGACCAAATTCTCTCTAAAGACTGAACTAAGAGACCCAGACACACACTGCAGCCAGTTTGAGGGTGACGGGCACTAGGCTGCAGGTTCCTGCACCACCCGCCAACGTAGATCACATATTTGAACAGCTGCTGCCGTTGCCACAGAGGCTTTCAGAGAGATCTCCCGTAGAGGGTCTGGCGGCCTCGGGTCAGGAACACTCAGGCCTGCCCGACACTTCCAAGAGCATCTGAGATCAAGAAATCGGCACTTATTTGATAAGAGATGGATGACCCCACTGCCCACGCACCGAATGAGACTAAGAATGAAAGCTGCCAGTACTGCTTTTAATGAAAACTATTATATCCTTCAATATTTGTTTTTGATTCCTTAGAATATCTATCTCCTCTCCTTGGATAGGAAGATCAACCGCAAGGAAAGGCAAACAGAAAGAGAAGGAGCTACGTAAGGGACAAGCAAGAGCCTGTTTCATCTGTTCATCGTTCACTCACTTTTCTTCCTTCCCTGTTGTGAGGGTGGAGGGCTCTTGAAATTCCCACCGAGGAAAATTTTTAAAGAAATCCTAGGACTCCAGACCTACTAACTCAGAATATCTATGTTTGAGGCCTACATGTCTTTTTGAGCTCCCCCAAGGGATTACAGTGTGGACTCCTTGGGGACTTGTCCTGAGAATCCAATGAGTAGATTAAGTACTAGCTGCCTTTTTTTTTTTTTTTCACTCAGAGGTTGATCAGCATAGAGAAAGTTAGTGTTTTAAAAAAAAATCAGCTGAATGAAACCAATGTCCAGAGTAAAGCAGAGGAGAAACCAAGTAGTCCCAGAAAAAGAAAGACGGCCAGAACGGCTGCCTGAGAACCCTCCGAGTCAAGGTGCTGAGCTATACTTCTGGAACGGATGAGATTCCCAGCAGCCTTACATATGAGTAGACTGAGCAAGTTTCTGTTCCTTCACCTTATTTCTCCTTTTTATTTTTTAAATATTTATTTATTTATTTTGATGAGGAGAGAGAGAGAGCGAGCGAGTGAGCATGCATACACAAGTCAGGTAGAGTCAGAGAGAGAGAGACAGAGAGAGAATCCCTAGCAGGCTCCATGCTGTCAGCACCGAGTCCAGTGCAGGGCTCCATCTCACGAACCATGAGTCCAGGACCTGAGCCGAAATCAAAAGTTGGACACTTAACTGACTGAGCCACCCAGGTGCCCTTGCCACTTTTTAAAGAGTAAGCATTCACTGCCTCAAAGAGATCTTCAATTAAATAAAATATAAAACAAATCTCAAAGAGACTGAGCTTTAAGAAAACTCTTTTCTCCTGAAGGGCCTATGATGTATACAGGCAGTTTCTTCTTTCTTTTGAAGTAGAATTATCAGGTTGAACAAAACAAATGCAGAGAAATGTAAATAAACCAGAAAGAAGGATGACAGCATCTGTCATAACAACAATAATATTGTTGATTTTATTTTACTCCCATTATTGCTGCCCTCCTATAAGAGAATTATCTCCATCTCTTGCAGATTTGGCCATGTGACTTGAAATGGCCAATGGAGTAAGAGCGGCAGCAATAGCTACAAGCAAAAACAGTTCAGCTATGACTTGTTTTCCATCTGTCATGAGAATAGCATGTCCAAGGTTAGTGCTGCTTCCCCAGAAAGGGTCCTGGACAAAGATACATGCAGAGCCCCAGCAATGGCAGCCAATTCACGGTAACCCACAGGCAACACATAAAATGAAAGAGAAATAAAGCATCAGGGTTGAAAGCCACTGAGAGTTTGAAAACATCACCACAGCACAATCTAACAAAAGCTACCTAAAAGTATATATTTAGAAAAGGACCCTGACCCATAGATTCCTGTTTTAGTTGAGTCTCTGATATACTGAGCACTTAAGGGTTCCATCTATGGTTAAAGAGTTTTGTAACAGTGGTTTGTAAACATTTAGATCTCATTAACCAGTCAAACTACTCCCCAAATTTTACCAAGTTAAAAACAACCTTTCCTACTTCGTGGCTATTAGAATGGCCATGATCAAAAGAACAAAAGATAAAAAATACTCAGTAGGATGTGAAGAAAAGGGAACCTTTGTGTGCTGCTGGTGGGACTGTAAATTGCTACAGCCATTAGAGAAAAAAATATGTAGGCTCCTCAAAGAATTAAAAACAGAACTACCATATGATCTAGCAATTCCACTCTGGGAACATATCCAAAGGAATGACCTTTGGATCACTGAAAAGTTATCTGTACCCCCATGTTCAGAGCAGGCAAAATATGAAACAACCTAAGAGTCCACTGAAAGGCAAGTGGATAAAGAAGTTGTGGTATGTGTAAATACACAATGGAATATTATTCAGCCATAAAAAAATAAGGAAATCCTGCCATTTGCAACAACATGGATAAACCCTGACGGCATTATGATAAATGAAATAAGGCAAAAAGAGAAACGCAAATGCTGCATGATCTCATTTATATGTAGAATTATAACAAAGAGAAAGAAAGAAAGAAAAAATTAAGAAAAGAAAAGACCCAAATTCAGAAAAAAGGTAAGATTTGGGATAACCAGAGATGGGGCCAGAGGAAGAGAAGGGCAAATTGGAACAAAAAGGTTAAAGAGTACAAACTTCCTGTTATAAGATACACAAGTACTAGGGATATAATACGCAACATGATGACCATAGTTACCACGGTTGTATGACGTATAAAAGTTGTTAATAAGATAAATCTTAACAATTCTCCCCACAAGGAGGAAAGGGACCCCATTCATTTCTTTTATTCTATTTATATGGCATGATGGATGTTAACTTATTGTAGTAATTACTTCACAATATACATAAGTCAAACCTTTATGCTGTAAACCGGAAACTCACACTGACGTATGTCAATTACATCTCAATAAAACTGGAAAATATACATATATATACAAAAATTTTTTAAGTGTTTAAATGATCTTTTCTAAAAAATAAGTGTACATCACAATCCCTATTAAAATAACACCAGCATTCTTCATAAAGCTAGAACAAACAATACTAAAATTTGCATGGAACAAGAAAAGACCCCAAATAGCGAAGCAATGTTGAAAAAGAAAACCAAAGCCAGAGGCATCACAATCCCAGACTTCAAGATGTATTACAAAGCTGTAGTCATCAAGACAGTACAGTACTGGGACGAAAACAGACACTCAGATCAATGGAACAGAATAGAACACCCAGAAATGGACCCACAAATGTACGGCCAACTAATGTTTGACAAAGTATGTCCAATGGAATAAAGACAGTCTCTTCAGCAAATGGTGCTGGGAAAACTGGACAGCAACGTGCAGAAAAATGAACCCGGACCGCTTTCTTACACCAAAAATAAACTCAAAATGCATGAAAGACCTAAATGTAAGACAGGAAGGCATCAAAATCCTAGAGGAGAACGCAAGCAAAAACATCTTTGACCTCAGCCGCTGGAACTTCTTACTCAACACATCTCCAGAGACAAGGGAAACAAAAGTGAAAATGAGCTATTGGGACTTCATCAAAATAAAAGCTTCTGCACAGTGAAGGAAATAATCAGCAAATTAAAAGGTAACCAATAGACCAGGAGGGTTAGTATCCAAAATCTATAAAGAACATATCAAACTCAACACCCAAAAAATAAATAATCCAGTGAAGAAATGGGCAAAAGACATGAATAGACAATTCTCTAAAGAAGACATCCAGATGGCTGACAACATTAAACAATGCTCAATATCACTCATCATCAGGGACATACAAATCAAAACCACAATGAGATACCACCTCACATCTGTCAGAATGGCTAACCTTAACAACTCAGACAACAACAGATGTTAGCAAGGATGTGGAGAAAGAGGATCTCTTTTGCACTGCTGGCGAGAATGCAAACTGGAGCAACTGCTCTGGAAAACAGTGTGGAGGTTCCTCAAAAAATTAAAAATAGAGCTACCCTATGACCCAGCAATTGCACTACTAGTTGTTTATCCAAGGGATACAGTTATGCTGTTTTGAAGGGGCACATGCACCCCAATGTTTATAGCAATGCTATCAACAATAGCCAAAGTATGGAAAGAGCCCAAATGTCCACTGATGGATGAATGGATAAATAAGATATAGATATAGATATAGATATAGATATAGATAGATATAGATATAGATATAGATATAGATATATAGATATATAGATATAGATATAGATAATGGAGTATTACTCGGCAAGCAAAAAGAATGAAATCTTGCCATTTGCAACTACGTGGATGAAACTAGAGGGTATTATGCTAAGTGAAATTAGTCAGAGAAAGACAAATATATGAATTCACTCATATGAAAAGTTTAAGATATAAAACAGATGAGCATAAGGGAAGGGAAACAAAATAATATAAAAGGGGGGGACAAAACATAAAAGACTCTTAAACATACAGAACTAACAGAAGGGTGCTGTAGGGGTTGTGGGAGAGGGGATAGACTAAATGGGTAAAGGGCATTAAGGAATCTACTCTTGAAACCATTGTTGCACTACATGTTAACCAACTTACATGTAAATTAAAAAATTAACTAATTAATTTTACCAAAATAAGTGTACATTTTAACACCAACAACGTAGAATGGAGGGGTGCCTGGCCGGCTCAGTTGGAAGAACTTGATCTTGGAGTTGTCAAATAAAATAAAAATAAATAAGTAAAATAAAATAATATTGGAGTTGTCAAAATAAATAAATAAATAAAATTGGAGTTGTCAAATGAAATGAAATAAAAATAAAATAATTTTAACAAAAAGAATGTAGAGGAGACAAAATCTTAGACTAAAAGACAGCCTCTCCATCACACACATGTAGAGTGATGAGGAACTCACTCCATGTTCCCTAGAAAAGTTTTGCCGTGGGACATGATCTACAGAGTCATGTCAGGGAACCACGGACTTAAAGAAATAGAAACTAACACCAGATACTCCTTATGAATTTAACTTTGGTTACAAAAATGAGAAACACTAATGTTCAAATTGCTTGTTTTTAGAAGTCAGAAAAAGCAGCCTATTGTATGCGTGTTGATTTGCTACATCATTATCTTGGAGAGAATCTGCCCCCTGTGCAGGAGGAGGCATTCTATTTGATTTCAAAGGTTAAATAATACACCTGAAAAATCAAACAGAGATGAGTTAGCAGGCCTGTCCCGCCTAATTACTAAGAAAGGTATTAAATGAGAGCTTAACACTGTATTTTCTCCCTACAACAAAAATGTTTCAAGTTAATCTGTTACCAGCATTCTCACATTTAATCAAAAATCTCGAAACTTGTCCATCAGGTGGGTATATTTCTATAAAAACATCCATATAAATTGTATGTATTGTATAAATTGTGTGCATCGTGCTTTTTGTTTTCTCTTTGAGTATGTTTCCTGTGTTAGTTATTCAAACATAGGTAGTTACCAAAAAGGATATATGGTGTGGTCAGTTAGTTTCCAGAGAGTTTAGGGCAGACCTCAGCTGACACACAAAATTGTTTTCTAGTTTCATAAAAAATTTTGGTTCATTCTTTTGAATAAAACTCAGTAAGTACTTAATTGTTTAATCATCAGTTCACAAAGATCACGTCTAGTTAATTTGCTTTTTTGCAGCACCTAGGCAACAGGCTGACTCTAAGTATTTTCATTTTAAGATCTAAACCTGTGTAAACTTAAATTCCCACCAATTTCTCTCAACGATCAACACCTTCCACTTGAGCAACAATTATGTCTAAAAGTCTTTTATACGTCAGTTCCATTGCCTGAACACCGCAGCTTCCACGTCTCTCTTCCCTTTTCCTGAAGAATTTCCCAACAAGTCACCTTTCTCAGAGCACATCCCAAATAGTTCTTCGACAGTCATCCCTCTGGTTTTCTCGTGTTCACCCCGACACCACTCTCTGCCATTCCGCTGGGACCTCATGTCAACTCCTCCTTCCCTGAATGCTCATCAGGACACCCTAGTCCCATCTGTGGGGATCACAGACCTTGACTCCTGATTCACACTAAAGAAGTCTCTTATTTGAGATAGCCTACCGCTATCACTGAAATCACTTTTCATTGTTAGCTCTTGATTTCATTATCCTCAACCACTGGGCTCCTTTATTACTTATTTTGGTTTTCGAATGGTTCACAATGACTCAATGCCTTCTACTAAATTACCTAGACCAGGTAAATTATTCTCTCTTCTCTAAGCTTCTTTATTCAATCCAATTTCCTTTATTCAGCTTTTCCAATTCTACACTTCCTACCAAATTGTTCCTAACACCCAGGAACTTTCATCTCATTCAAAAGGTGATGATAAAAGTATACCACCTCAAAGAAATCTACCCAGGGCACCTGGGTGGCTTAGCTGCTTAAGTGACCAACTCCTGATTTTGGCTCAGGTTATCGCTTCTCAGGCTTTTGGCTAAGATCAAGTGTTTATTTTGGCTCAGGTCATGATCTCATAGTTTGTGAGTTCAAGCCCCCACATAGGGTTCTTCACTGACAGTGTGAAGCCTGCTTGCGATTCTCTCTCCTCTCTCTCTCTCTCTCTCTCTCTCTCTCTCTCTCTCTCTCTCTGCCCCTCCCCCACACTCATGTGCTCTCTCAAAATAATTTTTTTAAATCTGCCCAAATTAATATAGGATTAAGGGTATGGAGAGGAAAGAATAGTCAAAATAAATTGCCAGCAATACAGTTAGCAATTTTTTTTACCACGGTTTTAAAGAGAATGTTTTAAAATTTTTCTTTAAGTTTTCATTTTATTCTTTGAGAGAGCATTGCATGTGAGCAGGGAGGGGGGTGGTGAATAGTGAGAGAGATGGAGAGAGAGAATCCCAAGCAGGCTCAATCCCACAAACCTTGAGATCATGAGCTGAAATCAAGAGTGGAATGGTTAACGGACTGAGCCACCCAGGTGCCCTGAGGAATTTTTTTTAAATGAAAGGTATCCCTTTGGCTTCCCAATGCCAACTCGAACATGGCAGATGACGTGTTGTGTTTCCTATGATATTTTAATATATCACTTGGCCCTCAAAAGTTAAAAATCAATATGTAATATACAAGAAATCTCCAAAATTCCAAATGCACCATCATTGCTTGGCAGAGGTATATAATTCATTGTATCCAGTTAAGAATGTAGAACTAAAAAACAAAACAAAACAAAAAAAAGCATATAAATGTCTTCTGCTCATGTCCTATAGCTAAACAAGGAAAAGGAATCACCCCACAGTAACAATTCTAAAGAATGAACGTGAGCCCACTCTTTAACTGTCCCACAGACTTTGTAAGGAGTAAGTCTCAAATTGGTCCAAACAACAGATGAGTTGTGGTAATTTACATATCTTATGATTTTTTATCATTGTTCAGATCATTTAAAGGTCGGTGGAGGGGCACTTGGGCGGCTCAGTTGCTTAGGTGCTACACTTTGGATTTCAGTTTAGGTCATGATCTCACAATTGTGAGTCTGAGCCCCACATCAGGCTCTGCCCTGGGCATGGAGCCTGCTTAAGATTCTCTCTCTTTCCCTCTGCCCCTGCCTCACTCTTTTTCTCTCTCAAACAAACAAACAAACAAAAATTAAGAATGGTTTATTTAGAAGAAGGATACGTCAAAAACAAGCTAATGAATCAGCTAAAACATATCCCAGAGTGAAGCCATTCCTACTTATCAAGGAAATGTTGACAGAATAAATATGTGTGTCCAAAGAACTATGTGGTATTGCATAAACAAAGTACAGTTTATTCTACCAAGTGCCATCAGTTAGATTATATCTAGTCCTATCAAACCAACCAACTGAAAAATGAGGAAAAAATTCAATCATTTACCTAGATATTCTGATTAAATTCAGAACAATACACAAATAGTTTTTATAACACAGGAAGCCAACTATCACCAGAAATAACAGTAAGTGGTACTGTTTGAAAAAACTTGGAGAGTAGGTGGATGGCAAATAAGTTCAATCAGAGAACTCTCTCTTAAGTTGAGGAAGTACTTTTCAACAACAAAACAGCATATTTCTCCTACTCTTCTATCTTCAACATTTCTTACATGGATGTTATTCAAAAACTACGACTTATCGACTCTCTCCTTCAATTGACAAGCTACTGACGTTCATTAACTTCCTGCAAACTACTGCTGAGAACATCACCTTCCTATCAATCATTCCTGTATAAAGTCATAGGAAACTTTAGAAATAATAGCTACAGACAGTGTTGCTACTGAAAACTGGTACTTTTGTTTTCTTTAATAAACATTGAGCACCTCCCCCCCCCTTTTTTTTTTACTTTGGCACTGAGGAAACTTAAGCTATATCTAAAATTCAAATCTATGATCAATGTATTTGTCTTAATGTTACACTCCTAATTTTACTTTCTCTAGTACTAGTCTTGTAATTAATTCTTTAAAAAAAACATTTCTTGTAGGTGTTCTTTTTTATAAACTAACTCAACACCTCTGTGTAAAAGATAGTGTACATAAGAATAAAACATAAATAATGCATTTCCTTACCAGTGTTCTCTGGCACATGTAAATCTAAAATACTTATATTTAGAAAGTAAATAATGGCTTCATCAGCATTTCAAATGAGTAAACATTATTTACAATTCATATAAAAGTATACTTTCATACTTTCCCCCATAACACATCCTTATATTTTTAGAGAGAATTCAACTTTAAAAAGGTAAACCCACTTCTAGACCGACATAAAATACACTGTCAACTTTCTGTATAATTAAAAATCGAAAATGAATGCTTCCAGAATTTTAAGGTACAGAAAGGATGTCAATGTTCCAAAGTTTAGAAGAAAAAAAATCCTATTTTTAAGAACAGAGAAAGGAAGCTAATGTGTCAAAATTTAAAAGAAAAATGAAACTTTAAGAAAAGGGAAAGGAAAAAATGACTCGCCACACGTCAAGTCAGCATTTTTCTTCTACGTTTCAAGACCAGGAGTGTCCCATAATTTTCACAGTATCTCACTGCAATGATTTACCTAAAGCACACACCTCGTCCACAGCTCCCACCCCGTCCCCGCCCTCCACCCCCGACACTGGGGTCTCAGAGGTGAAGCAGTGCACTGAG
The DNA here is from genome assembly GCF_006229205.1 of Suricata suricatta. NCBI lineage: Eukaryota > Metazoa > Chordata > Mammalia > Carnivora > Herpestidae > Suricata > Suricata suricatta. Next base: position 16,412,755 of record NC_043709.1, on the reverse strand, counting down.
GGGCAGGTCACATTAAATTACATTACCTTCCAAAGTGATGAAACAGCACAGCTCCCATACGGAGCTGTTCCTCGGGTGGCAGCCTAATGCCACCTTCCCTCGCTGGGACACTGGCACAAGGGCACTGCCCGGGAGATGAAGCTCATCTTCTACCTTCCCAGGCTGTGCTTTCCCGGAAGAGTGCTCCCTGGTCCACACTGCTGTAAAGTCAGTTCAAGTGCACAGACTCAGTACAAGGGACGATACGCAGATGAGGTAATCTGCAGGTACACAGTGTTATGTTACTCAATTATCTTGGCAGCAAAGTGAAACAATGGCCTAACTCAGTATTTTACTCCCTGCAATCAGGTCTCTTCTCTACCCTTTGGTCAGGGCTGTGCACCTTTTATTCAAATACCAGTTGGGGGCGGGGGGGGGGGGGGGGGGGGGGGGAAATGCTCTGAGTCCAACTTGAAGTTCAAACTAACTATATTCAAAGCCACCTAAAAACCAGCCTCGTTGTCATGATGGTCTTTGCTCATAAACGTGTCCTAACTACCCTTCCTTCTTTCCCAGCTCATTTGAAACTGTGTTTCTAATTCCCACTAGCATAAAAGGATTTTTAAAAATTATTTTTCTTTTTTGGTCTTCAGTGCAAAAAAAAAAAAAAGAGGCAAGGATACACAAAAATTGTTTATTCTGGAAGCCCATCATTCTGAGATAATCACTAGTAAAGTATTGGTATATATAACTTTAGTATTTTTTTCTATATGTGTTCAAAATAAAAATGGGCTCATATTGTACATATTATTTTACATCTGCTTTTTGCATTTCATAAGATAGCCCCCCAAATTTCCTTATCATTATTATTCTACAAAGTTACTATTTAATGCTTACAATTTCCTCTTTCTAAAATTCCTAGGAGCTCTAAAATTGCTTTTCTTCCTACTTCTCCCTCTCCACTCATTGCCCACTAAGAAGAGCACAACCAGAAAGCAGCAGCCTTCATGTACTGAACACATCCTAAATGCTGCCAGAGAGCTGACATGTGGCTGCATTCGTTTCCCACGGCCATGATTTCATTTATACTTTATGCTTGTTAGATAACTGTGGATGAAGAACTGCACGTACCCACCAGGCTCCAAAGCAGGGCCAGATTACCACCTAGTCTCTAGCGGGTCTCCCTCACAATCCAGCACATATAATTCAAACTGACAGTAACTCCAGGGGCACCTATGGGGCTTAGTCGATTAAGTGTCTGACTCTTGATCTCAGTTCAGGTCTTTTTCTCAGGGTTGGGAGTTCAAGCCCTGCGTTGGACTCCACACTCTGGGCATGGAGACTACCAAAAAAAAAAAAAAAAGAAGAAGAAGAAAAGAAAAGAAAAGATAACCCCAAACAAAGTATGAGTCACAAAGACGTATGATCTTTGCCAAGATGACCTCACTGTTTCTTTAAAAGTTAAAAAACATTAATTTTTTTCCCTCTCTTTTGGTACTTCTTTGCTAATGCTCAACACATACTCAGACTGCCCAGTAAGCAGTGCCCCCAGGGTTGAGAAAGGGATAGGTTTTGTTCTAAAGAGTAACAGCATTTAAAATTCAGATTATAAAATCTATTCACATTTTAGTAAAGTACATTTTGAAAAGGAGAGAATATTCGCTGCCCATTCAGAGTTGTAGACCTGACGTGGACTGACTGGCAAATGCTTTGTGCTGTGCTTGAAACTGCACAAAGCCTACCAAGATATTTACTATGCTTTCATTAAACAGATTAATCAATAACAGGACTTGCACTGAATGATTTTATGGGGAATTTCAAGTGACTCATTTGGCAAATCTCCACACTTCAATTAAGAGAGGAGTTTCTTTCAAAAACTTAAATGTCAAGAAGTGTCCACCCGCTAATGATATTGACAGTACTCAAGTTAAACTGCTTTGGCTTAAATCCTGACTTTCACTAGCTGTGGGATCTATGCCTCTATATCTCCATTTCCTCATTAAAAAAAACCTCCCTAATTGGGTGTTCGTAAAGATTAAATGACTTAGTACATGTAAAATGCTTATATCAGTGTACTGAAACTTCAAAATATGTTTAGCTAATTATCATTACACATCATTATTTTTCTACATTTTTATTAAAGGTTCAAAACCTAATAGTCCACCTCTTTCTCCCCTTACTAGGGAATATACTATACCATACAATCATAAAAACATTATATATAATAATGTTATGTATATTATAATATACATCACATATTTAACATATATAACTTACATATATTATAAGCCCAACATTATATATATATATATATGTAATATGTTGAACGCCGGGCTTATAATTTTCAGGTCAATTGTTTTGTTCCAATTTTCTCTAAAAAAAAAAAAAAAAATATCAACTGAGGTTTAATATTTATCTTTTATATAAGTTATCCAATCTTGCTTTTAATTAAATTGCCAGCATGCTATAAAATGTGGTCTGTATATACACACATACATATATATGCTGACCAGTTTGTATATACACTGAACAGTTCATGTACTTAACAACACGAGTCTTCAGGAAACCACCAGTCTAAAAGAAAAAAAGAAAATGAAAGCTGAACTAGGAAGTGGCTTTAATACTGTTAAGTTTATATATCATATCATATCTGATGTATTGTTCATTTTAAAAAGATATCTAAATAACAATTTTACAATTTACAAGTAAAACAAACTACCTTAAATCACACCATAAGGTTTATTCTGGACTGAAGAACTTAGTCTGCTCAACCAGAACATGGATCACTAGAAAGATAGAATCCATCACGAGTTTGCCTGGGGTTATGTTGAAACCTTATAATCTACAAATGTTAGGGTACAAGAGTTTTCTGCTTTTTAAAAAAAAAAAAAGAAAGAAAGAAAATTCAAATGTTACTAAAAATTCTTTGTGAATTATTTACCTAAAAACATAGAGGAAAGAGGCAGAGATTGTGAGGAAAATAGCAGATGGCACTCTGGACTCTCACATAACCTTTTTTGAAAACCCTGGAGGCAGGCATGTTCATACACTGCAGTCTGGGAAACTGAGTCTTGAAGAGATTAAATAACACGCCCAAGTTGTAAAGTTAGTAAGATAAAGATACAGGACTTGAATTCATGACTTTCTGACTAACCAGCTAATGATAAGGAAGAAGCTGCAGGCATTCTCGGTGTTATGACCCTTCTACACCAGAGTAAGCTGCCACGGGAGACAAGGATTACAGAACCAAGATCCTTCTGATACTCATACTCATTCTAAACTCCGCTCATGCCCAACACTGGAATCCAGAAAATTGCATTCAAGTTATTTTTTAACACAGTTGATTGCTCAAGAATGAAAACAGCTCCTTCTGAAGTCTCATTCCTAATTCACAGGTGAATTTTTTGCACTTTCTTCTATTAATTAATAAGTATTTACTGAAGACCCAGAAATGTAGCTGTATCATAAACTGCCCTTTTACAAGTCCCATATAAAACTGCAGGAAAGGAAGAGACCACTTCTATCTTTGGCAGTACCTGTCCTCCCCTCCACATGCTCTTACTTCGCAAAACATTATTGCCCTTATTGACACGAAGGTCATCCTTCACCAGTTTATGAGCTTTTGATACAAAATTCTGCATATTTACTATTCAATATTAGTCAAAATGTAGGTGTTCACTAAATACATGTTGAAGGAAGGAATGAACAAAACAATGGTGGCAGAACCTTAAGGAACTGGTAAGATTTGGGGGTGCCTGCATGGCTCAGCCAGTTGAGTGTCTGACTTTGGCTCCTGCCCTGATCTCACAGATTGTGAGTTAGAGCCCCACCTCAGGCTCTGAGGTGATAGATCAGAGTCTAGAACCTGTTTTGCATTGTATCTCCTTCTCTCTCTCTGCCCCTTCCCTGCTCATACTGTCGGTCCATCCATCTGTCTGTCTGTCTCTCTCTCAAAATAAATAAACATAATAATAAAAACAATTTAAAGAACAAGTATAATTTAGAGAGATGCGGAAAAAGGTGGGTGTTGGGGGAGAGTGCATTCTAACAAAGTGACTGGTTACCATCTAGAAAGCTGCCGGGGAAAACAGATCTGTGGGGAACTTCATGTCACCATGTAGCAAAATGGTGTACTGGGTAAGATCTGAAATTCCTGAGTAGGGTCCTTAGGACTTCATTTTCTTATCTATCTATCTATCTATTTATTTATAGCAGAGGGGCTATTTATTTATTTATAGAGGGGCACAGAGAGAGAGAGAATCCCAAGCAGGCTCCACCTCCATGCCCAATGCAGAGCCCGATGTGGGACTTGATCCCCTGGGACCATGGCCTGAGCTGAAATCAAGAGTCAGATACTCAACCAACTGAGCCACTTAGACACCCCTAAACATTTATTCTTAATCCAGAGCAATTATTTGTTGAAGTTAAGCCCTACGTGAAATCCCTATATATAAATGGAATAAGCAAAGCAGTACAGAGTGAAGCACCCTGGTCCCCATCCACTGGGTCTCCACCGACCTAACTTGAGAAGACCCAGAAGCCCCTCATGAGAGCACAGTTCAAAAACCACTGGTTTAAAAAAAACAAAAAGGATCTGGAAGGGCAGATACCAAAGTGCTCAGAGTATTTACTTCTAAAGAACCAGGTTGGCCTAGGTTGTGGGATAGGGTAAGGAAGGACTTGAAATACCATTTTCACCTTTTAAATCCTGTATGTTTTTATATTACTTGCACTTTTCCTTATATTGAGCACTTTAAGTTTGTTTATTTTGAGAGAGAGAAAGAAAGAGAGCAGGCACGAGTGTGAGCAGAGGAGGGGCAGACAGGAGAGAGAATCCCAAGCAGGCTCTGCATGGTCAGTACGGAGCCTGACTAGGGGCTTGATCTCACAACCATGAGATCATGACCTAAGCCGAAATCAAGAGTCGGACCCTTACCTGATTTAGCTACCCAGGCACCATTAGTGAGCTCTTTTTATTTTTTAATTTAAAAAGTAATAAATAAGGAACTATTGCTCTAAAAAGCACTCTTAATGGTTAAATTGCAAGTGCACTGCCACATTGTAACAAATCATTCCCCTATGCAGGGCATTTTCTTGACTAAACTACATTGCACCGAAAATGAACATCTTGGTGAATAATTTCCCATATTTAGAATGATTTTCTGAGGATACGTTTATACAAGTTAGCAGTTTCAATTTAGGTTCTACAATGCATTGCTTAAAATAGGACTCTGCAGAACATAAAAATATAAAATTCAGTAAGTATTTTTTAAAAAATCATCCCATATTAGCAAAATTAGATTCTAGCACTCATGTTTAAGCTACATAAAATCTAATTTACAAAACTAATTAGCCAAGTTTCCACATCTCAAAAGTATATTAAAGAGAAATTTGAATCAGAACTTGAAATCTCTCTACCTTTCATGAATTTTTCATAACCTCTCTTGCCACTTATCGAAACCATACACTTAAAGAATTTTTCCTTCACAGTTGGGTTTCACAATCTAATTCTGTGAAGTCACAGTACTGTGACAGTACAGTCATTCTCTGACAACAAACTAACATCATTAAATTCTTATTTGTAAGTTCTTTGGGTATATAGATGTTCTATTTTTACTTCTTCTAAGACCAAAATGTATTCTCTGTTGCCTCTCCACTAAGCTCATATGATGGATACATTTTAATCTAATTTATTCTCTTTGTTCCAAACCATCTTTATAAAACTGCCTTTCGGTGAATGCTCCAAAAATGCCCATCCAAACAAAACATAAATGACTGATGGATTGCCTCCTCTAATGAACAATCTGTCATTGCTCTCCACTCCTTGGGAAGAAAAATTCCCAAATCAGAAAGTCAGGTTTTTTTCTTCTCTCTACTGCCGCTTTAGAATAACACTAGAGGGGCATCTGGGTGGCTCAGTCGGTTGGTTGACCGTCCAGCTTTGGCTCAGGTTATGATCTCATGGTTGTTGGTTCGAGCCTCGCATCAGGCTCTGTGCTGATATCTAGCTCAGAGCCTGCAGCCTGTCTTCAGATACTGTGTTTCCCTCTTTCTCTGACCTTCCCCTGCTCACGCTGTCTCTGTCTCTCAAAAATAAATAAACATTAAAAGAAATTTAGAATAACATTAGCGTACTTTTTGTTAAATATTATCTTTTAGGGGAGCCTGGGTGGCTCAGTCATTTAAGCCCTTGACTTCTGTACAGGTCATGATCTTGCAGTTTGTGAGTTTGAGCCTCGCACTGGGCTCTGCGCTGACAGCTCAGAGCCTGGAGCCTGCTTCAGATTCTGTGTCTCCCTCTCTCTCCCTACCCCTCCCCCACTCATTCACTCACACACACACACACACACACACACACACACACACACACACTCTCTCTCTCTCTCTCTCTCTCTCTCTCTCTCTCTCTCGCTCTCAAAAATAAACATCAAAATTTAAAAGAAACAGAGGCGCCTGGGTGGTTCAGTCGGTTAGGCCTCCGACTTTGGCTCAGGTCAGATCTCACGTTCATGGGTTCGAGCCCCGCATCCGGCTCTGTGCTGACAGCTAGCTCAGAGCCTGGAGCTGCTTCCAGTTCTGTGTCTCCTTCTCTCTCTGCCCCTCCCCCTCTCATGCTCTGTCTCTCTCTGTATCAAAAATAAATAAAACATTAAAAATTTTTTAAATAAATAAATACTATCTTTTCAATAAATCAATATGGTTCTATCACTAACATAATTCCAAATGAGAAAACAAGAATAGCTGTTTTGGGGGGGCGGGTGGGAAGAGAGGGAACAGGGCAGAGAGAGAGAGAGAGAGAGAGAGAGAGAATCATAAGCTTGGGGCTCAATCCCACAATCCTGGGATCATAACCTAAGCTGAAATCAAGAGTCAGACCCCCAACCAACTGAACCACCCCAGGCACCCCCCCAAAAAAGAATTTCTAATAAAACCTTTTTCTTTTTCCAAAAGCAAGTATTATTAGAAACATCAAGGTCATTTCTACTACCATGTAACAGTTCTAATACACAGGATATTTAGACTCTATCAACAAAGATTTGCTTAATCCCTACTGGGAATCAAAGCCCTAAGCTAAAAGCCAGAGATTCAACATAAGACAAATCTTTTCATCAGTGCAAAGGCACTTAGGCAGACAATAAATCTTTATGAAATGGGAGGTTCCAGTACCAAATATAGAAGAAAGATTCCTTAGAAAAAAGAGATTAGAACCAACTTTGGACTACCTGTAACACTGGGCCAAGGATGGTTTGTATTTGAGTAGGGAAAGACCAGGCACTCCAAGGTATCTTTGGAAAATATCAATCTAATTTGGCCATTATTGAAACTTTTCAGTGGCTTCTCATTTCCTCTAAAATAAATCCAAATTCTTTAATAAGGAAAACAAATCCTATAAAATCATTCCCACCCACTTAAGACCTTTGGCTGTGGTCACACAAGGCTTTTTGTCTATTTCCTCTATTACAGAGATTTTCAAACTTTATAAATTGCAACCTAGTAACTATGTGCAACGCAATTTCTTTTTTCAAAGATGCAGATCCCAATCCACTAAATCGAATTTCCAATCTACTGGTAGCTCCTTAGGAGCCTGTAGTTTGAAAACTACTACTTTAGCACACCACCCTCTCTCACTTCTTAGCCTTTCCATATGTCCCTTTTTCTTGAAACTATTTCTCTTCGTCATTCTTCCCTTTCACCTGGCTACTTCCTATCCTACTTTGGGACCTTAACTCTCAGATTAGGTCCCCCTCATCTCTGGTCCCAAAATACTCTAGGCTTTCTAACATTGATTACGCTTTATTGTCATAGTTCTTGTACCAGCTGTGTCTCTAGGCTGTAAACTCCATGAAAGCAAGGACCCATTCTTGTTCACCACGGAATCCCAAGGGCCTAGCCCAGTGCCTATTAGACACTCAGTAAATAAATATTTAAGGAGCAAAACAAGTTAGGATATAGACTTAATAATCTATACATTTAACCACACAATGAAATGATCACCCACGTGAAAATTCTTCCAACGAAAACATGCCCTCAGCTCCAGTTTTATAAATGATTAAGTTCCTAGCCTCATCTATAAAACTACAAAACGCAAGAGGATGGCTGTTTATTTTTCCAATGAGAGCAGAGCCTTCATTCCTCTGAGTAGGAGAAAACGGGACTGAAGGGACACTTTTCTCTTATCCCAGCAGCAATTCCTCTGAGAAAGTAATTTACCTAAAGGCTGAGATAAGAGTAAAGGTCAATATCCCAGACAGGCTCCACCTCCAAGCTCTCACTGGCTCTCTAGAACTTGGATGCCTTCAAGGAAAGTTGCCTTTTCAATTCCACCTCCTAGAAGGTAAACTTCCTGATTCAGGACTTTCCCTCCTGGCAGGAGGGACCCGTACCTCATTAGGTGCTACAGTTTCCTCTAGGTAAGTAAGTTCAGAAGGAACAGAGAAAGCAGGGATCTTAACTAAGTTCTCCAGAATCAACAAACTATTTTAACAGTATTTGAATCTTCATCTGGTTTCTTGACTCTGATCCCAAGAAACCAGAATCTGGAGACAGAAGGGGTGTAACTGGCACACTGAAAACACATGAACAATAGTCATTGCAGTCTGACTTCTGGATCCTAGGAGGAGAAGCAAGGTGGGGAAAAGGGGAAGAGGAATGGAATGAAGGAAAAGAAAGTTCTTCCACGTGTCCTATTTAGAATTTCTCTTGGGCAAAAGGGTCTAGATATACTGAATCTGTCTTCATGCCCTACAACCTTCCCTTGCAAATTCTCTTTCTTGCCTTTCTTTCCTCTTCTTCCAGACCCTTGATGCTGTCCAAAGATCTCCATTTTCAACATCCACACTTTTAGAAATACAGCAAATTTTGCCAAACCTGCAAAATGTTCCAGGATCTCACACAACTTTCCTATCCTTCTTCAAGTCAAAATTCCCATTTCCTCAGTGTAACTAATCAAGGGGAAAGCGATTGACAGTCCTAGCCTTTGAACCCTGCTGGAGATACAAATGCTTTATTATTTTTTATATATTTTTTAAACACATAATTTTTCAGCTATAGATATCTAACTACAATAATCTCAGAGAAAAGACAACGGGTGCCTAGAAGTCCACCATAAAGAAGGCAGGTCTGCCCTGACCACCATTTCCCTGGGATCATGGCCTCAGATTGTTCCCACTTCGCAGTCTCCTCTACTTTCAGTTCTTAATAAGCAACACTAAAAACTCCAGAGTGCAGAGAAGACCAACTTGGAAAACATTTGTAGCCTCGGGACTTTTATGTACCCATTGGGTGAGTCGGTAACAAACCATTAGTTTGGATGGGTGATGTTTTCAGTATGTTTGATAATCATTCCATCAGCTAAAAGAAAAACATACACTCAGGTTATACATTGAAATTATTCATCCTACTAAGGAAGTCATGAGGCATAAAAGGGTTAAATAATGCTTCCATTGTTTTATAATTTAGTAGTTGAAAAGCAGGATTGGGCTCCTCTTCACTCTTTTAATCAGCTGCTTATCCGTTAATCACACTAGGAAATCTTTATGTTCTGTAACATTTCTGAAATTTGAAGTATATTTTTGAACAGTCACATTATGGTAATAGGAAAATGAGTCTGAACTCCTGAGACACAGGTGCCATGTCTTTTCCGGTGGTTTTTGCTACAAAAGAGCTGAGGCTAATGCTGAATTTATGCGTACTCAGAAATTAACCACAAAACAGGCAGAGCTGCCTGCGTTCATTCAGCTGTAAGTGGCTCTTAACTTCAGCGCCATCAGAAATATTTACTTGCCCCCCACAGATGAATAGAACTGTAATAAACTGTAATAAAACTACACAAACTTAGTAAAACCACTTTGCCTAAGCAGGTAAGCATATGAAATTCTAGTTGAATAATTGGTGTTTGCCATTTTTTTATTAGTTTGTTTAGTTAGCCATCAAACCAAGTTATTTGCAATTACAGTGATAACTGGGACTTTTTTCAAACCAAGCAAAGAATGTATGGAAACACCAACTGTGTGCAGTCTCTCTTGCGACTTTTCTCAAGATACCAGAAAGAGAAACAGACAGTAAGATGCCCAAAAACTGACAGGTAGGGTATATTCTCAAAAAACATAAATGACATTTACTCAGCTTCCCCCAAGTAGAAGCACTATGTCGCTTGCTATCAGGTTGGTTGGCTTTTTTTAGACAGTACTACTCCCAAACCTAAAATTTTGTCCACAAATGAGCAATACAACAGTCAAAAGACAAATACCCAACATGGAAGGAAAAAAGACTAATAACCCAGTTAAAACATATGCAAAGATATGAAGAGACATTTCTCCAAAGAAGCCATGCCAACAGCAAATAAGCACATGAAAAGATGCTCAACATGACGGGTCACTGGGTAAATGCAAATCAATACCACTTCCCACCCACTAGAACGGCTATAATAAAAACTATGCAATAGGCAATAACACGTGTTGGCGAACATGTGGGGAAATTGGAACCCTCATACACTGTTGGGCAGGACTGTAAAAGGATGCAGCTACTATGGGAAAGTTTGGCAGTTCCTCAAAAAGCTAATCATACATACACCCAAGAAAAATGAAAGCATATGTCCAGATAAAAACTTGCACACAAATGTTCATAGCAGCATTGTAGACACGATGGCCAAAAAGCATTAACATCCTTCATGTTCATCAAGTGAGGACAGGATAAACAATACTTGAAACTATGGCACACCAACACAGCAGAATAGTACCCAGCCACGAAAAAGCACACTGATACTCCATGAGCCTTGAAAACATTCTGCTATGCGAAACAAGCCAGACACAAACAGCCACCTATTGTCTGATTCCATTCCTGTGAAATTTCCAGAATAGGCAAATCCATAGAGAAAGGAAGTAGATAAGTGGTTGCCAGAGGGTGGGCTAAGGGAGAAATGAGAAATGACTGCTAACGGGTCAAAGGGCTTCATTTTGAGATGATGCTAATGTTCAGGATAGTGGTGACAATTGCAAAACTTTGTGTAAAGGCCGCACTTCTAAAAGGATGAATTTTACGGTGAGTGCAGTATCTCTCAGTAACAAAAAAAAAAAAAAAAAAAAAGCCAAGTGTTCATTTACAGAGAGATGACATGTACTAGGCTTGTAAATCGTAAATACCTAACTACAGACGAACATATAATCTCTCAAAGTAGACGCACGTTCGGGGGTTTTAATTGAGATATATGTATTTCACTTACGTAAAGAAAAGAATCAAAGAGGGCGGTGACACAGAGCAACTGCCGAGCCCTGAAGCCCTGAAGCTGGCGGCGTCCGCATCCCAGCTCACCTTCCACCCGTCGCTCAGCCGCCACCCGGGGCCGGGCCCAGCGGCCGGGGCTCGGGGCCGCCCGCCCACCCGCGCTGCCGGCAGCCGG
>NC_043709.1:16371711-16401278 GCF_006229205.1 Suricata suricatta | reverse complement strand
CACCCTCCCGGTGGGAGAGGGGTGTAGAAGCAAAGGGCACGGGCGCGGTGGAGGTGGCCGGGTTACCAAGACTTTGCAAGTTCGCCACAATCTAGGTAAAAGTGACCCAAGTTTGCAGTGTAAACCGAGAACTCTTATCTAACAACTATTGAGCACATTTTGTATAGGAATCGGGTATTGACCTGTGCCCGGGGGACGTTCCAGTGAACAAAACAAAGGTGTCAGTCCTCAGGCACTTATTCTGAAAGACTGTCATTTAAAAAATGACACAGCTAGTGGCACTCATTTTCTCAAAGTTTCCACCAACTCTAAGTCACAACCGTAATTTAGTAGCAGCTTTTCAGGTGCCAAGGGGCAGCAGAGCATACGTTTATCCAGTTTTTTGATTTCTGTTTTTCTGCTTTACCATCAAATGGAGTTTTGGCCGTCACTTTCAGGGGTGAATTATGCCCCTGTATCCGTCTAGACCCTCTGCAGTAATGCTTTTCACACCCCAAACAGGAGTGTGAAAGGATGATGGCAAAACATATGTAAAAACACAGTGTTTTGTATGTATTTCCAAGTGCCTTTTGTTCTTATGTGTTCTCAATTACATATCACTAGGAGATAAATGGCTGCTCTTTAAAGTTTGCCAGAAGTCAAATTCCAACCAGGTAAGTGTTCCTCCCCTGAGTCAAGCAGTCCTTCAGGACTTCTGCAGGAAGTGTGGGAGAAGCCACCCTCTCCCTGTTCTGAATATTTTACCACCATTTATTTCTGATTGATTCTGAGCTGATGGTTTCGACTGCCCTAAATTTCATTAGTTGGCGAGTGTGGTGGGCAATGGTCTACTTAGGCAGTGCTCCGCATTCTGTATGCCACGATGTAGTGTCTATTTTTTTAGTGTTTTATGTATTTATGAGAGAGAGACAGACAGAATCCCAAGCAGGCTCCATGCTGTCAGCGCAGAGCCTGACTGGGGACATGAACTCAAAACCCTGAGATCACGACCTGAGTCGAAATCAAGAGTGGGATGCTTAACCAACTGAACCATCTAAGCATCCCTGTAGTGTGTATTTTTTATTTTAGATATTTTGAGTTTTCGGTTGAAGTCCAAATTTATTACTCTTTCAAGTTTATTATTTATTTTGAGAGAGTGGGGGAGGGGCAGATAGAGAGAAAATCACAAGCAGGCTCTGCACTGATAGCACAAAGCCCCACTGGGGCCTCATCGTATGAACCATGAGATCACGACTGAGCCAAAATCAAGAGTCGAATGTTTAACTGACCCAGCCACCCAGGTGCCCTTGAAATCCAAATTTAAATTAAATTTCAACTCTGAAAATAGCTCAAGGTGAATTGAGTCCAGAGACATTCCCTTCTACAAAATTAAGTCCTAATGTGTGTTGGTCACAGTGATGGCGGTAATACTTCCTCTTCTGCCTGACAGCTGGCAATTAAAAGATGAAGGAAGTGGCGGCTGGGTATTAAACCCGGCTGTGACGGCTGCGAGGAGGCGGCCTGGGAGCTATGAAAGGGTGGGACCAAGGGACCTGTCTGCTCTAGGGGTAAAAGATCTCTTTGAGGAAGTGACATTTAAGCGGAGCCTTGAAGAATAAGGAAGAGTAAGTCAGGCGACAAAGGGAAGGGGGTGGGGTGGGGAGTGCACTTGTTGCTATGGAAACTACCGGTTTGAAGGCTCTTGAAGGCGCTTGGGAAGGGACAGGCTTCACCTGCGGCTACAGTAAGGCGCCTAGGGCTGAAGGAGGGGTGGGTAGGAGGCTTGGGGGCCACGCTGAAAACTTTGGACTTAATCCTAAAGACAAAAGGAAGCCACTAAAGAGTTGAAGAGGATCTACCTGGACACAATCGAATTTGTATTTGTAAACGACTTTCTGGCTGCAGAGTGGAGAATGAGTGAGAAGGGAGCCGCAGAGAGGGTGTGAAGACCAGAGTGCGGGCAGTGGAGAGTAGAAGATGGTGGATCAAGGGAATTGATCAGAGGTAGAGCTGTAAGCACCTGATCGAATTGCATGTAAAAGGTGAGAGAGAGGAAATGACTCCTAGGTTTCTAGCGTGAGCTTATCTCGTTCCTGGAAATGAGGGACTTGAAGGAGGGGGTCTCAAGTGGACAAGTTTGAGTTGCTTTAGATACTTTGGGTTCAAGACCTCAGGGAGACATCCAAGTGATGATGCCAGGTATATATTTTCAAAATAAATCTGGAACTCAAAGTAGAGATCTGGATTGAAGATGAAATCAAATCTAAATTTTAAAGAGCAAGGAATATGGCTTGTTGGCAAGAATTTTACTTCTAAACTTTAAAGAAAATGAGGAGAAGCATTAGTACATAATACTATGTGTAAGACACCCCACAGAGAATATTTTTGGTAATCCTTACCACCCTAGTGGATGGTATTATAATCCTATTTTTTATATAAGGAAACTAAGGATTAAATTCTTGCTCAAACTTACTAAAATTCCAGATTAAATAAGACCTATTGAATAAGAATCTGTGGGTAATTCTAATAACTGAGGTTTTTAATGAAACTTAAAAGCGCAGACTACTTAAAAGTGTTCACACAAACCATATAAAATCCTCATTTTATTTATTTCTTTAAAATGTTTTTTATTTACTTTAGAGAAAGCACAGGCAAGGAGCAGAGAGAGAGGGAGACACAGAATCTGAAGCAGGCTTCAAGCTCTGAGCTGTCAGCAAAGAGCCCAATTCGAGGCTTGAACTCACGAACCATGAGATCATGACCTCAGCCAAAGTCAGATGCTTCCCTGACTGAGCCACCCAGGCACTCCTGAAACCCTCATTTTTTAAAACAGATTAGAAGAAATCATGATTCCAAGAATATGCAGCCCGTGCAGCAAATGTGTGTGCATTCATGTCCTCGTTTCTTTCACCTGAGCTCCCCATTATCAGTGCTCTTCCTGGGAAACTGTGGAATACTCATTTGTTCATTCATGTAGTAAGTAGTTGTGGTGGACCTACTACTGTGTACCGAATAACAATAGTCATTCAAATATTTATTGAGCACTTACTAAATGCCATGTTGTTTCATGCTCTGGGAGTCTAGTAGTGAACAAAATAAAACAGGTACCTGCCTTACAGAGTTTACATTCAAGTGGGGAAAGACAATAGACAAACATATATTTTTATATATACAGGTATCTATATACACGTATATAGATACATAGATATCCCACATGATAGTAACTACTATGAATATAAATAAAATAGGTCAAAGAGTTGGAGAGTCTGGGATGGAGGAGTGTAGAGAGGAGGGAGATGGTTTTCTATAGGGTGATCCACAGAGGTCCTACTGGTTTGAGCAGAAAGGAGTGAGGGAGCAGCTATGCTATCTGGAGGAAATACAATAAGCGCAAAGGTCCTGAAGCAGAAGTGTGTGGTGTGTTCAGGAAACAGCAAGGAGTCCTGTGTGGTTGGAATGAGAAGTAGCTGGAGGCTGGTCATGAGATTTGTAGGCCATTGTCAGGTCTTGGGCTTTCACTCTGAGTGAGACTGGAGCCACTGCAAGGGTCTGGGCAGAGAAATGGCCCACTCTGACTTGGGTTTCGATGGGATGACTGTGGAGAGCTGAGTGAGGGGGCAACGGTGGAAACAGGAGGAGGACCCGTAAGGATGGTGTTTCAATAATCCAGGCGAAAGGGATGGTGGGAAGGTGCTGCATCATTCGAGTAGTAGATCATTTGAGAGTAGAGCTGACGGGCAGGGTTTGCCAAAGGACTGAATGAGGGGAAAGAGAGAAAGAGAAAGGTGGTTAAGGATGTGTCCAAAGCTTTTGGCTCAAGCAGTCGAACACTGGAGTTGCCATTTGCCAAAATGGCAGACAATGGGAAGAGTTGGAGCCGGCATGAGATCCTCTGTCTACTGTCCTAAGCATCTGGTCTGTATGAACTCATTCAGTGCTCACCACAATGCTCTAAGGCAGGTCCTGTTGTCATGCCTGTTTCATAGACGAGGAATTGAGGCATCACTCTACAATCTACTTCAGATTTCACAGCTTACGTGGTGATAATAATACTCCAAAGGGTACCACTTCGTTGTCTTTTAGGGAAGACAGATGACTAAATAAACAGTGACAATAAAAGCTAGAGCTAATGGTAAGGCAAACCTGAGGAGGCTGTGGCTCTAGAAAGCAGAAGCATCTCCCAAAGTTTGGGGATCATGGAGACACAGGGAGTGGGGAAGACTTGTAAGAGGAAGTGATTTTAAGCTGAAATGTAAAGGATCAATAGTCATGCTACTATTAGCATTTCTATAATTTTAGGAGGGGGGATAGGAAGACAGGAAGACGGTATTCCAGGTAGAGGTTATTTCTAGGAATGCTTGTAAAAAAAAGGAGGGGGGATTTTGAGGAATTAAAAGAATTTCAGTATGATGTTTATGTCTCTTTTAGAAATATTGTTATTGGTTGGTCCCTATTGAGACTTTCTCCATAAACATGGTAATGTTTCAAGGGTTCCCTATGCCTGATGACTTTAGAATGGACCTCTGAAGGAGCAGAGACCTGCTGTCCTTGAATACTTATCAGGTTCCTGTCGTTCCTTAACTGTGCCCATGAGTTCCTACCTCTGGGCTTTGGACTTTCTGTTCTCATTAACAAGGACACTCCAGTCTCCTGTACCACTTCCTGGTCCACGCCCACCAGGTGGACTATAGGGTCTCTCTGCTTCGGACAGATACTTATTTACTTATCTGTCCGTGTCCTAACTAGATTGTCAGCAGAATCTTTATAACTCAGGCTAACACAATGTTGTCAGCCCTGAGTGGATGCTCAGTTCTTTTCCTCTTGAAATGAATGAATGCATACATTTTAATTTACCATCCTTTACTTTTAGTAATGCTGCTACTGGCTTTTTGATTTTCTGTTCTGGTTCTACTCCCCGCAGAATTACTAATTTACTTAAAAACTTTAATTATATACTGCATTGTTCTAGCTTCTTGAAGTTGACTTTGTTGGATTTTTGCTGGCAGACAGGCTTTGTGCAACACTGGGATGCTGATGACTAAGCTATTTTTTCACATCATCTGCTCATTGACTACTCTTCTGGGGATGACAGTGTGGCTTTACTGATAATGTCTGGTTTAAGAACCAGGCAAAAGCCAAAATGTGTAACCATTCTCTTGAACGGGTGCTCGTATATCCAAAGAAGGAGCATAGGAAACTGCTCATGGCCTAATTTCTAAGGATCATGTCTGTGAGTCAGGATTCCCATTTCAGAGACAATGACTGTGATGGGATGGGGCCCAGAGGTATCACCGAGAGTGACTAGAATGAAATTGTTGGCAGCTTTGATGACATGAACCTCTCTGTGACCCATCCCTGTGGCATCTACACCTCTGGTTTGGAGAGGCCCTATGCCATCCAGCAGTGAGCCATTCATTCTTCCTTGTATCAAGGGTTATTATGTGATCGCTCCAGCCCAATCTGAGATTGGAAGAACAGTCACTTTTGCCCTTTGGATTCTGCAGCCGATTGAATTGGATCTAAAGGCTACACGAGACTTGGTCCTGACACCCACTAAGGAATTGACTCAGGTAATCATGCCATTAGGATATTATATGGGTGCCTCCTGCCACACTTGCACTGGTGGGACCAATGTGCATGCTGAGGTACAAAAGCTACAGATGGAAGCTCCCCATATCATTGTGGGTACCTCTACTCAAGTGTTTGATATACTTAACTGGAAATACCAATCTCCCACATACACCAAGATGTGTGTACTGGACAAAGCAGATGAAATGTTAAGCTGTGGATTCAAGGACCAGATCTATGACATACTTTAAAAGCTCAACAACAACACCCAGAGGGGTTTGCTGTCAGCTGCATTGCCTTCCGATGTGTTTGGAGTAACCAAGAAGTTCATAAGGGAGCCCATTCAGATTCTGGTCAAGAAGGAGGAGTTGACCCTGGCGGGTATCCACCAGTTCTACGTCAGTGCGGAAGGAGAGGAGTGGATGCTAGACATTCTGTGTGAGTTGTCCGAAACCCTGCCCATCATACAGGCAGTCATATTCAACACTGGAAGGTTGGTGCCCCTCTGAGAAGATGCATGCCCGACACTTCCCGGTGTTGCCAGGCATGGAGGTGTGGACCAAAGGGAATGAGATGTGATCATGTCGGGGGTCCACTCTGGCTGTAGCAGAGTATTGATTACCACTGACCTGCTGGCCAGAGGCACTGAGGCGCAGCAGGTTTTCTTAGTCATCAACTATGACCTTCCCACCAACAGGAAAATTATATCTGCAGAATCAGCCCTCGTAGATGATTTGGTCATAATGGTGTGGCTTTTAACGTGGTGAAAGAAGACAAGAGGGCTCTCTGAGACATCGAAAGCTTCTACAACACCTCCCTTGAGGAGATACCCCTCGATGTTGCTGACCTCATCTGAGAGGGGCTGTCTTGCTACCCAGCCCTAGCTGGGGTCCCGTCCCTGGGGACTGTAGAGGAGCAGGATAGGGGAGGGAAGGGAGCAAAAGGATGGATATCTTGTCTTGTCTTTTTCTTTGAATAAATGTCACATTTTGAGGCAAAAAAAATAAAAAGAAAGAAAGAAACCTGTTCATAGCAGCTTTATCGTAGTAGTCTAATAACTGGAAGTAATCAGAATTTCATCACTATGAGAATAGCAAAACTAGCTTTGGTGTTTCATATAATAGAATACTACTGTGCAAAAAATGAAATAAGCCATGGACTCAACAAAAGGGATGAATGTCACTGAATGAGAGAAAGTGCCCTGATGGAAGAAACACACACACTATGCATATTCATTCTCCATTGCTGTTATAACACATTACCAACAACTTAGTGGGTTAAACAAAACATTTGTTATCTTACAGTTCTGTGGGTTAGAAGTCCAATATAAGTTGAACTAAGCTTAAGGTGTCAACATTTCTTCTGGGAGCTCTAGAGGAGAATGCTTTTTCAGCATCTAGAAGCCAACCACACTCCTTGGCTTACTCTATCTCCAAAGACAGCAAAGTAACATCTTTGACCTTCCTCCCATCCTCACATCTCTGACTCTTCTCCTGCCTCCCCCTTCCACTTTTAAGGATTCTTGTGAGTACCTTGGGCCCACTCAGATAATCCAGGATAATCTCCTTTATTTTATTTTATTTTATTTTACTTTATTTTATTTTATTTTCTGGAAGAACCTACCATCTTTTTTTTTTTTTTAATTTACATCCATGTTAGTTAGCATATAGTGCAACAATGATTTCAGGAATAGATTCCTTAATGCCTCTTACCCGTTTAGCCCCTCACCCTACCCACAACCCTTCCAGTAACCCCCTGTTCTCCATATTTAAGAGTCTCTTGTGTTTTGTCCCCCTTTCTGCTTTTATATTATTTTTGCTTCCCTTCCCTTATGTTTATATGTTCTGTTTCTTAAAGTCCTCATGAGTGAAGTCATATGACATTTATCTTTCTCTGACTAATTTCACTTAGCATAATACCCTCTAGTTCCATCCACGTAGTTGCAAATGGCAAGATTTCATTCTTTTTGCTTGCCGAGTAATACTCCATTGTGTGTATATATATATATATACACATACTATATATACATCTTCTTTAACCATTCATCCATCGATGGACATTTGGGCTCTTTCCATACTTTGGCTATAGTTGATAGCACTGCTATAAACATTGGGGTGCATGTGCCCCTTCGAAACAGCATACCTGTATCCCTTGGATAAACGTGGTAGTGCAACTGCTGGGTTGTAGGGTAGTTCTATTTTTATTTTTTTTAGGAAACTCCATACTGTTTTCCAGAGTGGCTGCACCAGTTTGCATTCCCGCCAGCTCCTCGCCAACGTCTGTTGTTGCCCAAGTTATTAATTTTAGTCATTCTGACAGGTGTGAGGTGGTATCTCACTGTGGTTTTGATTTGTATGATAATCTCTCTATTTTAAAGTCAGTAGATTAGTAACCTTAATTCCCTTTTGCAATGTAACCTATGTATTCTGAATAATTCTGAATATATTGAGGATAATGGAAGTCGGATTTCCAGTGGTGCACTGTGAAACTAACTTGGGGGGAGGCAGGGTAAACAGACTTGATCTGTAGCATTTGCCAATTGTTATAGTATAAAGGCTTGGATGGCTGATTTCAAGCTACAACCAGCTCACAAGATCACAATTATTTAGTAAGTCGGTTCAAGCTGGTTCCAGCATATTGCTGCAGGTTTCTCATTCTTACTTTTTTTTTTTAAGTTTATTTATTTTTGAGAGAGAAAGAGAGAGAATGAGAGACAGTGAGAGGGCAGGGGAGGGGCAGAGAGAGAATCCAGGGCAGCTCTCTGCTGTCAGTGCGGAGCCGGACCCAGAGCTCCATCGCAGGAACCATGAGATCATGACCTGAGTTGAAATCAAGAACCGTATGCATAACCGACTGAGCCACCCAGGCACCCCAATTTTCTCATTCTCGAAGTTTTAAAATACAGATAGATAAGGAAATAAACATTAATATATGAGGCTATGAGTGTATATGTGTGTGTTTTCTTGCCCTCTCCAATGAGACAGCCTAAAGGTTAGGGCACATCCATAGCGATTAGTACACCTGCCATCCAGATCTCACTCTCTAAATGCCGTTCTTAACATTCAGAGGAACCCGTGTTCCTTGCAGAAAAGGCTAACACCAGGGCTGGGCCAGGAAAAACACAAAAGGAGCCTGAAATAGCTGTACCAATAATTAAGGAAGTGCTCAAAGAGTGATGGCAACATATAAATAGGAGAGGTTTGCAGATTGAAAGGGCTCCTACTGGGACAATTTTAATATCCAAATGAATTATAAAGTAAGGAATTAAAAACCCATTAAACAGAATAAAAATCCATGAGTCAAAACTGACGTAAATAAGTGAATGGGAGAAGAGAAAGCTCTTTCTCGCAGTACAATACCAACTAATACATAGGATATGAATGAAAATTAGAAAATCATCAATAGATGTAAAACTTAAGAAGTGCAAGTTTAATGAGACAATTATGTTTTCATATCTCTCCACAAATACTATTAACTGAAAAGGCATAACTAGTAATTTTACAGACCAGGAGTCCGACAGACACCACCTTAACCAAGTGATCAAAGCTAACCTTTGCAGTAATAAGACAAATCTACAAATCACATGTCTCCAGATAAGATTCACTGAGAAAAGAACTAATATCACTTCTGTGGTGTATTTGCCAAAAATATATGATCTGAATGTAATCATGAGGAAACAGAAGGTACTGTCCCAGACTGGGTTGAGAAGACTGAGTGCAGTATATGATCTTGCGTTAGGTCCTGGACCAGAAGGAAAAATTATAAAGGACATTAGGAAGATGATTAAAAGTTGAATTCACACAGTAAATTACATAATAGTACTATATTCATGTCAAATTTTCTCATTTTGTTCATTATACTCTAGTTCTATAAAAATATTCTTATACTTAGGATTCATACACTGAAGTATTTTAGGGCTAAATAGACAAAGTCTACAATTTGCTTTCGGAATTATTTAGAAAAAGATTGTGTGGGTACCTGGTGTGGGAAGAGAGAGAAAAAAATACAATGAAACAAAATACAAATGGACCCAAATATATCCATTTTTGAATCTGGGTTAAAGGTATATAGGCATTATTCCACTGATGCAATTTGTCCATAAATTCCAAATCATAGCAAAATAAAAAGTGATAGAGGCTTCTGGCTGGCTCAGTCAGTAGAGCACGCGACTCCTGATCTCGGGGTTGTGAGTTGGAGCCACACATTGGGTGTAGAGATCGCCTAGAAAAATTGTTTTTCTAAAAGTGACAGGGGCACCTGGGTGGCTCCTTCTGTTAAGTGGCCAACTTCAGCTCAGGTCATGATCTCGTGGCTCAGCTCGCTGGTTTGAGACCGACTTTGGGTTCTGTGCTGTCAGTTCTGAGCCTGGAGCTGCTTCCAATTCTGTGTCTCCCTCTCTCTGCCCCTCCCAGCTCGCACTCTTGTCTCTCTCTCCCTCTCTCTCTCTCAAAAATAAATAAACATTAAAAAAAAAAGAATACCCATTCAGCATTATTAATCAGTAGGGAAGTGAAAATTAAAGCCACTAAGAGACAGTCCTTCACACCCACTTAGGTGACCAACTATCGCTGATGACCAGGGATTGAGGGGTTTTGTGAGAAATGGGACTTGCAGTATTAACACCTAAAAAGTCCCAGACATACTGGGGTGAGTTGTGTCTCCCTCTCTCTCTGCCCTTCCCCTGCTCACGCTCTGTCTCTCTCTGTCTCTGTCTCTCCCTCTTTCTCTCAAAAATAAATAAACATTAAAAAAATAAGTAAAATAAATAGATAAGTAAATAGGGACAAAAAATGGAGTTGCACAAGTAGAGACGTAGGAAGCTACTTTGCAGCACCCAACCCATGCACACCACACAAAAATAGGCTGGTTATGCTTCCATTCTCTGTAGCCACCTCTCTTCTGTATTCCTTGCTAAATAAATCAGGAATTTACTAGCTGTCCATTTGGCAGCTTCAACGTACTATGAACTTGAAAGTATTCATTTAAAAATAATAGAGACTTCCCTGTTCTGAATAGCAGTGGGGAGCCCTGGAACAGTTTGTGATCAGAATGTGCAAACATGCAAAACATTCTTAACATGAGACAGATAAAAGGGGTAGTGTAGGAGGAGAAGAGGGGAACAGTACAAACTGTACACGATTTATCATGAAAAAAGTTTTCCCGCAAGCCCTCTGCCACGATTTAACTTGTTTGTACGCGCTCCTTCTGATTGTACCTGTAAGATGGCATGTCTATCGTTGTATGAGATAGTGTTATTAGAATGCTTAGTTATTGACCTCATCATGTAGAGATCTTCTAAATACTTGCTTTAAATGTTTATTTACTTTCGAGAGAGAGAGAGAGAGAGACAGAGCACAAGTGGGGGAGGGGGAGAGAGACAGAGACAGAGACAGAGGGAGACAGAGACAGAGGGAGACAGAGGATCCAAAGCAGGCTCCGCATGACAGGAGGGAGCCCAAAAGGGGGCTCAAACCCATGAACCGTGAGATCATGACCTGAGCTGAAGTCGGACGCTTAACTGACTGAGCCACCCAGGCGCCCCTTAAATACTTTTGAGGAGATGCCGGCAACCTAATCCTAGACTCTCTGTTTTGCTATAGCAAGATCCGTGTTTCCAAGACCCTAGAAACATGACCCAGGAGAAGAATTAAAAGACTCAAAGACTTAAAATTGACTAAAATAAAAAATTACTTTTCATCAGAAACCAATGAATTCTGTAAGATTAAATGGCTCCCCACTCCACCTGTATGCACATTTTCATCCTTTTTTAAAATATTATGGTGTTACTTCTGATTCGTTGATATTTAGCAGAATTTAGCACAGATCTTATTTATGCCATGCTGTGGATGGAACTTTGAGGGAGAAATGATGCCTTGCACTATATACGAAAATTCAACCCTTAAAAAAAAGAATCTAAAAATTCCAGGGTTGCCTGGGTGGCTCAGTTGGTTGAAAATCCGACTCTTGATTTTGGCTCAGGTCATGATCCCAGGGTCCTGGGATGGAGCCCCGTGTCAAGCTCCGTGCCAAGGGTGGAACCTGCTTAATATTCTCTCTCTCTGCCTCTCTCCCCCACTTGCGTGTTTTCTTTCTCTCTCAGTCTAGAATAAAAAATAAAAGTAAAAATTCTAGCAGACGAGGCGGAGAATCAAGTTAACTCCAGTTTAGGGTGACCACTCTTGAGAATATTCTTCCGTCTACGAGAAATAAATTTTGGCTCCTCCTCTTACCCTAAACTCCAGGGAAAAAATTTACCCTGTTATAAAACAAAGTATTTCTTTTACACATTTAATTGTATCCATAGGATTAAAATAGATTGAGAGGTTAACCAAAATAAATTATTTGTACTATAATTACACCATAATTTTCAGCATTAAGTGTTTATATCTCTAGAGATAAAATAGTTCTGATTCACCAAGTTGGGTAATTAAGTTAACCAGGTAATTGTTCTTACGGGTCTGGGAGCCAGATAATAGCAATTTGAAAAGTTATGAGCATACATGATCAGTTTGATTAGTCTGCTAAAGACAAAGAGTAAGCTTGAAAGGATTAAAAATTACCATTTAGAAAAAACCTCAACGGGCACCTGGGTGGATCAGTTGGTTGAGCTTCTGACTTTTGATTTCTGCTCAGGTCATGATCTCATGGTTCGTGAGTTTGAGCCCCAAGTCGGGCTCTGGTACTGAGCACAGACCCCACTTAGAATTCTCTGTCTCTGTCGCTGTCTCTCTCTGTCTCAAAATTAAAAAAATAAACTTTAAAAAAAGGGGAAAAGGAAAGACCTCGAAATAGGATACCCCAAGTATTATTGGTTGTAGTAGACATTGTGAGTGCGCCCCTAATTTCCTTGTCCCCCTTTCCCTACCACAGAAACTCTGCTGCCCTAGATGATATTCAAAGACCCACCCCCAGCTGGAGGAGTGGCTCTGATTGGCCTAAACCCATCAGGATATTTCCAGTCCCCTTGTGTCAGCCAGTCCAAAAGTGGGCCTACGACCCAAGTAGGTTAGTTTTATTTACATCTTAACTTTTCGATGACAATCTTATTTCCAAATATCTCGGGAAATTTATATTATAACACCCAATCAGCAGTGAGGTGCTGTTTGGAATCTATCAACATTAGAGCTTGCTCATTATAACAACTACAACAAATATGGAGGTCAATCACAGTTTCTTATATTTATATGCCTTCTAAGTATCAACATTTAGAAGAGTTTGGGGTGCCTGGGTGACTCTGTTGGTTGAGCATCTGACTCTTGATTTTGGCTCAGGCCATGGTCTCACAATTGGTGGATTGAATCCCACATTGGGCTCTGTGCTAATAGTGTAGAGCCTGCTTGGGATTCTCTCTCTTCCTGTCTCTCTCTGTCTTCCCCCCACTCCCACCCCGCTCATGCTCACTCTAGATAGATAGATAGACAGATAGATAGACAGACAGATAGATAGATAGATAGATAGATAGATAGATAGATAGATAGATAAAATAGCTCACCTTTTCATATCACTTTTCTGTTGACTAAAAAAGATATTTGTGCTGTAGGATTTCCACATTCTAGATTTGATTAATTGCTTTCTTGAGTGGTTTCACTTATCCATCTATTCCTCATATTTCCTGTAAAGAGGATAGAACCAGGGGCTTGATACAGGAAAAGGTTTGTTTCTTTTTCCCCCTCTTGTTTTGTTCACAAGAAACCTTTTTAGGTAGCACTGTGCACTTCCTAATGCACTGAATCAAGGGAATACAAAATCCAGTTGGCCATCCTTTTAGAGATGTCAGAATGACTGGTTCAGCCATGTTTTGTCAGCTATCCCTCGTGGGCATCTCAGAGTTAGTTCCAGATTCCTTGTGATATGGGCCCAGTGGTCTTTGAGAGCTTTCTTGCGTTCTGGCGCCACCAATGACCCAGGCTTGACATCAGCCATTTGTCTAAGAAGGCTCTGTTCCTTTCAGTGAGGAAAGGAATTCTGCAGGCACCCTCTGGATAAGGGATCTTGCTAGGTTGCCTTGTTACTGTTTCCAGGCCTCCCAGTGAACCAAGCTCAAGAATGAGTGGTTTTTCAGAAAGAGAAAAAGAAATCATGTATTTATACAGATATTACCAATTCAAATTTGAAAATCCTGGAGGAATTTTAAAAGATTTTTTTAGAAATTATTGGTTTGTTTTTGAGAGAGAGACAGAGAGAAAGCATGAGCGAGAGAGAGGGAGAGAAAAAGGGGGACAGAGAATCCCAAGCAGGCTCCTTGCTGCCAGAGCTGGGCTCGAACTCACAAGTGGTGAGATCATGACCTGAGCCAAAACCATGAGTCAGACACTTAACTGACTGAGTCACCCAGGCACCTAGGGAGGATTTGACCTTTATTTCTTTTCTCTTGAACAAAAAGTCTGAGCTGCAAATGATATTAATATAATTACTTATTTGCTTTATCCAAGAATATTCATAGAACAGTTTCATTATAACCATACTAATAGTGCTACTAGAAATTAAGATGATTGGATACATTTTAAAATTTCTATGTAGGCGTGTAGTTACTGTCATTGCCCGTAAGCTATATCTTACTAATGATGCACCATCCAAATATTGTGTTTTAAAGATTTTCCTAAAATAGTTCTTTTCTGTGTTGTTATGCCACCAACTTGAATGACATACAGTTAAATTCAGTCGTTTCAGTTTGTTTTCAGTTGGAAGGAGGGTGGTTTCTTTCCTTGTGTACTCATTTTTATTTTTAAGTAAGCAAGGTATTTACCTGATTCCAAAGTCAAAACTATAAAACCAAATATATTCTGCAAAGTTTAATATCCTTTTCTGTTCCTTCCTTTTCCTTCTTGATGACTATTTTACTCATTTGTGATTTATCCTCTATTGTTTCTTTTTGAAAATATAAGCATGTGTGCATGAATATGTGTGTGGCCGTGTACACATACAGAGGAAGTTTCCTTTCTTTATCACACAAAAGGCAGCATTCCATAAACACGGTTTTGAAAATTGCTTTATTCACTTATCAATCTATCCCGAAGAGGGGCGCTTGGATGGCTCAGTCAGTTAAGCATCCAACTTTTGATTTCGGCTCAGGTCATAATGTCAGGGTTATGGGATGGAGTCCTGTGTGAGGCCTAAGGCTCTCTCCTTCCTCTGCCCCCCCACCTCAAATATGTATATACATACACACACACACACACACACACACACACACACACACACACATATCTATATATATATCCCGAAGATCACTCCATATAAGATGCACAGATTTTCCTCTTTCCTTTCCACATTGCATGGTACCCCATTGAGTGTTTATTCAACCAGGTCCCTACTGATGGACATCTGGGTTATTTTCATTTTTTACTTGTATAAGTAGTGTATCCACCACCTCCCCTCCCTTCTGGGTAAAAAGGAAAACATATAGATAATTTTACTTGATAATGCCAATTCCTTTCCATTTTGCATTCCCAACATTAATGTGTGACAGAGAGTTTCCCCAACTTTGCCAATAGGTATGTTGTAATTTTTTAATTATTACCAATTTTATAGATGAGAGATGGGTCCTCAGAGTCATTTTCTTTTGCATTATTTTTTTTAATATGAGTGAATTAGAGCATATCTTCTTTATATGTTTAAACACCATTTTTATTTCTACTTCTATGAGTTTTCTGTTCATTTCTCTAAGCTGTTTCTCATGGAATTATTTGATCTTTTTCTTCCCCATCTTTAGAAGAAAGCTCTTTATGGGTATTGAAACTTTACAGTAGTATAAGTTGGAAACCTTGTTTTTAAGTTATTTGCCTTTTTACATTATTTACGCTGATTTTCCTTATGTAAAAGTTATTTTTGAATTTTTATATACTCAAATTCATGGATCTTTTACTGGTATATGTCTTTACATATTTCTGAAACATTATCCATTTCAAATGGCTTCATATAGGTTTTTGAATTTATTTCCATAGAGTTGTACAAAGTAGTCTAGATTTTTCTGTATTTCCTCTGATTTTATGGTTATTATTTCATTATCATTTTTATACCTCCAAACCTTTCTCCCCTCCCTATTTTGTCTTAAGTTAGCTAGTGGTTTGTCTATTTTCTTGACTTTTTAAATACTTAGCTTTGAGGGGAGTAGTTTTATTTTACTATTTCCTCTTGATGCAAGGATTGCTAGTAGTGTGTTTTTACAGTTTTAGGTGGAAAAGGTTTAAAAAAATCTGTCATTATTTTCTAGTTATGTTGAATTGTGTATGACCACAGAAAGCCATCTATATCATTTACATGTTGGGAATGCATTGAAATTTTCTCTGCAGACTGTGATCTGTCAATGTTGTGAAATTTCCATGTGACTTAGAAAAAGGGTGAATATTATGAGGATTCAGTCCCCTCTTATTTTGACATTGTCTTTCTATTATGAACAATATTATAATTAACTAGTCATCTCCTCTTTCTCTTTCCTCCTTTATCCCAAATATCTAATTTAAAGTATTATTTATTTATTTTGAAAGAGACAGTGCACATGCACGTGTGCTTCTGCACGAGTTGGGGAGGGGCAGAGAGAGAAGGAGACAGAGAGAATCCCAGGCAGGCTCCATGCTGTCTGCACAGAGCCCAACACACGACTCAATCCCTTTTTGTTTTTTTTTTTTTGGAGAGACAGAGACAGTGCGAGCAGGGGAAGGTCAGAGAGAGAGAGGGAGACACAAAATCCGAAGCAGGCTGTAGGCTCTGAGCTAGCCGTCAGCACAGAGCCCAACACGGGGCTCCAACCCACAAACCGTGAGATCATGACCTGAGCCGAAGCCGGACACTTAACCGGCTGAGCCACCCAGGTGCCCCTCGATCCCATGAACCATGAGATCGTGACCTGAGCCAAAATCAAAATTTGGTCACTAACACCTAAGCCATCCAGGCACCCCTAAAGTATTACCTTTTCATTTCCAGTTTTTAAAAAGCAAGATTTCCTTTTCATTTGTCATCTCTGCTTTCTCCCCATTTTTGATATTTGTATTATATCCATAATATCAAGCCTATAAAAATACATAGTATTCTTTGAACCTTATTCTCACCAATTGATTTGGGTTATCCTCAATTCTACTGTAAAATGCTCACCACCAAAACTGAAGTTGAATTTCTCCTGTCGTTTTCTGAAGCTTATTCTCTGGGAGATTCCTCAAGAGGGCTGTGGGAGCAATATTTCCTGTCTTAACATGTTCATGACTGTTTCTTTAAAACTTTTATACATGAAAGGCAGTTAAGGTACATCCTTAGCTTAAATTTTCTTTCTTTGAGTATCTTAAATACCTTATTCATTTGCATTCTGGCAAAAATCTTTCTGTCAAAATATTAAGTGCCAGTCTTAATTTCTTTCCTCATGACTTACGGGGTCTTTTTGCCAAAATACTCTGACAGTGTTTTTCTTATATTTAAAGTCCAAGAGTTTTACCAGAATAAGTTTTGGTAAAGACTATTCTGGGATGATTTTTTTTTTGGAGAAATGATACAGACTTTTGATATGTATATTCAAATTTCTACACATTAGGACAATTTTCTGGAATTACTTTAAAAACAAATTCTTTATTTTGCAATAATTTTAATTTTACGGAAAATTCTCAGAGATAGCACAGAGGGTTCTCTTTTGTCTTTTACTCAGTTTCCACCCTTTGTACTATTGTATATACCGCGGTACATTTGTCAAAAATAAGAACGAATACTATGGTAGTGGGTGTTTTTCATGGAATCTGTCCATTTTATCTAAATTAGAAAATTTATTAGCGTAATTATTAAGAATGTTTTCTTTATCCATTTGATGTCTGTCAAATCTGTAGTAATGCTCCTTTTTCATTTCTGATATTAATATTCTTTGTCTTCTCCATTTTTTTCCTGATTAGTTTGGATAGAGGGTTATTAATTTTATTGATTTTTATAAATAATCAGCTCTTGGTTTTATTGATTTTTTTATATTAGGTTCATGTTTTAGTTTATTGATTTCCACTCTTTGTAATTTTCTTTCTTCTGCTTGCTTTAGGTTTAATTTGTTCCTTTTTTTCTAGTTAATGTGGAAGCTGAGATAAATGAGATTTTATATATTTTCAAACATCAGCACTTAATGCTATAAATTTTTCTCCTTGTACTGCTCCAACTACATTGCATACATTTTTTAAATGCTTATTTATTTTTGAGAGAGACAGGGCACGAGTGGGGGAGGGCAGAGAGCGAGGGAAACCCAGAATCTGGAGCAGGCTCCACATCCCAGGCTTGAACTCATGAGCCTGAAATCATGACCTGAGTTGAAGTTGGATGCTTAACCAATTGAGCCATACAGGTGCCCCTACACTGCATCCATTTTGATATTTCAGCGTTTATTTTAATTCAGCTCAAAATATTTTATAATTTCTTTTGTGTTTTATATTTGACTCATGGGTTATTTAGAACAGAGTTGTTTAGAGGGCGCCTGGGTGGCTCAGTCAGTTAAGCATCTGACTTCAGCTCAAGTCAAGATCTCATGCTCCATGAGTTTGAGCTTGGCATTAGGCTCTGTGATGACAGCTCAGAGCCTGGAGCCTACATCAGATTTTGTGTCTCCCTCACTCTTTCTGCCCCTCCTCCACTTGCATTCTGTCTCTCTTTCAAAAATAAATAATAAACATTAATAAAAAATTTAAAAAAAGAACTGAATTGTTTAATTTGTAAATTTTTGGAGATTTTCCAGATATCTTTCTGTTATTGATTTCTAGTTTGCTTTTTTTTAAATTTTTTAATGTTTTATTTATTTTTGAGAGAGAGACAGCATGAGCAGGGGACAGTCAGAGAGAGGGGGAGACACAGAATCTGAAGACAGGCTCCAGGCTCATGAGCTAGCTTTAGCACAGAGCCTGACGCAGGACTTGAACCCATGGACCGTGAGATTATGACCTTAGCCAAAGTTGGATGCTCAACTGACTGAGCCACCCAGGTGCCCCTCTAGTTTGCTTTTGATAACCTAGATAAGATTTTTAGTTTTGTTGACATTGGAGAACACATTTTGTATGACTTCAATCTTTTTAAAAAACTTTTTTTAACATTTTATTTATTTTTGCGAGACAGAGAGAGAGAGAGAGAGAGAGAGAGAGAGAGAGAGGGAGAGAGAAGCAAAGTGTGGCCGGGGAGGGGCAGAGAGAGAAGGGGATACAGAATATTCAGCAGGCTCCAGGCTCCGAGCAGTCAGCACAGAGCCCGATGTGGGGCTTGAACCTATGAACCAGGAGATCATTACCTGAGCCGAAGTTGGACTGACTGAGCCACCCAGGCGCCTCTGTATAATTTTAATCTTTTAAATGTTTTGTGACTTATTTTATAGCCTTGCATATGATCAGTCTAACTGATTATTCTGTTGCCATTGAAACGATGTGTGTTCTGCTGTTGCAAAGTCAAGTGTTCTGCATGTCAGTTAGGTTAAGTTGGTTGATAGTTTTGCTCAAGGCTTCTTTATACGTCTTGGTTTTATATATACTTTATTCTATCAACTATCAAGAAAGGAGGGTCAAAATCTCCAACAATAATAATAATATTGTCTATTTCTCCTTTTAGCTCTATTAGATTTTCCTTCTTATACTTCAAAGCTCAGTTATGAGATGCATTCAAAACTATTGTGAATTATGATGAATTTATCACCTTATCATTATGAAATGTCCCTCTTTATCCTTGGTGCATTCGTCTGCTCAGGTTTTGGTTTCTGGTGAGAGCTCTTCCCTTGGGTCGCATAAGGGTGCCTTCTTACCATGCGTTCACGCGGCCTCTCCTTGGCGGGTGTGCGCGTGTGGGGAGAGAAAGAATAGTACTCTGGTGGTTCTTATCAGGGCACTAATCCTATTGGATCAGGGCCCCACGCTTACAACTTCATCTAATCATAATCACTTCCTCACAGTCCTTATTTCCAAATATATCCACACTGGAGGGTTAGGGCTTCAACACAAACATTCTGGGAGGACACAAACATTCCGTCTACAGCACTTTGTTTTGAAATCTACTTTGTTTGGTAGTAATGTGGCTACTCTGCCTTGACTTTTGTTTCATACTTGCATGGTTTATCTTTTCCATCACTCGACCTTTAACCTATGTGTCTTTACAGTTAAAGGGAACTTCTTGCTGACAGCATGCAGTAGGGTCTTGCTTTATCCAGTCTAACAATTTTTGCCTTTTAAATCTTAGACTAATTTACATGTAATCTAATTACTGAAATGGGTATAATTTAACTCTACCACCTTCTTATTGGTTTTCTATTTGTCCCATCTGTTCTTTGCTCCTCTTTTCTTTTATCCTGCTTTTTTTTGGACTAATTGATTATATCGTACAGCTCAGTTTTTATCTCTACTATTGGCTGATTAGCTATCCCACTTTTTACTTTTTTGTTAGGAGTTGCTCTAGTATTTACAATATAAATCTTTAACTTATCACTATCTTTAAATCCTAAAAGTACTTCACATAAGATATAAGACCCCTTTTATATTTATTTATTTATTTATATATACATATACTTTAAGTAAACTCTAACACCAAGGTGTCGCTTGAACTCATGACTCCACAATCAAGAATTACGTGTTCTACTGATTGAGCTAGCCAGGTGCCCCTGAAATATAAGATCCTTACAACAGATTTACTACCTCCACATTCTGTGCTGTTCTTGTCATATGTATTGTACTTCTACATTTGTTGTAAACCCAATACTATTTTTTAAAAATTGAAACAATTATCTTTTAGAGATATTAAAGGCAAGAAAAGCTATGTTTTACATTTATTGTCATATTTTATAAAACTGTTTTTCTGGTTAACAACATTATTTCTAGGAAGGAGACTAAATTCTGCCAGTGCATCATCTACTTTATCTTGGCAGGAAATGAATGTCTTCATTCCTAACTTATTGTTACAAATAGCTTCAATAGTTTTGTACAGCATTGTACCTATGGGCTTCTGATCTCAGTCAATTCACAACAGAGATCTGAAAACTTTTCTAAGGGCTAGAATCCAGTTTTACAGGGGTGATCCATCAATCAATGAAATAATTCACAATTATTCATTTGTTCAGCTTCTCTCCATTCATTCACTAAACATGGATTAATCATTTACTATGTACCTGACTCCAAGTGAAGCACTGGCAATATAAAGTAAAAAGGTGCTCTTTTTCCCTGAAGGATCTCCAGACAGAGTAGATTTTAAATAGAAAAAGAGTGAAGACAGCTTTTAAAATACGTCAATCAGGGGCGCCTGGGTGGCTCAGTTCATTAAGCGCCCAGCTTCAGCTCAGGTCATGATGTCACAGTTCGTGGGTTCAAGCCCTGTGTCGGGCTCTGTGCTGACAACTAGCTCAGAGCCTGGAGCCTGCTTCAGATTCTGTGTCTCCCTCTCTCTGACCCTCCCCTACTCACGCTCTCTCTCTCTGTCTCTCAAAAATAAATTTAAAAAATTTTAAAAAATACATCAGTCAGAGTTTCCAGTGCCTGCTGTCATTTCTCCCATAATTTTTGTGTCCTACTTTTTAGAACTTGGTTGTAATATAATGCTAAGTTGTTATTATGATAACCGTAAGGGGAAGTTGCTCAATGGACACAGTTTCAGCTTTGCAAGATGAAAAATTCTAGAGATCTTGTACATAACCATGTAAATACAGGTAACACTTCGGAACTGTATACTTAAAAATGATTAAGATGCTAAATTTTATGTTGCTTGTGTTTTTTTTAACCACAATCTAAACATAAGAAAATAAAATAACAAGGAGGACAGCCTCATGGTGCGCTGTTGTTCGGTTTGTTTGACTAAAATCAAGTTTTGCCAGCTCTTTCATCCAGTGTGGGGACCTCAGCAGGCCTAACCTTTTTTTTCCCACCACAGAAATGGCCTCGAGGATCCGCCAGGGGTCGCCCTGGCCGTGGGCTGCCCTGTCCCCGCCCATTTCCGAATTTCGTCCAATCGTGGCCTTGGCCACGCCCCCTGCCCGAGCTTCCTGCATCCGGGCCTGGGTGGGCCGGCTCTCAACTAGCGAGGGGCATGGAGGTTCGGGGTGAGCTGCAGTCTGGCGCTTCTCCCTCTTCCCCCCGGGACCGCTCGGGGATCTCGGTGTCTAAGGAGCTGCTGACGGCAGGAAGCGGCGACCGCGGAGGTGACGGGCGGGTGGCGTCTGCATGCAGTGCTCACGTGCGGCGGGGGGCGTGTGAGCCGGGGGACCGGCTGGCGGCTCCCTGTCGGGGCCCGGCACCCCCGAAGTGACGCCCAGGGGCGGCCCCAGGGCTTCAGCTTGGCCGCCACGGCGCGGCT
The DNA here is from genome assembly GCF_006229205.1 of Suricata suricatta. Lineage (NCBI taxonomy): Eukaryota > Metazoa > Chordata > Mammalia > Carnivora > Herpestidae > Suricata > Suricata suricatta. The sequence goes on along the minus strand of NC_043709.1, from coordinate 16,379,462 downwards.
GGAGTTAGGAAGCCTCGGGGCGGCCACGCGGCCGCGGGCGCAGGGAGGCTCTCAGATTCTGCAGGGTAGTGGGCGCCCACTCTGCGGAGCAGCGCAGCAGGACACCTCCCCTGAGCGGGGGTGGGGTGGGCTTGAGGAGGGCCTTAGGTCGGCTGCCCGGGCCCCAGCAGCTGGCCGGTGGAGGGAGCAGGTGACTATTGTGGACTAACCCCCCACTCCCACCCCTCTGTGTTTACAGAACCACCCCTTAGTGCCTGTCCTCTCTCTTGCGGAGGGACATTTGGGTCCAGGAAAGCCACGTAGGATTTCAGACACTGTAGTAGAGTTAAAAAGCATGGATGCGAATCCCAACTCCACGAGTGATTAGCTATGGAACTGTAGGAGAGTTCTGACGCTCCAGTTTTCACATTTCGAAAATGGAGGTAGTAGAACCTATTGAATTTTTTTTTTTTTTAATTAAGGAGAATGGGTCTAAGGGCTTGGGCTAATTCTCAGCTGGAAGACGTTCAGTGAGAACCCAGAGTATTCCAAAGACTTAATGATAAGAGCCAAAGCTTATGTAGTGCTTACTGTGACCCAGGAATTAATTAGCTCATTAAATCCTACAGAAACCCTGTGCAGAAGGTTCCAGTTATCTCTTTTGTAAGTGAGATAGGGAGTCACAGTGTATCCGAATACAATCAGTCTAGCTCAGGCTGATGGGATTCTTTATGCTAATCCAGTTGTTAGACTTAAGGTAGTAATCAGAGAATATTTGTTGAGCTCTGCTTTGGGGGTGGACAGGAATTTTGTACTTGAGTGAAGAGGTTTTCCAGTTGTTGGAAACAGGGTGATCAAAGCCTGGAGTTTTAAAAAACTCAGGCCCTGTCCTCTGAGCTCTGATGGGCTGAAGAGTTGGTTGATTTGAGGAGTAGTAGTGACGGGGCCGAAAAGGTGTATAGGGGTGATGGGGCAGGACAACAAGAAGTTTTCAGAGGGCTCATTTGTCTAGATTGGACATCGTTTTTTTAATGTTTATTTATTTTTGAGAGAGAGAGACAGAGCGTGAGTTGGGGAGGGCCAGAGAGAGAGAGAGGGAGACACAGAATCTGAAGAAGGCTCCAGGCTCTGAGCTGTCAGCACAGAGCCTGACACAGGGCTTGAACTCACTAACTGTGAGACCATGACCTGAGCCGAAGGTGGATGCTCAACCGATTGAACCACCCGGGCGCCGCTAGGTGGGACATCTTTAATGAAGGTCCGCTTATTTATAAAGGCAGGTGTGCTTTATAAATAAAGGAATGGTCTGAGAGGTCAAATAATTTGTCTGATACAACCACTTCTGGCTCCGCTTAACTATTATTATTGTATCTGTACCACTTCCCCTGTCCCTTCGTTGCGGAGACTCATTTGTCACTGGGGATTTCTGCTCCACACAAGTGCAGGTCATGCAGATGTATGAGAAAGGCCCCAGGAAAGGGCGCTGGGTGTCTGTAAAGTAAAATGTTGCAGTGGAACTTGGAGGGCCTCTCTTTCTAAGACTGTCACGGAGAATGGGGGCACTTTTGCTGATGGGCTGCGGTTTCCTTATGTTCCGGTAAAGGACGTGATGGTGTGCTTTCAGGTATATGGGACAGGCTACTCATCAACCCCAAGCCTGATCGCAGAAAAACTTCAGCTCTTCAAACGGTTCGGATAGAGAGGAGTCCCTGTAAGTATCTTTCCCTGTCTTCCTCTTACCCCTCTCTCTCTACATCCCTCTGGGATGTTAAATTTTGCTCGTGTAAGCCGTAGAGGTCCACAGTGAACCCCAGTCCAGCCCTGGGACTGCTCAGGGGCTTCGGGGTCTGAAGGAGTTGCTCACCGTGTATTCCGCCTGTGGAGTTCCATTTGAGTCTTGTTGATGTTTTTCATTTCTTGTGATTGCAGTTGTGTGGGGCTTGGGATGTATATGACGTCATTTCATCTTCTGGCGGCCCCATTTTACAATTAAAGGCCGTTCCTTAACCTTTACCACCTTCTTTCTTTTCATCTTCTGTTCTCTGGACATTTCAGTCGTGTACTGTGTAGCCGTATCAGTGACTTCACAAGTTTTGAGAACTCACGTGCCCAGCTATGTGCTGGGCTTCTTTTTTGAGAGCTCACGCTGTTAGACATACCTTCTTTATTGACTCTCCTATACTTAGCACAATAGAGTTATTACCCCTGCTTTACAGATGAGTAAATTAACGTTTTGTTTATTTCTTTAGAGAGAGAGAATGTACGTGTGCATGCATGGGGAGGAGCAAAGAGAGCAGCCTAAGCAAGCTCTGTACTCTCGGAACAGATGCTGACTCAGGGCTCCATCCCATGAATTGTGAGATCATGATCTGAACTGAAATCAAGAGTTGAACACTTAATCAATTGGGCCAGGCGCCCCTAAATTGAGGTTTTGAATGGTTAAATTCATTTCATTTAGGACACCTGTGGTTGCAAATGACTAAACTCCAACTCCAATTGCCTTAAGCCAAAAAATAAGTTATGTTGGCCAATTTGATTGTGGGGACAGGAGCAGTGATCTCAGGTACCTCTGCACCCAGGTGCTCACTGGCATCCGCGGTCTGCTCCACTTTCCTAGGTGTTGGCTAAATCTAGAACAGGCCCTTCCTCACCATGTGGCAAGTTGCCCAGTTTATCAGGAGCTCAACCACTCATTTACCCACTCAGAAAGAAGGGATCTCTTTCTTCACAGTTTAAGCTGGAGTCCCAGGGTGATCTCTTATGGGCCTGGCTAGGTCACAGTGTCACTGTATATGGTATTGAACCAAAGCATGGTGACCAGTGTTGTGGAGCATCTAGGCGTGTATAGGGTACGGCACAAGAGTGACAAGAAATGACAGAGCTTAAAAGGAAGGTCAGGGTTATATTATGAGAAAAGGGGAACATGCTGGGTAGACAGGAACAACCACTACTTAGTTAACATGCCCAAGGTAATTCAGGGAGGAGGCAGAACTGGGATTCTGTGAATAACCTTGTCAGCCTGACCGCAAAGCCTCAGAGCATGGCGCATTTAACTATTAAGTCACACTTTCTCCTTATTCAGTTACTATTGGTTAAATGCCAGCATTCTAGAAATGTGCAGTCTGGGGATATATGAAAACACAAACATTGAGAAATACTCACTAACTTGTGTAGTCCTACTGCTTTAAGGATTCAGAAAAAGGATGGAGGTTTTTAAAATGAAAGAAATTTCAGATTTTTTAAAATTTTAACTATTGTCACTAGGATTACTTCTTAAAAAAATTTTTTTTAACATTTTATTTACTTTTGAGAGACAGAGCATGAGTAGGGGAAGGGCAGAGAGAGGGGACACAGAATCCGATGCAGGCTCCAGGCTCCAAGCTGTCATCACAGAGCCCAATGCGGGGCTTGAACCCACAGACCGAGAGATGATGACCTGAGCCGAAGTCAGAAGCTTAAGCAACTGAGCCACCCAGGCGTCCCTGATTACTTTTGAAATCAGAAGTGTTTTGTAGGAAACTCTGGATTTTAAAATTTGAAGTTTGGCCAAAGACTGACATAAATATTGATACACTCTATTTTCTCTCCTTAGTATTGGACCAAGTGCAGACCTTTCTCCCACAGATGGCTCAGGCGAATGAAAAGCTAAGAAAAGAAATGGCCACTGCACCACCTGGGCATTTCAATATTGAAGATATTGATGAGAGTCTTGGAAGAGTGATACAAATGGTAGCTATGCTTTGTTTTCATTTCATCAAGTAAAATTTACTGGTATGTCTCATCTACAAAAGAGAGGACTTTTCCATTTGACTCCAAGTGTTACTGTTCTTGCAAAGTCAGCTCATGTTTCCAGCACTGCGTGGGAACCCAGTCACTTTATGATTACGGGTCTTACAGACCAGTAAGCTTCCCTGAGTGGAGCTTAGAACTTCAGTAATAGAGAATCCTAGGAGGGCTTTTAAGGCCAAATATTACATTTGTTATCTTAATTTACTAATTGTCCTAAGTGAATTTTTTTCCATCCAAGGCGCAAAAGAAGTAATCGTAGCCTGATTGGTTGAAAATGCAAAAATAAATGATGTGTTTAATGCAGTAACTGGTTACCAAAGCCACGTGGGAAATCCTCTCAATTTAGACTCGCCTCCTATTTCTGCCCTGGACAGAGCCGACCCCGTTGTTGAGATTAATACCCCATTCAGCAGCCACTCTGGTCAGCGCTACCTCCAGAACATTCCCAGAGCCAGCCACCCTGTGTGACGTCTGCGGCTGCCACCCTCGGTCCATGGAATTATGGTCTCCTCCCTGGACTGTTGCAGTGACTTCTCAACGCGCCCCCCTGCTTCTGCCCTTTCTTCCCTAGCATCTGTTCTTCACACCGCGTGGGGCCCAGGCCCGCTTTCCCATCACATCTCTGGTGAATTCAGAGTTTCTCCAGGGCCCGTGGGATCGGCCTCCAGCTCTCCACCCACTTCCCTCCCGCCGAGCCCCCCATCCTGCGCTCCCACGCAGTCTCCTTGCTCCAGGCAGGTTCCCTCTGTCTCTCAGTTGTCACCTCAACATGAGGCTTTCTCCGATGGCCCATTAGTGGCCAATCCTGTCCTGCTTTCCTTTTCTCCATTTCCACTGCCCCACACCGTGCTTTATACGTAGGTGCTCCTTGTCTTTCTTTCCCAGCCAGAACAGAGGTCGGCAGACATTTCACGGAAGGGGCCCGCTAGGAAATACTTCCGGTCTGTGGGCCGTACTGTCCCTGTGGCGACTGCTCGTTTCTGCCGTTTTCGCACGAAAGCAGCCGTAGACATGTCATGAATAGGCACGTTTTATCAACATTGCTTATGGACACTGAAATCCGAATATCCTATCATTTTTATGGTTTATGAAATATTATTCTTTTGATTATTTTCCTACCACTGAAAAATTAAAAAAAAAAAGAAAATCCTTAGCCCATGAGTTAAACAAAAAAAGGTAGTGTGCTCGGTTTGGCCTCCCGGCTGTGCTTTGCCAACCCCGGCTCAAAAGCCGAAGCTGTACAAACATAAGTTGCAAGGGTTTTGTCGCTGCTCTTTGAGTCTTTAGGTCCCAGTGTGGTGCCTGGCTCATGTGAGGATTTGTTAATATTTGGGGTTTTTTGTTTTATTGGCGTTCTTTTGGTTGTTTAGAGAGCACACACACGCGCATATGCATGAGCTAGGTCGGCTCAGAAGGACAGAGAGAATCTTAAGTAGGCCCCATGCTGAGTGCGGAGCCCGAGAGAGGGCTCGATCCTACGACTGAGGTCATGACCTGAGCCAAAATCAAGAGGCAGGCACTTAACCCGCTGAGCCACGCGGGTGCCTCTGTTCATATCTGTTGAACGCATATGGTTGAATGTGGGTATATAGAATCGGGTTGTGGGGGGACTTTTTATTTATTTATTTAATTTATTTTTTGTGTATGTGGGGGGACTTTTTAGACTTGTACTAAATGTAAATCATTACGGTGGACTATGGCAGCGAAAAGAAAAAAGTGCCATAATGTGTTAAAAACATCTCTTGTCCCCTGTGCTTTAGTATTTGTGCTAAATGTTGGTTCTTCCCAGGGTCGTTATCACAACTTTTTAGGCAACTGCCCAGGAATAAATTTCTCACCTGGTGCTTTTGGCAGGATGTGGCCTTGTTTGAGATGAATCAGTCCGATGCCGAACAGGAGGACAGTTCAGAAGCGAGCTCGGAGGACAGCGCCGAGGACAGCGCCGGGTCTGAGGAGGAAGATGATGGCACCCCCTCGGAAGTCACCGTAGATAACATTAAGCTTCCTCACTCAGAGGATGGAAAAGGCAAGATTGAGGTTTTGGACAGTCCAGCCAGTGAAAAAAAGAAAGAGTAAAATAAATGATCTCAGAAACAGGTGATCTGTGCCTGCTAATTCTGTGGAAGAGGAATGTGGCTTGCATGGTTATTTTGCATTTCAGGTTATCTGTGGTGCTTTGATGTAATATTAGACCGTGTTTGTTTCTCAGAGAAACAGAAGCTGCCTTTTCAAGAGCTGAAATAGTAGCATCTGGGGAATCTTCTGAGAGCAGACCGTATTTGACCTCACGCTAAAGAGATTCCCTTTAGAAAGCTTAGTTTTATGTACGGTGACAAGTGAATTTGCTGGCATCTTCTTTCTTCAGCATAGACTTCAGAAATACCAAACTTCTTCTAGTGTAAGAATACAAATCCTTGTTTTTGTTTTAAATGTATTCTCTTGAATAACACAATCTGGGTTTTTTCAGGATATTACCAAGTCAAATTTGTTTATTACCATCATAGGGGGTTCAATGGGGCACAGTTTTTTTGAAGAGAAAAAATTTTTGATAAAGAATTATTTATATTCATCTGCCCTCAGGCATATCTACTTTCATTCAGAAACAACAACAACAACAACACAGAAGTCCTTTCCAGTTTGAGCTGGAAACCTGGTGCTCTGTGGTTTCATCATTGTCAGTGACTCTGCAGCCACTCGGTGCATGTAGAATTTACTGCTTAGAAAAATTCATGGTGTTTTTGTTCTGTTTGTTTTGTTTTTTCCTTTTTTCCCCAAGGCAGATTTTTTTCATTTGAGCTGTTAAAACCATTCTACACAGTTGCCCACAGTTTGAAACCTGTCAAATGGAGAAAATAGAGACATTGCAGAAAAAATTGGGTAGGAGGCACAAGGAGCTGTATACACAACTGGTTTTCCCTTTCAGAGTCAAAATGACCCTGTGCTGGCGTCGTCTTTCTGCTTCGTCCTTTTTTTTTTTCTAATTTTTTTTTTAACATTTATTTATTTTTGAGAGACAGACAGATCTTGAGCAGGGGAGGGGCAGAGAGAGAGGGACATGCATAGTAAGGAAGCAGGCTTCAGGCTCCGAGCTGCCAGCACGGAGCCCGACAGGGGGCGTGAACCCACGCACTGTTGAGATTACGTCCTGAGCCAAAGTCGGATGCTCAACCAGCTGAGCCACCCAGGCGCCCCTTTCTGCTTCATCCTTGACCTTACTAGATTTGTTTTGGATCTCATGGGACTGGCTTTGCTCAGGAAATAGGCCTGAGAATTTAAAGGACTATCCAGGTGGGTCGAGCTGATGGAAGTTGTGCCCTGAAGTTTTAGGTCTCTCGTGTAACTATTTGTTACTACTTTTTTTTGTTGTTGTTACTACTTCTTGCATCATCATCTTGTAAATACTCGGAAGATGATTCTCAAGGTTCTTTCTGGTATTTCCCATTGGCAATTGGAACCAGCTCTTCTGGGCTGTGTGCCTCACAAAGTGTATGAAGAAACGAATAGATCTGGGAACGAGACTCCTCAGCTAGAACGGTTATTGTGCTGTATTTCATAGCACCAAACATGACAGTGACGAATTATTGGTGTAAATATTCAAAGATCGTCTCCGACCACTACTATATTATGCGACATCGTGGAAAGAGTTGCATTTATCTGGTTTACTACTTAGCATGGCGCATGGTACAGAATAGGTACCCAATGTTATCAAACAATCAATGGATATATGAGGGCAAATCGGAAATTTTAAGCCATGGTAGGCTGCTCCAGGCAGGGGGACATGAAGGTGTAACTTCACAGGAAATACAGCTTCGCAGTAGAAATCTGCTGAGTGATCAGTGAGAGACCAGTCAGTCTAGAAATACACGCCAGCGCGCAGAGCCTAACTCTCTCCTGCCATGGCTGCTTCGTGTATTACAGCAAGTCTCCCTCAGGGTGAGGGGAGTGAGCTGAACTCCAGTCCTCTGGACATTCTCATGACCTAA
>NC_043709.1:16356014-16371611 GCF_006229205.1 Suricata suricatta | reverse complement strand
TGCACAGTGGTGGCAAGAATTTGGGGGAAACTGTTAGGAACTTACCCCAACCAACAGATTTGTTCATAAATTTCTGTATAGGACTTATAGCAATGTTTAAAATAGCAAAACCCAACTGTGTCCAACATATGTCTTAATGTCCACCAAAGGAAAACAAGTGAATGAAAGCCACTAAACATGGAAAGAAGCATGTTTATTGACCCAGAAAGATGCTTGTATATTGTTAATTAGGAAAAAAAAGCAAGTAACAATGTACAGTAAACTATATTTTCATAGAAAAAGTCTGGGACAGCCTCCAAAATCTGTGGTTGTTTCTGCGTGGAAAGTTTATGGCTGAATCTTCCCTTCCCGTGTGATGTGTTTTTACATAATTAGGTATTCTGTAATCATTTAAAAAATCCACTTGGGTGTTATTTGCGTTAGCAGCGATGACAGTCACCCCCACCCACCACGTTTCATATGTGGTGGTCTGTAGCCCAGCTGGCCCGCGACAGCTCTCGCTTCCCTGGAGGGCAGGTGTAGCGGGTCCAGCTTGGCCTCAGCCTGTCTCTAGCCACTTCCACATGACAGCCCCTGCAGACAGCCACCCATGTCTGGTGTGTGGTGCTGTTCGCCACGCAGGCCCTGACGTAGGCATTGGCATGAAGAGCCGTCCGGCTTGGTTCAGACCCCCAGCTGCATTGCCTAGAGTACCTGTCCTGTCAGGGAGGGGCCGTGAGATTTGGGCAGGTTACTTAACCTCGTTCACTTGAAAGCAAATATTTATTGAGCTCCTTCTACACATTAGGCATCATAGACGCAGCATTGAGCAGAAGAAGCACCTGTTCGTGAAGCTTACCTTCTAAGGGGAGGAGACTGATGACGGATACATGCAGGCTGTGAGGAGAGCTATGACAGTAAGGCAGGGGAAGAGGAAGAAATCGTGACAGGCAGCTGCGGTGTGAATGTGGGCACAGATGTGCTCGGAGACCGTCTCCAGTGAGATGGGACTGGAGGTGAGACCTGAAGGGAGGCAGCCAGCCAGGGGCTTGTAGGCAGGCAGAGCTGCGGGGAAGGGGTGCTGGCTTCCACTTGTTCTGAGTGCACGCGTCTGCAGCTTAAAGTCCGCTCTGATGAGAGCATTTATACACAGAAGTTAGCGAACGCTCCGAGATTGTATTTCCCCCAGAGAACCATTTGGTAAATATGTACCAGCACACCACTGGGAAGAGGAATGGTAAGTGCAGGGCCCTGTGGTTAAGAGTTTGGTCCGCGTGAGGAACATCAAAGCAGCTGGGATGACCAGACCGAACAGGAGATAAGTCAGAGGTAGCAAGGAGCAGGTGGATAGGACTTTGTAGGCCCCGCTGAGTACACGGCTCGATTCTGATCGAATTGGAAGGTTGGAGCAGAGGTGTAACAGCATCTGACTTAGACTTTGAGCAGAATTACTCAAGGACGAATCAGGAAGATTCCTGGGCGGTGACCAGGGTCTGCAATGAGGATGGCTCGGTGGTGGTGGGGCTAGTAGGAAGAGCACCTCCGCTTACTCGTTTTTCTCGGAGTGAAGATTAAATAAGACAGCATTTACAACAGGCTTAGCATAGTGTGTGGTGCACAGGAGACCTGCCAAAAACGATAGCTGCAGTTACTATTGACTAAAAAAAAAAAAAAAAAAGGCCAATCCTGGGGTGGGGAAGGGGTGCTCATACCTAGTTAGGAAGGCAGAGAATTTCAGCACCAAGGGTCAGCACTATATTCCTCATAAGGGAGAGGAAAGACCCTTAAACCGAGCTGGGGGTAGGAAGCCACAAAGGTACGTGAGCAAAAGGTGACTGCGTTAGCAAAGGCGTGTGGAAGGCGATTAGAAGGGCCTAGAGTCCAACCCGCCTAGAGTGTCCACATCTCCCGATGCAAGTGAGTCAGATCACAGCTTTATCCTTAAGCAAAATAATCCATGATCTGAGAGAATAGTGATAATCTTCTTTTAAAAAATTTTTTTAAGTAATCTCTATGCCCAACACGGGGCTTGACCTCACGAGACCCTGAGATCAAGAGCCGCACACTCCACCTACTGAGCCAGCAGGGCGGGGGGCAGGGGGTGTCCAGAGAGTGATAATCTAATTATCCCCTGTGCTAATTAATTAAATCACCTGGTAGGCTGTGGGTCATTCTGTTCTAGTTCAAATTCACTGGAACTCCATGAAGGCTTTGATTCTGATGAGCACTTTAGAACTCGCTGCGTAGAAGGCGCTGTGAATCCCCAAGCTCGGGCTGTAGATGTGCAAATCCCTTTAAGGTATTTGCAGAGTGAGGGGCGTGCCTGGGGATTTGGGCGGTGGAAGCAGGACAGAGGGGCTCCGCATCTTTTAGCATCTTCTCAAAGAGGCGTGTGGCCCAAAGAAGATTAAAAACACTGCTACCAAGATTAATAGGGGGAAAACTGAGTCCAGAAGAATGGACAGGGTTTTAGTTGCCATTTTATCTGTTATTAAAATATTTGATACAGTGATATTTTTAGTTCACATGAAATCAGTTAAAACACTGCATTTAAAAGTGGTTTCTTTCTGGGGTGCCTTGGTGGCTCAGTGGGTTAAGCGTCCAACTTCAGCTCAGGTCATGATCTCACAGTTTGTGGGTTCAAGCCCCACGTTGGGCTGTGTGCTGATCACTCAGAGCCTGGAGCCTGCTTCAGATTCTTTATCTATCTCCCCCTCTCTCTTTGTTCCTCCCCCACTCATTCGCGTGCAGCCTCTCTCTTAAAAAGAAACATTAAAAAAATGTTTTAAAGTGGTTCCTTTCTAAAAGGGTATTATTTTAAGTGAAATAAGTCAGTCTGAGAAAGACAAATATCCTATGATTTCACTCATGTAGAACTTAAGAAATACAACAGATGAACATATGGGAAGGGATGGAAAAATAAGATAAAAACAGGGAGGCAAATCATGAGAACCTCTTAAATACAGAGAACAAACTGAGGGGTGCTGGAGGGGGTGATGGCTGGGGGTGGGATAAATGGGTGGTGGGCATTAAGGAGGGCACTTCTGGGGATCAGCGCTGGGTGTCATATGTAAGAGATGAGTCACTGGGTTCTACTCCTGAAACCAAGACTACACTCTATGTTAACTAACTTGAATTTAAATAATAATTTTTAAAAGGTTTTTTCTAATAAGGCTTTTGTCCTTTTATTCAAATATGAACTGTCAATTTAGACTTAGAATATTCTTCCAATTTAAAATTTCAGCTGTGCCAAGCTCTGATGGTAAATGAGCTATTGTGTAATAAAACATGCTTACAGGCAAAATATGCTCTATTGATCACGCCAGGATCGGTCCTGGTATTCTTCCCTGAGGATGTTTTCTGCCTCTGGTTTGGTTTGTTGATTGATTCCCTTAGGTTAAGCTGCTGACTCTCCAAAGTACCAAGTATTACCTAAGGGCTCCTTCAAAGCCAGAGATAGGAATGTTTACTGAAATTTTATAAAAGGAGGAGTAATAGAAGTTAATTTCTCCGATCATCTTCCAGTGACACTGAGATCCAGGAACCCACCTTCCAGTCATATGTGGATGGTGATAATTTGCTCACCTAATATTTTTGTCTGACAACAGTCAATTTAGTGAGTCCTGCATGGATTATAATAATTCCCATCTCTCAGGCATGGATTATGGTCCAAACACCAGTCAGGTGTGTTCTGCGTATCATCACCTAATGAGACAGATAGTTTATCCCCATTTTATAGATGCCAAGGCTCTGAGATAAATTAGGTTACTAACTTGCCCAAGATCACACAGCCAGTGATCACACAGCGGATCCGGTAGGTAGAAAACTGGGAAACAAGACGTCCTAGGAAGAACAAATGAGTTGCAGAAAGAAAGGCACTCGTTTCCCTTGGACCACTGCCAGTTTTCATTATATGACATTTTCCGGCGCTGCTGCATTGAGCCCTGGGTCACAGTGGAGGACGGGAATCAGTGACTCCTGAACGAGGTGGTAGGAAAATTAATTCATCTGGCTGGTTTATCTCAATAGATTTTTAAAATAGTGACAGGGAAACAAAGTGAACAAAGCACAGTGCAAGGTACTCATGGTTGACTCCCCAAAATAAGGCTCCTGAGGAAGGCATTACTAGCATTACTATCCATCCCCCTTTGACAGAAGAGGAAACTGAGGCTCAGGGAAGTTGTGAAAGTTTCCTAAAGTCACATGGCAGGATGATATGCTCAGCCTCCAAAGCCTACTGATACTCTGTATCTTGCTGTAAAATTCACTTTTTAAAAGTATTTATTAGAATTTAAGCTTTTTGGGGCCAGAGATAATGTCTGGAGTATGTTAAATTTTGTCTACTCCTCAGAACATTACACAGTACCCCTCACCTGGAAGTACTCAAGAACTGTTTGTGGGTTGGGTACCCATCACAGTGGGTTGAAAAATAGAACATCAAAAGGCACAAAGATGTATCTTATTTCCAAATATGAAAAAAAAAGAGAATTCATTTCATATTCCTTACAGGATATACTGTTCCTTGAGAGCAAAATTATAGGAAATCTTTTTAATAGCCCCACAGGTATAGTTTCGGAAGTTAAAATCTGCACACATTATGCAAAGATTCCCCCACAATGCACCTCGTGTATTACAACAGGCTGATACTGACATTTTTCAAGATGAACAACGGCTAGATTAGTCTTGGGGAGAGAAAGCAGCTTGGCGGTTTAGAAATACGTGTGATGTACAATATAGTCAAATCCCAACAACTACAAACCGTTTGAAAGTATAAAAGGTGTAGTAGAAAACTCTCAGGCACAGGTTAAATGCTTAGACATGGGGCCTGACCCTCTTGATGGTCCATGTGCGCAGTTTTGCACTCGCGGTCGATACCTCTTCCCCCAGCACGGCCGGGCTTCCAACGTGTGTCGGGAGCGGAGGGGGGCTGTGCAGAGGGCTCCCGACGACAGTGCTCTCTAGTATTCCAGTGTCACCGTCTTGGTTTTGAGGTATTCGTTTAGAGCTTCCTCACCTAGGGGAGAGAAGCGTTGTTCATAAGTGGAGGTGATGTCGCCGGGCTTTTGGACCCCGGTGTAGGTGTTATCGATCACTGGGCAACTCGAATGTGGCCGGAGCCAAGTCTTATCAAACCGTAAAAGTTCATGTGAGTCACCTGGAGACCTTGTGAAACGGGAGCTTCTGACTAAGTCCAGTGGAGGCCCCGAGATGATGCCTTCCTCACCATCACCTGCTGGTGCCGATGCTCCTAGTCCACGGACCACACCTTGAGGAGCAGGGACTCAAGCCCACCTATCAGGTCCACTGAGGAACCGTGTTGGCTTGGTCAGTCTCTACCACAGACCTTTCTCCCTCATTTCCCTGCCTTATGACAAGCTCTTCATCTCTGTCCTTTGCCCATTTAGGCTAAACAGAAGCAGCCAAGATACTGTCCTTTGGATTATATTAAATGAAGCAGAATTGAGCAGAAGAAAGAAGTCTGAGACCCTTTGGTGTAATCTTATTTTAAAGATAAGGAAAATGCAGTTTTCCTGGCTTACATAATGTAGAGAAGAGTATATCCAGGCAATAAATAAATAAATAGGTTTGCTCTCTGTTTCTATTCTGTTTTGAGCTGGTACAAGTGTCGATTTCTACGGCACTTGTACCACAGGTGCAACTAATGAGTATATGATCCGCGAAGTTGAGCTAAAGCAAGGCTTCTTAACCTTCCTGTAGAATTACCTCGGGAAGCCTTTAAAACTCCTGATCCCAGGCCCCACCCCAGACCAATTAAATCAGCATCTTTGTATTTTTTAAATCTTCCAGGTGACTCTAATCCAATGTACAGTTAGGCTGGGAACCCTTGAGCTTAGGGAGTTTAAAATTGGGAGAGAAACTATTTCGGCAAATTCTATTGTTTTATAATAAACACTCTTTACCTTCAACTCCGTGGAATTTAAAATGAGAGCCACCTTTATTGCTGCAAAAACACTGCCAAAAGTGAGCAGGAAAGAGATGTAAAAATACCCCCAAATTAACCAAGTTTATATTAGTGGACCACAAACATTTCAGTTTTTGAAAGAACATGCAGACTAGGGTGCAGAGAGAACATGGGCTCTATAGCCAGACTGCCTGCTTGGAACTCTCTTTCCAGCGGTAGTTGGCTGTACAACTTTGGGCAAGTTACCCAATGTCTCTGATCCCCAGTTTCCCCATTTATTCTATAAATATGGAATATAGAATATATTTCTAGAATATATAGATATTAGAAATATAGACTATATTTATAGACTAAATGGGGAATATAGAATATGGAATAAAGATAATAGCACTTACCTCCCAAGGCTATTGTGAGGATCGCTTGTGCAATTACAGGTAAAGTAGTTAGCATAATATCCGGTCTATACATGGGTAGTGCTCAAAGTAAGCTATGACTTGAAATGTGATAGTGTCATTGCCCACAAAAAATTATCTTTTGGACTTTTTGCAACTCTAAATATGAGTTCCCAGACTCCCAGAAAACTCTGCCAGTTGCAGGATTGATGCTGAAAGACCGCCAAGCCGCTTACAGACAAGACTTATTCTCGGAGCTAGCTGAGTACTGCCCTCCACCTATTTCTCTTCCTTGACTCCACTTCGTCCTAGGAAAGCTAAACCAAGTTCATGCTGAATGTCTGGTAAAAGGCCAAATATATTTTAGCTAAAAGATATTTTCTTTTCAACACTCATCTTTTAAAACCCCTTTTCTTTTTTTATGTTTTTTATTTATTTTTGAGAGACAGAGAGAGACACCGTGAGCAGGGGAGAGTCCAAGAGAGAGGGAGATACAGAATCCGAAGCAGGCTCCAGGCTCTGAGCTGTCAGCACAGAGCCCGACGCGGGGCTTGAACCCACGAACTGTGAGATCATGACCTGAGCCAAAGTCGGTCGCTTAACCGACTGAGCCACCTGGCTGCCCCCCCAAAAACACTTTTCTTTTAAAGTGCAGTTTGTGTACTTTTCTGAATGTATGTTAAATAAAAGTGTTTCGCATTAAAAAACAAGTGCCCATATAAACCCAGAGACCGCTGCCATGTAGGAAATGTCCCTTAAAGCAATACCCAAGTGTCGCAGGAAACAAGGCAAGCCAAGGGAACATGCAGTAGAAGAGCAGGGCATACCTAAGTCTTTCCCGAAGCCGGATTGTTTCACCCCACCGAAAGGGGCGGCCACGTCCGTCTTGTTGTAGGTGTTAACAAAAACCGTTCCCGCTTCTAGTTTCTCGCTCACGTACATGGCCTTATTGAGGTCTCTTGTAAAAACCCCCGAGGCCAAACCGTACTCCGTGTCATTTGCTCGCTGCAACACTCCATCGACGTCCCTGCAAGATGTTTTTAGGGAAACAACGTATCACTGAATGCAAAGCAAAACACTCTCACGCTATGTTCTCCTCTATGCCCCCTGCGTGCTAGGAACGGAAAAACGTTACTGCCAACTTGAATTTTTATAAATGAAATGTGCTAGGCTTACACCAAAAGAAACTCCCAAAGAGATATTAGAACTCTAGCATTATATTTTTCATATATATATATATATATATATATCAGGCAACACCTTTTAAAATCTAATCTGAAGTCATCTTTTCCATTTTCTTCTTGGTTCTCCTTCATGACCTCCCACTTCCTCCCCTCTCCCTCGAGTCCTACGTCTGGATATATTCTCAGAGCACCCCCCTATTTCCCTCCGTTTCCCCAGATTTTGCATACAGCTCACGGCTCATCCTGAGCCTTGCCCTAAAGCCTTCCCAGCTCCCACCAGTGCCACTGTGGAGGCAGAAGGGTGTAGTGGCTCTTGACCTTGGGCGAATGACTTACCTCCGCATGCCTTTGTTAATTGCAAAACACGGCAATAATAATAAAGGGACCTTATATTTATTATTAAACCTCGAGGATTAAATGAGCGAGTGGTGCCTGGAACACAGTACATGCTCAGTAAAAGTCAGCCGTAATCGGGGAGCACATCCTCCTCCAAACTCAGTATTTTGATTTAACTCTTTCTGTATTTCTGGCTCAGCTCCCAGCTACACTGGAGGCTCCCTGAGGGCAGGAACGACGTTTTATTCTTTATACCATGGTGTTAGATCATCAAATGAGAGTGAGTTCAATTAACAAAATTCCATAAAAGGAGAGCAACATTACTCCTAAAATCATGAGTCCTCTGCCTTTTGACTCCATGTGTGCGCACTCCCAAGAGAGTGGAGCCGTGACCCTGCTCATCTCTCACTGGGTCCAGTTCCAACATGTCTGTTATGGTGTGAGTGCCTCATCTTTAAGAGTGTCATCCTAATGTTTAAAACTGCACGAAGTTCCTACAGCACGGCCAGTAAGTGCGACCCAAGTATTTCATCTGGCGCTCAAGCAAAGGAAGAGGATCTGTCCCCGGGCGGGAGGAACAATGAATCGTGCTGGGTTTCTTAGGACATGGCACAGGGTTCAGTGTGGTGGCTTCTGAAGAGATTTTTCAAAGGTAATCTTGGCTACACGTGATTTTAAACGCACACAAGAAATTTGGAACTGCACTTAGAGTGAACTGAGGCTCTGCTAAAACACTCATGCTTCTTGATGCACTGCATGTGGGAGGGACCCAAATATTTATTGACTCGCCTAATGGCTTTATGCCATTATTTGTTGGGGACCATCAAGATGACACAGCTTCATAAGACGCCTTGGCCTACTTCTGGGATAAGAACAAGCATACCAGGGGCAACAGCACAATTGCAAACATGTCTTATTTAATCTTTAGAATGACATAGAAGGATAGATGCTATTAATAACATCACAAGGAAACCAACGCTCAGAGTGAGTGAGTAACTGGCCCAAGCCCACAGAGGAGGTCAGGTGCAGAGGCGGGCCACAGGCTCTACCCACTGTGGCCGCCTTGGGCCCTCTGTGGTGAACTGCCGGTGTCCCTTTCGGGCCCCCCCCACCCCCGTTAGCTGGCAAGCATCTCAAGGACAGGAACTGTGACCTATCTGGTTTCTATCCCACAAACCTGGCTTCTAAAATCGGCATGTTTAACACAAAGACTATCCTATGGGAGGAATTTATGAGGAGAAGAAGGTTAATAGGGCATCCTATTAGGGCATCTGTCATGTCAGAAGTTTGCTCACTGTAGCCTAGTGTCCCCAAATATATATTATAATATGTCTATCAAAGATCAAGAGGGCCAGCTGGGTGGCTCAGTTGGCTAAGCATCTGACTCTTGATTTCGGCTCAGATCTTGATCCCAGGGTGGTGGGGTTGAACCCTGCAGCAACTCTGTGCTAAGTGAGGAGCCTGCTTAAGATTCTCTCTCTTTTGGGGCTCCTGGGTGGCTCAGTCGGTTAAGTGTCTGACTTTGGCTCAGGTCATGATCTCACCACTTGTGGGTTCAAGCCCCGCGTCCGGCTCTGTGCTGACAGCTCAGAGCCTGGAGCCTGTTTTGGATTCTGTGTCTCTCTCTCCGTCCCTCCCCCTCTCATGCTCTGTCTCTCTCTGTCTCAAAAAAAAAAACATTAAAAAAAAGATTCTCTTTCCTTGTCTCTCTGCCCCTCCCCTGCTCTCTCTCTCTAAAAAAAATAATAATATATAAATAAAATAAATAAAAGAACAAGGAGTCCTTGGAACTTGGTGTTCTATTTTTTTCCCACTCTCTCATTGGTTGAAGGAAAATTCAAGCCAGAATTCTGAAGAATTTTGCACAGTATGCCATGAGAGTCTATTGTATTAAATATTCTTGTACGAGCTCAGTTACGTGAGCCTCTCTGATGTGCTAAACACTTCGGAAAGCTTCCTGCACTGCCACAGACCAGTGTATCACTTATCGTTGGCTACACGGTGACTGTGGACATTTCTATGAAAAGCTGAGTGCTGGGCTCTCAGGTGCATAATCCCCACTGAAGGCAGAACTCTTTCCTCGGGACAATCGCTTGCTGCCTTCCCTGGGAATGGGAATGTGAAAGCTAGTTTTGGTATTCTCAGTTATTTATCTTGTTCCAGAGACGTTGCAATTATTGATGGACAAAGACTAAAATTTAGTCAGCTCAAGGTCCATACTGTCAGCCATTAACTAAAGCTAAGCAGCAAGAATATCCAACAACCTACATTGGTCAGCCTTCTCTCCTAGTTATTTAAGTCAATTATTGTCATATAGTTGAGAATTCACATGCTCACTGATTTTATGGTCTGTACAATCAGCACAATGGTTGGGGGAAAAAAAACCCTTATCTAGTCAAAACCTGTTAAATTGTGCCTGAAAAAACCTACCCATTTCGGAACTTAGAAATGATCATAATAGGCCCAAAGGATTCCTCTTTGGCAAGATACATGTGGTCTTCCACATCTGTGAACACAGTCGGTTCCATAAAAAAGCCTATTTAAAAAACAGAAAAGGTCATCAGTTAAGGTTAATTAATTTTTAATTAATAGTTCGCTCATTTAATTGCATTATAATTTTTTTTCTTCCCTTCTGGGTCAATAAAACCAAGACAACTTTTCATTTTCCTACTTGACGTTAGCATTCCTAGGTTCTTATTTTTTAATCTATTTATTAACAAATTTTCTAACATATTTCAAAGTAGAGAAAATAGTATAGTGAATTGTAAAATAAATATTTACTTCTATTTTGTTATCTTTGATTCATTTTTTTCCTTGCTGAAATAATTGAAACCCAATTCCAGAGATTACAGGGTTCACCTCCAAGTATTTCAGTACAGATCTGTAAAAAAAAAAGATCTTTTTCCCACAATACATGACCACATCTAACAAAATTAGTGCTAATTCATTCTTCATGATTTGTATTTCACATTTTTTTCCTTGAAAGTATCTTTCTTACAGTTGATTTGTTTGATTCAGGCTTCTAATAAGTTCTGCACATTGCGTTCACTTGTTGGATCTCTCAAGTGCCCATTAATCTAGAACCTTTCACCCCTTATTTTTCATGCAATTGACCTGTTAAACAGATGGAGTCAGTTGTCCTGCAGAATATGGTGCATTTAGATTTGTCTTTGTTTCCTTGGGATATTTCATTTGTTCCTCGATCCAGGCGCCTAGGCGGCTCAGTCAGTTAAGCGGCCGACTTGGGCTCGGGTCATGATCTCACAGTTTGTAGGTTGGAGCCCTGCATCTGGCTCTGTGCTGACAGCTCAGAACCTGGAACTTGCTTTGGATTCTGCATGCGTGTCTCTCACTCTCTGCCCCTCTCCCACTTGTGCTCTGTCTCTGTCTCTCAAAAACAAATAAATGTTAAAAAAATTTTTTTTAATTGTTCCTCAATCCCCTTTATTTCTCATAAATGTAAGTTTGGCCTAAATTCACAATTAGATTCAGGCTAACCATCTTTGGCAAGAACACGGCAGAGGTGACGCTGTGTGGTGCCCGTTGAGTCCCATAGGAGACACGTCATCCCTGGATGTCCTGCTTTCACTGTGGCTAAGAATGACCAGAGGCTCCCAGCCGGTGACAGCTTGATCTCTCCATCTTAAAACTGTATTTTTCTCCTTGAGACGGGCAAGCCATCCTGGGCGAGAAACTTCAGTACCGTGTACGTACTCAGCTCCCCCCATCAACCTCTCTCCTGAGAACTTTACCCTCCCTTGATGATAATGGCCTGAATCCATCATTTCATTCAATTAGGGGTGCAAAGTGGTTATTTTTCTATTCTACCATTTTTATATGCATTAATTAGCAGGCACTTTTCTGTTAAAAGAACACAAGTCTCCTTTATCAGCTACTCAGTGTACCCAGACATTCGGTTCGTGCAGGCCATACAGACAAATGTTACCTCTTCCCCTGCTAATGATCAGTTTGCAGAGTAAGGTGCCAGAGCACAATCCCAGCATGCCTCTTGTGGAGGCGGTCTTACCTGGCCTTTGGACTTGTCTTCCCCCGTACACCAAGGTGGCCCCCTCTTTCACTCCAGCTTCACAGTATTGCAGAAGCTTTTCCAGATGGGCCTTATGATTCTGGGGCCCGTGATCAGTAGATCTGTCAAGTGGATCACCAATTTTCATCTTTTTAATTTCTTCCACCTGTTTGTCACCCAGTTCACAAAACATAATTCACTGTTAATAATAATGATGGATACCCTCGGCTCAGCTTTCACCATGCGGTGGCTGTTGCACTAAGGTGTCAAAAGATGTGTTGTCTTCTAGTCTTCACAAAAGCATGGGAGATGGGTATTTATTATCTCCATCTTATGGATGAAGAAATCGAGGCTTAGACAGGGTAAATGATTTAACACACACAACCACTAAATATAGTAGAGTTTTCCTGACTTGAAAGCCCAAGCTGTGAACCACTGAGTTCTAACAGACCATAAGCTACATATGTTATATTCAAATTATCCCGAGTGTTCATCCATTAAAATAGCAAACCTGATGTTCTGGAATTTGTTAATAGAGCACAGTTTTACTCTTCAAGGCAGAAAAATTTCTAAAATGGCCACGTTGTTAATCTTTTTTCTCCCCCCAAATGTGGGAGATTGCCCCTGTGGCATTTTCATGGTATAGTCATGCCAAAGGAATTGCTAGAATGTTCCAATAGAAAGCCATCTTTATTGTGCAATGTTCATCTGAGGTATGTCTTTGTAATCATTCACCATGTACCTCACTTACCTTAACCAACTTTTGCATTTTCTTTTTAATTTATTTTTAATGTTTTTTTTATTTTTAAGAGAGAGAGTATATGGGGGAAGGGTAGAGTGAGAGGAGGACAGAGCATCTGTCCACTCTATGGGTACGGAGCCAATGCAGGCTCCGTGCTGACAGCAGAGAGCCTTATGTGGGGCTTGAACTCACAAACTGTGAGATCATGACCTGAGCTGAAGTCAGATGCTTAACTGACTGGGCCACCCAGGTGCCCCTGCATTTTTTCATGTTAAGTCCATTTCCAGTAAGAAGAAAGAATGTGAGTTACCAAGACCCAATAGGGCCATGAATTTGCATTTAGGCCTGGCAGGAATCCCTCAGTAAGTGCTCAAAAATAGATGCTGAGTGAGTGAATGGGTACAGATTCCGTGTGCACAGAACACGTTTACTGATGGATTGATAAGGCAGAAGATTGACATTTCTGGTCTCAGCATTTGAAATGTCCACGAACTGTAATTGTGAAAACCCTACAACTTCTGTTTTACTGGGGTATAAAACTGAATTACAGGGTGTTCAGGAGGTCGCCCCTGCCCACCATCTGCCCATCCACAGGTCTTCTTGTTTTCTTTTCTATTTTAACTTTTTAAATGTTTATTTATTTTGAGAGTGAGAGAGAGAGAGAGCAGAAACAGGGGAGCGACAGAGAGAGGGAGAGAGAATCCCAAGCAGGCACCATGATGTCAGCTCAGAGCCTGACAGGGGGCTCGATCCCATGACCCTGGGATCATGTCCTGAGCCGAAATCAAGAGTCAGATGCTTAACCGACGGAGCCACTCAGGCACCCTTGGTCTTCTTGTTTTCTATTCTCATGAAGAAAGAATGCCTTTTCTTCTTGGGAATGGGGAGAGGGAATTGACTCTGAAAAAAAGAAGCTGGGTGCTAGTTTTTCAAATTCAAACAAATTCATGATTACTGTTACCATAATAATGGCATACTGTGTTATAGTTTAGTTTATTTTAGCCACACAGTTGATGTTAATAGTTCTACAAATGGCTTCATTTGGTCTTACATGTATAAAATGATGACCAATGTATAGGAGGTATGTATGTATTTACCTATATATTTCAGTGGAAGAAATTAATGGCTGTCCTATTAACTGTGTATTGATGATTTGCAAGGATCCAGTAGTATATCTCTCTTAGTCAACTTAGAAATTTACAATAATCTAGGAGTTACTTTTCCCATAAGTCTCAAGGATATAATTTACTATAAATGCAGAGTGAGGTATAGGTAATAAAAACTCTTAAAAATTTTTTATAGAGACCTATACCTTTTGACTATGAAAAGTTGCAAATACATATAAAAGTAGACAATATAATGACACTCTATGTACCCATCACCCAGCTTTAACAATTACCAACTCTTGGCCAATTTATTCCCCCACTAACTTCCCCTCCTTTTTTTTTTAAATTATTTTTTAATGTTTATTTATTTTTGAGAGTGAGAGAGAGGGACAGAGAGACAGACAGAGTGCAAGTGAGGGAGGGACAGACAGAGAGGGAGAGACAGAATCCAAAGCAGGCTCCAGGCTCTGAGCTGTCAGCACAGAGCCCAATGTGGGGCTTGAACCCACGAACCACAAGATCATGACCTGAGCCAGAGTCAGAGCTTAACGGACTGAGCCACCCAGGTGCCCCTATCCTCCTGGGTTACTCTGAAGCAAAGTCTACACATCATATAATATCCCCTATAAATATGTCAGGACTTAACTCTACAAGGTAAGGGCTATGTCATTTAAAATACATAGATTATTTATATATATATATATATATATATATATACACACATATATATATAGCACAGTACTAATTATCACACCTAAAAATTCATCAGTAACGCCAGAAGTACTTTTCAGGTAAAAGTACTTTCTCTACGACTCATGAAGCAAATCGGAAGCTGTCTTACCACTCTTGTCACGAATTCGTCGTGGATGGCGTCTTCCACGAACAGCCGCCCAGCCGCAATACAGTTCTCTCCCTTGTTGAAAAACACTGCCCCCATGCCCTTCAGCAACAGAAGAGAAAATATTAACAGGACTTCAGACTGTCATAAGATCACACACACTGAGAATTAGACGTTGGTGGAAGAGAGCAGCAAAACAAAGAAGTCAGAGAAAAATGCAATGCCTTGGCCTACCTAATGATGAGAATTGTTTAGGGATACTCAGTTTTGATCTAGCGTGATTTTAGGGATTTTATTTCTCCTTTACCCCTTTTGGTCCAGGAGCACTTAAAAAAGAGTGTGTGTAACAGAAAGGATACCCTACTAAGAACGCATTTTGTAAGAAAATTTACATTATTCGATACACTTATACCAGACTTTGCTTTTAAAATCTTGACATCAGTTTGTATAAATCGTAAATGTTTAGAAAGATTCTCTTGTCCCCCCAAGTTTTATTTTATTTTATTTTTTATGATAGTTTATTGTCAAATTGGTTTCCATATAACACCCAGTGCTTCTCCCCACAAGTGCCCCCCTCCATGACCATCACTCTTTTCTTTCCCTCCCCCTCCCTCTTCAGCCCTTGGTTCCTTTTCCAGTATTCAATAGTCTCTCATGATTTGTGTCCCTCTCTCTCCCCAGCTTTCTTTCCCCCTTCCTCTCCCCATGGTCCTCTGTTAGGTTTGTCCTGTTAGACCTATGAGTGCAAACATAGGTTTCTGTCCTTCTCTGCCTGACTTATTTTGCTTAGCATGACACCCTTGAGGTCCATCCACGTTGCTACAAATGGCCAGATTTCATTCTTTCTCATTGCCATGTAGTTCTCCATTGTGTATATATACCACATCTTCTCAATCCATTCATCAGGTGATGGACATTTAGGCTCTTTCCATGATTTGGCTATTGTTGAAAGTGCCGCCATGAACATTGGGGTACATGTGCTCCAAGTTTTAAATACAGCTTAATGGGAGAGGGAGGGAGGCAAACCATGAGAGACTCTTGAATACTGAGAACAAACTGAAGGCTGACGG
>NC_043709.1:16272890-16355914 GCF_006229205.1 Suricata suricatta | reverse complement strand
GACTGTGCCTCCCAGGTGCCCCCCTCCAAACACATTCTATATAAAAAAGCAAAAAAGCAAAACGAAACCCTGGTTTACTAGGATCTGGAGCAAATCGACACACTAGAACCAATACCTTTTCATGATCTGTTTGCCAATAGCAGTGGACCCAGTGAAACCAAGTTTCCGGACATCAGGATGTTCAGAAAGGCGTTGCCCGGCTATGCCACCTGTAGAATTAGGGAAGAAACATAAATTTAAAAACATTATTCAAGTTCTTAGGGTGAGAGTGACTTTGAATTCATTGAAGCAGATTTCTAAACTTTCTTAGTTTTACATTTTCTATATTAATTACAAATTGAAAAAATCTAAATAATGTCCTCCATGCAATAATCAGCCCCAAAAGATGGGTAAGCCTTGCATTTTTCCTCTTCCAAGGTAATTTTTAAAAATTGAAACAGGCCACCTTATGCTAGTTTTACAATGTTGTGCAATTTCTCCTCCTCCCACCCTACCCACCCACCACTATAATTCTACTTTAAGATTGTTAGCACATGGTGAATATATTTATCCTTAATTATTTGATAAACTGTATTTAGCTTTAATATACTGTAGTTATAAGTCAGGACAAGACTCCAGTGGGAAAACAGCCACTCAGCGACTCCTGTACCATTCATTAGCTACAGCCAAGGGGGTCCTTTGAAGGCTTACCAGAGCCTGGAATGATGTTGATTACCCCCTTCGGAAAGCCTGCTCTAACGGAGAGCTCAGCAAACTTCAAAGCAGTCAAGGGCGTGACCTGAGCGGAAGCAGACCACGGTTACCTTCTTCAGACCCTGTCTCGTCCTTTAGACTCGTATCCTGCTTTTTCTTTCTGGTCGTTTCCTTTATTATTATTATTATTTTGATATAATTTCAGACTTACAGCAAAGTTGCAAACATAGTGCAAAGAATTCCTATATATCTATCATCCAGACTTCTCAAGTGTTAACATTTTACTACATTTGCCTTTTCCTCTTTTTCTCTTTATTTTTCTGTGTAAGAGTAAGACATAGGCATGCCCCTTTGCCTGTAAATACTTTTGTGTGCATTTCCTAGAAACAAAGAGTTCTTTTACATAACCACAGTACAATGATCAAAATCAGAAAATTGACATCTCATTAGAAAAGCTTATTCACAGACCTCATTCAGTTTTCACCAACTGTCCAAGTAATGCGCATTATAGAAAAAGGAAATCCAACATCATACATTGCCTTTCTGTGCAAAGTATTTTCTCTGGAAGAGGTTCTGAGTTTTCTTTTGTATTTCATTTCACTGACATTTCTGATAAGTGCAGGCTAGTTATTTTGGACAACGCCCCTTCATCTGGATTGTCTGCTGTTTCCTCATGATTTGATATGGGTTGTGCACTTGTTCAAGTGCAAGAACTTTGGCAAGAACATCACAGGACTGATGCTGGGTTCTCAGGCCACCATCACAGGAGACACATGCTATCAGATAGCCCCAGTGGTGGAAATGTTAACTTTGGTCATTTGGGAAAGGCGGTCTGCCAAGTTTCATCCCTGTGAGTTACTCATTTATACTTCATAATTAATAAATATTTTGTAGGAAGAGATTTCAAGACTATTTAAATATCCAGTTACTCCTCCAACTCCCATCCACTAGTTTTAGAATCCACTGATGATTCCTTCCTGGATCAGTTATCAAAAGGATGGCTGACAGATGGTGATTTTCTATCCTTCCATCCACATGCATTGGTTGGCTTTCCACTATAAAAGCTTTCTCTTCTCTGCAATTAATTAATTAATCCATGTGAATTTGTGGATTCTAATTTTATTCAATAATTTATAATGCTTTACTATTGTTATTTCTTTTGATGTTCAAATTGTTCTAGATTTGGCTGATAGAAGCCCCATTAGGATAGCTGTTGTGCCTTTTTTTTTTAAGTTTATTTATTTTGTTTTGTGAGAGAGAGAGAGACAGAGAGAGAAGGAGAGGAAGAATCCCAAGCAGGGTCCATGCTGTCACTGCAGAGCCCAATGTGGGGCTCAATCTTGTGAACCATGAGATCATGACCTGGTTGGAAATCAATAGTCAGATGCTTAACCCACTGAGCCACCCAGATGCTCCTGTTGTGTCTTTCTAACATGTTACAATCATTCTTTGAACATTTCCAGGCTTTTGGCTTAATAAGATGTTCCAGGCACATTTGTATTTTTCCCTGTTCCAGCCATTTTTTTAAGGAGCCTAGAGATCTTTCAGTAAAGAATAGTATTTAAAAATTATGATATAATGGAAAATATATATTGAGTCTTTGTCTCTGGCCCTGGCATACAGTTTCTAAAACGCTTGGACTCTCTGGTATAAAAAGTGTCTTTTGTATATTTATGACATGACTGGTAGCTAGGGGCCCTGAGGCAGTTTCAGTGTGGAGTCTGGTCACCAGACAGTCCAAGCCATGATTACATGGTTGGAACTTTCACGCTGACCTTGGGGAGGTAGGTGTGGCTGGACATTGAGTTAAATCACCAAGAGAGCTTCTGGGTTGGCAAACGCATCTATATGATGGGAGGGTGGTGCATTTGAACTCCACAACCTGAGCTCCTGGGCTCATGATCCTTCCAGACCTCAACCTATGTATCTTTTCATTTGGCTGTTGATTTTTACCCTTTATAATAGAGTCACAGTAAATAAAGTGTCTTCCTGAATTCTGTGAGCCATTGTAGCAAATCACACCTGAGGAGGGGGTCGTGGAAACCTCTGAAATATAGCCAGCTGGTCAGGAGTACAGGGAGCCCAGGGCTCACGATTGGCATCGGAAGTAGAGGCAGCCTTGTGAGACTGATCAAGCCCTTGACCTCTCAGGTCTGTGCTAATGCTCCAAGTAGTTAGTGTCAGAATTTACTTGAATTGTAGAACACCCAGCTGGTGTGTAGACAGTTAAAGAACAGGTTGGTTTGGGGGGAAGAAAAACCCCACACATTTGGTGTCAAAAGGGCTATGAGTAAAAAAAAAAAACTCCAGAACTTTAGAAACCAAGATCTGGACACTATTGAGGTATTGCTTCTAGGCCTTCTTGGGAGACAGAGTTGGGAAACAGCTATATGTTCGCTCATACATACATCCGTCTGTCTATCTGTATCTGTGTGTCTGTACCTATCTTCCTAGCCATCATCTTTCCCCAAATATACCTATATCCATTTCTTCATCTCTCTCTCTAAATATATTAAAACCCATGAGTTTGTGAACACCTCCATCCAGTATCTCAGGGTTCATTCAATTTTTCCCCTCTCATGTGTGTAACTCTCTTCTCCAACACTGAGAAACATGGCTTCCAATAGTCACAAAACGTTTACTGATTTGCTCCATCCTTAAATGTATAGGAAGCCATGTGAGAATTATTAAGCTATGTCCCTATGAAAAAGAAGCCTACTAACTAGAATTCAATGCTTACTTACAGTGATTTTGCCTTTGGACTGAGGACACATAGTCCAGATGTCTCTCAAGTTACTTGGATTAATGTTTCCTCATTTCCCTCAATGAGATCGTGTTTCTCTTGAAATATGGCTTAATGTCTTTGTTTTTATTCGTATTCATTTTTAGTGGTTTTGCCCCATCTGGGTTGATTATATTTCTTTTCTTTCTTGGTTTGTTCCTTGTCACAGGTGGGTACGGGAAATATGCTTCCAAAAGTGAGGAATGTACAAAAGGTACAGTCGGAAAAGTGTTACCCCCTGCTCCCCTTCCCTCTTTCCCTTCCAGCTGGTCTCCCCATAGCCTGTAGAAAATCAACCTCATTAGTCTACTGTGTATTCTTCCTATGTTTCTTTTGCTCACATGAACAGATACGTATCTTCTTACTTTCCCTTCTTTTTTACACAAAGATGGAATAATAGTGTCTCATTTTTAACATCGGTTACAACAATGCATAACTCAGAAGCAAAATGAAAGTTGCTATTTCCACACTCTTAAAAACCAATGCTGATTAGGTCTTGTTAGTGTAGTCCCAATGAACGGAATGTGCAGAAAGGTCCATGGAGGTGTGAAAAGAGAATAGTAGAGCTTCTATTTACATATTTTAATGGACAAAGATATGCAGTAAGTCAATCACAACTAACATCTATTATATGGCTGGATAATGATACTCTCACTCCGTCTGAATGAAGGCCAGAAGGTCATGGGTCATAAAGGCATGTCCAAGAAAGAATGGGAGTTCACAAGGCCAAGGGAATGACAGTGGTTTCCCCACTTACTCATTTGCTTTCAGAATATTGTCACATCTTGAGGTTTATAGGCCTGGTTACATGGATTTACAGGCTATGTATTATTAAACTAGCCCAACCTTCATAAAACAAATAAATGGCTGAAAAAGAAACTGCACAACAAAAAATAATATTATCAAGGCAACAGGCAAACAATAAGCAAAAGGCAGGGCTAACCCTTTCCTTCTAGTAACACGTCCACTGCAGTAACCTGGTGAGGTATAAAGACTGGAGGTCTTATTAAACTCAATGAGAAATTGGCCTCAAACACTTAAAATCATCAAGAAGATGTCTGAAACGGTAGATTTATGTCTACTCCAGTTAAAGACGATCCTAGCCCAAAGGGTATATTATTATGACTTTGTATGAAACCACGATTAGACAGACATTTAAAAACTAAGTATCCTGGATTGATGGCCATTCTTTTCAAGTAAGAACAAAAAGATTTTTATACCATTAATAAATAAAATAAAACAAACGGTTTCATCCTCATCTCTTCCCTTTTCATTTCTGTTGGCTTTCTTCCATTTGGCTGCTCGGTTTTCCAGCAGGACTATTGGTTTAAATGATATATAGAAAAGCTTCTAGCAGTGCTCTGGGCAAGAGTAGGTCATTGCTAACGCTCTTATTACATGAATAAAGTGGTTGTAATCTGTCAGATCTGGACCAGGCCAGGCCACAGGAGTCTGTACCTTCCTTTCAGGCCACCTGATTCAGTCCTCTTGACAGTCACACAGGGCCTTAATACTGGAAATAGTTTCTTAGTATCATTACGTGATATTATACAATAAAATAAAAAGATATCAGGGTGCCTGGGTGGCTCAGTCAGTTAAGCGTCTGACTCTTGGTTTCAGCTTGGGTCATGATCTTATGGTTCATGAGTTCAAGCTCCGCACCAGGCTCTGAGCTGACAGTATGGTCCTGCTTGGGATTCTCTCTCTCTCCATCCCTCTATCCCTCTCTCTCTGTCTCTCTCTCTCAGAATAAATAAATAAACTTAAAAAATATAAATAAAAAGATATCTACAACAGAACAATAACAACTTTGGGTCTTTCATTTACAAGATTAAAATTATCATTGGGTGGCTCAGTCAGTTGAGCGTCCAACTTTGGCTCAGGTCGTGATCTCACAGTTCATGAGTTCAAGCCCCATGTCGTGCTCTGTGCTGACAGCTCAGAGCCTAAAGCCTGGAGCCTGCTTCAGATTCTGTGTCTCCCTTTCTCTCTCCCTTTCCTATACACGCCCTTCCCCTCTCACACTCTGTCTCTCTCTCTCAAAAATAATAAACATTAAAAAAAAGATTAAAATTATCATCAATCATTAAACTGTCAGGTATTTTTAAAGTTTTTTTTTAATGTATTTATTTTTGAGAGAGAGAGAGAAAGAGAGAATCCCAAGCAGGCTCTGCACCGAGATCGCAGAACCCAATGTGGGGCTCAATTCCACAAACTGTGAGATCACGACCTGAGCTGAAATCAAGAGTTGGACGCTTAACTGAGCCACCCAGGCTCCCGTAAACTGTCAATTTACAGTTGGAGTCAGACTGTAATTTCCATGGGAAGAGAAACTTTGTGCATCTTTGTCTTATAGATAGCTGGCAATTAGTATGCCTTCAGTGAATGTTCATAATTTTTAAACATTATATATAATCATCAGAATTCTTCACTATTTAGCACTCTCATAGGATACCATTTAGTGATTCTCAACTCTGACCATATCTGAGAAACAAATGTGAAGCTTTCAAGCAATACTATTTCCTTGGCTCCAAACTAGACCAATTAAATCAGCAACTCTGCCAAGGGAGCCTAGCCAGCAGTATTTTAAAATAAGAATTCCAGGGGCGCCTGGGTGGCTCAGTCAGTTAAGCCTCCTACTTCGGCTCAGGTCATGATCTCATGGCTCGTGGGTTCAAGCCCCGCATCAGGCTCTGTGCTGACAGCTCAGAGCCTGGAGCCTGCTTCAGATTCTGTGTCTCCCTCTCTCTCTGCCCCTCCCCCACTCATGTTCTGTTTCTCTCTGTCTCAATAATAAATTTAAAAGAACATAATAAAATAAAATAAGAATTCCAGGTGGTTCTGACCCACAGCCAGGATTGAGCACCCCAGGCTAGGTTATCTGCCTCTCTTAACTCTGGGAGCATCCTGCTGTTTAAGGAGCAGTGCGACCTGGGGACATGGCACTCCTATACTCGCCAGGGGATTGGTCCCATTTCCACGGAAGCATTTGTCATATCTGTCACACAAAGACATGCGTCTTTGAGTGACTCGGCTCTCAGAAACATATCCTTTAAATATACTTGCACATGTGCATAATGCCGTGTTTACAAGGACAATACAGTAGCGCAATTTATAAGACCCAAAGAGCAGGGGCGCCTGGGTGGCTCATTCGGTTAAGCATCTGACTCTTGATTTCAGCTCAGATCATGATCCTACTGTTTATGGGATCAAGCCCCACGTCGGGCTCTACACTGATGGCCTGCTTGGGATTCTCTCTCTCCCTCTTTCTCTGTCCCTCCCCTGCTCATGCTCTCTCTGTCTCAAAATAAATAAATAAAAAAAACTTTTTTTTAATGTTTATTGATTTTTGAGAGAGAGAGGCAGAGCATGAGCAGGGAAGGGGCAGAGAGAGGGAGACACAGAATCTGAAGCAGCCTCCAGGCTCTGAGCTGTCAGCACAGAACCCGACGCGGGGCTCGAACCCACGGATCGTGAGATCATGACCTGAGCAGAAGTCAAACGCTCAACCGACTGAGCCACCCAGGCGCCCCATATATAAAACTTTTAAAAAATTAAGGAAAAATCATACCAAAAGGGCTGAACAATCTAAATATCCATTAACTAGGGATTGTTTAAATAAAATATGGTTTAGCTATACAATGGGATATGATGGGAGATGGTTTATTTATACATTGGGAATTGTACCGAAAAGGAAGATGCTTTTCTTTTCCCAAGTATGTATAGAATGCTGCTGTTGTATTGCATTGTGGTAAGAACACTTAACATAACATCTACCCTCTTAACAAATTTTAAGTGTATCATACACTATTGTTCACTGCAGGCAAAAGGATACACAGCAGATCTCTAGAACTTACTCGTCTTGCATCACTGTAACTTTATGCCTGTTGATTAGCAATTTCCCATAGTCCCTTCTCTGGAATACCTAAGAAACTAATAAATAGCAATAACATTGGTTGCCTCGAGGGAGGTAAACTGACTGCCTGGGGGATTGAGACTAGGAGGAAACTTTTCATTATCTAGCTCTCTGTACGCTTATATTTTGAATTTTTAAAAAATATACCTATTTTTAAAATAAAATTGGGGTACCTGGGTGGCTCAGTCAGTTAAGCATCTGACTCTTGATTTTGGCTCAGGTCATGATCTCACGAGATCGTGAGTTGGAGCCCTGCCACAGACTCTGTGCTGACTGCCAGCTTGGGATTCTCTCTCTCTCCTGTCTCTCTGCCCCTCACTCTCTCTCTCTCTCTTTCTCTCTCTCTTTCTCAAAAATAAATAAATAGGGGTACCTGCGTGGCTCAGTATGTTAAGTGTCTAACTTGAGTCATGATCTCACAGTTTGTAAGTTTGAGCCCCATGTCAGGTTCCCTGCTGTTGCTGCAGAGCCTGCTTTGGATCTTCTGTCTCTCTCTCCCTCTGCCCCTCCCACTCACTCTCTCCCTCTCTCTCAAAAATAAACACACATTTAAAAAATAGATAAACATTTAAAATATATTTTTTTAATTTTTTAAATGTTTTATTTATTTT
The DNA here is from genome assembly GCF_006229205.1 of Suricata suricatta. NCBI lineage: Eukaryota > Metazoa > Chordata > Mammalia > Carnivora > Herpestidae > Suricata > Suricata suricatta. The sequence continues at coordinate 16,347,912 of NC_043709.1, read as the reverse complement.
TGATACAGAGAGAGACAGAGCATGAGAGGGGGAGGGGCAGAGAGAGAAGGAGACACAGGACCGGAAGCAGCTCCAGGCTCTGAGCCAGCTGTCAGCACAGAGCCCGACGCGGGGCTCGAACCCATGAACGTGAGATCTGACCTGAGCCAAAGTCGGAGGCTTAACCGACTGAGCCACCCAGGCGCCCCTAAAATATTTTTAATTTAAAAAAATGTTTAGTGTTTTATTATCCATTTTTGAGAGCGAGAAAAAGACCAAGTGTGAGTGGGGGAAAGGTAGAAAGAGAGAGAGTGGGGGGGGAAGGGAGACACAGAATCCAAAGCAGGCTCCAGGCTCTAAGCCATCAGCACAGAGCTGGACACGGGGCTCGAACTCATAAACCACGAGATCATGACGTGAGCCCAATGCTTAACGGACTTAGCCACCTAGGCGTCTCAATAAATAAACATTTTTAAAAAATGAAATGAAATTATTTCTAACAAGCAAACCAAGATGCCCGTGGTCACTATGACTAAGCAGTAATGCCCAATGAAACTGTAATTTCTTAACTTCTAGATGAAGAAATAAAAGGAGAGGTGATAGGTAATGAACTGTAAATCCTTCTAGAAGAGTGACCCAGTTTTCTCTGTGACTTGTGTGCCTCTGAATGTCAACTACTGTCACTTTTACACAGGCAATGCTCAGCCAGGTGTTAAGTTGGCTGCCATATCCCTTCACCTGAAAAGCTACTATAGCGTTGAAAGATTTTGTTTTGAGAACTCTATCATTTGAATTATTACTTTTTATCATTTCTTTGTCATCCGATATACATATCCTTACACTTGCTACAATTATGTATGTCCTTTTGCATCCTTTCCTTCATTTTCCACATCTTTACAGTATTTTTAGTAATTAAAATTTGAATGCCTATATAAAATTTTTCTTCTGATGTCTTATAGTTACTCTAAATAATTCCCTAATCATTAGGCATTTGGAATTTGGCAAGAATTAAATCGGTATGTAGAAATTCAGTGGATTTCACCAAGTAACCCTACGCTTGCTTCCATTGCCATAGAAATTTTAAATCGTGGGATATCCATGGGGAACATTAGGCAGCCATTAAAAATGAATATTTAGGGCATCTGAGAGACTCAGTCAGTTGTGTCTGACTCTTGGTTTCGGCTCAGGTCAGGATCTTGCAGATTTGTGGGTTCAAGCGCTGCATCAGGCTCTGGACTGACATCGCAGAGCCTGCTTGGGATTCTCTCCCTCCCCCTCTCTGCCCCTCCCCCACTCACGCTGTCTCCGTTTCTCTCAAAATAAATAAACTTAAAAAAAAATGAAGATTTCACTAATATAGAAAGATGCCCATCCATGATGCCTTTGAAGATGTTATCGTATACAATCTCATTTTTTAAAAAGACCTAATGTTTATAGATGTAGGTCTCTGTTTTCAAGTAAACAGGAGGTCCTGCCCCGGCCCTCTGCGCCCCACCTGCGCCGGCTTGAGCACTAAGGTGTTGCCCACCGCCAGGCACGCGGCGCTCTTCCACGCCAGCATCATCAGCGGGTAATTCCAGGGGACGATAATGGCGCAGACCCTGGAAGGGCAGAAAGAGCACATCCTCAGTTGTCTCCAACCGACGCAACTCACCCCTGTCACCCGCGGCTGTCTCCTTGTCTCACCCAAGAGGCTCCTTCTTGGTGAAGGTCAGGTTGCGATTTGGGCGGGCCTGGTTGATCGGAATGGTAGAACCCTGAGGAGTCCAAAAAAAAAAAACAAAAACAAAAGGTTGATACTTATTTCACTAATTGAAACGAGTAAATCTAATCCCGAGGAATCCATTTTCTGGCCACCTCTCTTATTTTTTCTTAGCTGGTATGAAAAGGCAGTGTTCAGCTTATAAGAATATATAATATATAAGAAATATTTTCACACCAAAAAAAAGGAACTGCTATTTCTATCTGGAGAGAAGTAAGACACAGGAGAATAAATATAATTTTATCTATCTATCTATCTATCTATCTATCTATCTATCTACTATCTATCTATCTATCTATTAAACATAGTTCGAATTTAGTTACCTCCATTCCCAACTTCTTGGCATTGCAGAGAATATTAATTGTGTACCCAATAGCCATTCTTACCTCTGCCTTTATATTAATAATGGAGGTATGGTTCATGTGTTTGAGCCCTGCATTGGACTTTGTACTGACTGTGCATAGCCTGCTTGGGATTCCCTCTCTCTCTCTGCTCCTACCACTTGCATGCTCGCTCTCTCTCTTTTAAAAATAAATAAATAAACTTTATTTAAAAAAATAATTGGTCAGGGGCACCTGGGTGGCTCAGTCGGTTAAGCGTCCAACTTTAGCTCAGGTCATGAATTCACGCTTCATGATTTGGAGCCCCACATCGGGCTCTGTGCTGACAGCTTGGAGCTTGGAGCCTGCCTCAGATACTGTGTGTGTGTGTGTGTGTGTGTGTGTGTCCCTTCCCCACTTGCACCCTGTCTCTCTTTCTCAAAAATAAACATTAAATTTTTAAATGTTATTTATTTTCAATTTTTTTTAATGCTTATTTATTTTTGAGAGAGAGGGAGAGAGCCAGGGTGGGGGGGGAGCAGAAAGAGGGAGTCACAGAATCTGAAGCAGGCTCCAGGCTCCAAGCTGTCAGCAAAGAGCCTGACGCGGGGCTCCATCTCAGGAGCAATGAGATTGTGACCTGGGCTGAAGTCGGACGCTTAACCAACTGAGCCACCCAGGTGCCCCTAAATATTAAATTAAAAAAAAAACACTAAAATAATGGTGATAATCATGTGCCCAGATAAAATGCTGTTTTCCAGTTTTCAGGGCAGCAGGGATGGTCAATGGAAGATGTAAGCACACGGCCTTGGAAGGGGACTGCTCCTTACAGTAGGCTGGCTCAGCTCCGACATGGGCTTTTTTACCCCGCCCCCCTCTTCTCCCTGCTCAGAGTGTCACTGAAATGGCTGATACAGCAGTGGTTTCTGTGAGACCATGAGATGGCCTTGGGGGAGCAGGTCACATGGTACCTTAGTAGGTCTGGTAGAGAGAGAGAGAGAGATGGAGCCTACATGTCATATAGTAGCCCTGATTACTTGCCTGTGTGCTCCTTGAAAATGAGGGAAAAGTGAAGTCATACTTGAGTGTCCGTTACATGCAGCCAAACTGAATCCCACTAATTCACAACAGTAGTTTTCAACCGAAGGGATTCATTTGTTTGCCACACATGATAGTATTGCTGTAACTAATCACAGGAGCCCATCTCTCATCCTAAATCCTTGAGGCCAAGTGTGTTTTGGGATTCAGGATTATTTGAACTGTAGAGCTGTTCAGAAATATTTGAACTGTAGTTCAATTATTTGAACTATAGAACTACATAGTTCAACCTTTTATATTATGCATATACTTATGTCATATTACCTATGACTTCCGGTAGGGGCTGGAAGAGCTAGCCCCCCATAATCAAACACACAAAAATTGGAATATTTATTTAGTGCACATATAAATATTTCCTCTAAGTGAGATAAATACAAATTATAAATAGACTCATGTTGGTTCAGGTCAGCTTTTGGCAACAAATGAATTTGAGCCACTCAAACCAATTAATGGTCAGGTTTCAAGTATTTTTTTATCTATTTATTTTGAGAGTGGGTGGGGGCAGAGAGAGAGGGAGACAGAAAATCCCAAGCAGGTTCTGCACTATCAGCACAGAGCCCAGTGCAAGGCTCAAACCCACAAACCATGAGACTGTGACCTGAGCCAAAATCAAGAGTCAGATATTTAACTGACTGAGCCCCCCAGGTGCCCCAGGTTTTGGAGCTCTTCGGATTTCATAAAGAGGATAAAGGATGGACCTGAATCTCTATTACGAAATACGTAACATCAGTATGATTTAGTCATTGAATAATAATAAAGTCTGCATTTACGCTGAAGCCCTAGTTTGTTGCAAACTTGTTTCTAAGCCTCACTACCTAACTTGCAGGGTATGTATTATTGTGACCATGTTACAGTGAGGGAAGGAAGGCTTAGAGAGAGAAAATAATGTTAACAACATTAGCTGGTAAGCGCCAAACCTGACTCTTGGACCCAGGTCTCTCTTACTGTATGTTAATAATGGTCACAGCAACTCACCCAAATAAAATACTGTTTCCCAGTCTTCTTAGTAGATAGAGAAGGCCAATAGGAGATATACCACAAGGGAGGTTGGGAATGCTTTTGAGAGCTCTTTTATCTTTCTGACCCTTCCCCACTTCCTCCTTCTTGCTGCCCGGCTGGTGCTGCAGTGGTGGTCATGAACCTATGAGCAGCATGCACACTGCTCTTCGGTATGAGCCTTACCTTTATCCTTTATACCCCCAGTGCTGAAGTCAAGTGCAGTTACCCACTTCTCATCACACATGTGCTATTTACTTTCTTATAGTAAATAGGGGAATGAAATATTTATTGTACCCATGTCTTAGAAAAGTATTTTTCTTATACCCAGCCTACTTAGACATGTATGTTAGCTCTCTGGCTTCTGTAGGCGTTTGAGTTCCCAATCTCTCCATGACACCCTAGATGTTCGGAAAACTAGCAGGTGCCCTTAGGAGATATTATAGTAAAGTACAAAATACATCATGAGACTTTAGTTCAGAGAATCTTGAGTTCAAATTCTAGCTCTATGGTTTACTTACTCACGATGTGACTGTATGCAAGTCATTTGCTGTCCCCAAGCCCCTGTTTCCTTACCTGCAACAAGTGACAATGGCTATCTACCAGCCACAGATGATTGGTACCAGGATGAGATAAGAAAACCTAAGAGGTGGCCATAAAACAGTGTCTTTACAAACTACTGAATGTTTGGCCCTTTTCCTTTTGTAATGATCTCCGTGGAGTCAAATAACATTTGTGCTCACCTGAATTTTGTCACACCAGCCAGCGAAATATCTGAATGTTTGCACAGACATTCCAATGTGAGTCTTCAGAGCCAGGGTATACACAGCCCCCGAGTCAAGGGTTTCAATGGTGGCCAGCTCCTCCTGGTTCTCCTCCAGTAGGTCTGCAAGTCTGCATGGTCAGTGAAAGGAATTCATTCAACGAACATGAATTGAGTACCTATTATCTATAAGGTACCATCCTAAGGGCTGAGAGTTCAGAAGTGAACACACAGGACCAGGTCTTTGTCCTTACAGAGAATACGGTCCAGTCGGGAAGACATTAAACAAATCGTTTCATTAATAATTTGTTTCAGGAGTTATGAAAAAAGAAGCAGTGGGAAGCCTGTACCGTTTGCTTCATCGATGTATAAGAAACAGAACAGTGGTTGAGCCATGGTAATTGGAGATCAATGACAGAAAACAGTGGGAATGTGGCTAGTTCATGAATATGCAAGGAGATGCTAGAGAGTATAACCCATGAGAATCCGTGCACACGAGGCTTTCTTGTTGGCATAGAAATGCTTCCAACACTAACTGAAGAGACCAGGTAGAAATACCCGGGATGAATCACGGACACGACAACAGGCTTCGGGTAGGTGCCCAGTTTCTATGGGAAGATAATTAAAGGCTTGTCTCGTGACTCTGAAATAGTCGAAATTCATCCTGTGTTCCCTCCTCCATTTGTTTTCTTTTTCCGTTGTTCCTTTCGGACCATTCTAAAGTTGGGCTCGAAACCCCCTCCCCTCAGGTTTCTTTCAGATCCTGCTGTAAGAGATATTTTGACCAAGGTCAGCTATTTGGCCTTAGGTAAGTAGAAGAGAATTTATGTTTGCATCTAATTAGTCTTGGCATACTTGGTTACCAATTTATAATATCCTAGGCCTACTATTTTTCCTCTTCATTCTCACTCCCTATGGGTCAGACAGATTGAAAATTTGTCATTGGAAACAACAAAGTGCTGCGTATTCCCCATTTGATGTTCTATATTCATTCTCCCCACTGCTCTGTGACCTGGGGGGATGGCCTTTATACACTACACCCCCTGGCTCCCGTGGCCTGTCCCTGGGCTTGACTAACGAGAGGCCAGTGGGCAGCACCCCCAGGAGAGAAAGTGGTCAGGCATCGCATTCCCCAGCTCCCCCACAGCTGGCTCACCAGCTGCCATGTCCCTCCCCCAAAACCACTGCAGTGCGGTCTTCAACAGTCACGGATCTTGCCACATTCCAGCAATAGCCCCTTCCTCTGTCCTATCTTGGAATAGTAACAGCTTTTCCCTGCTGCTGCCCCTACCTGGGACCATTATCCCTTGACCTTACCTACATCTTTGTAAATCATTTTTCATTGAACTTCTTTTCCTACCGGAACCCTGACTCCTCCAAGCAATAATACAAAAATCAGGAACTCTCCTGTATGTAACTTTATAGGATGTAACTAACAGAAGACAGATCATATAATGGGTGCAGACTAGACTACCTTGGGGAAAATTTTTAAATCTGGGCAATGTTAGGCAATTTCTAGGCAACTGACAATATCCACAGGCAGCAGATCTGTGTTTTTAAAAAAAACACACCTGTACATCAATCTTCCTCTTTCTCTCGCATTCATTCTCCCCCATTCACCGTTTTCAAAGGCATCTTTTGCTGCCGCTACTGCTTTATCAACATCCACCAAAGAAGCATAGGATACTTTGCATATTGTCTGTTTCAAGATAAGCAAAACTAGGTTATGGGTTATCTATATGCAGATATATAAATGCGCTTCTTGAAATTAATATCATATTAATAGGAAAAATAGAGTATTACAAAACCCAAAGAATTTATGATGGAAAATCAATACGTTCAGTAATATAGTAAAGAAAAAAATGTTTCACAGAAAAGTTTAATATAAACATTTATTAACCAAGAGATTATAGTAACAGGGAATCAACTAAGACAAAGAAAGAAAGAACCATAGAGGCTACTCTAGGGCTGAGGGAGAGTCTCCAAGAAGGACACAGTTTTTAGGGGAAGAACCCTTCCCAAGGCTGGCATTTGAAGTAAAGAAAAATTTTAGCATGGAAATTGTAAGCCTGAAATTTGGATCTTCTCAAGTCACATGACACTATGGAAAGACACGTTTAAGTTGGTCTGAAAGTTGTAGGTTATCGTTAAGCTGATTAACATTTAGGAAGAATGTATCCGTTTCTTCTAGATCCTTGGGGAAGTTGAATTTCTTTCTTTTTTTTAAATGTTTTTAATTTGTTTTTTTAGAGGGACAGAGATAGCATGAGCAGGGGAGGGTCAGAGAGAGAGAGAGACCCAGAAACTGAAGGCTCCAGGCTCTGAGCTGTCAGCACAGAGCCTGATGGGGGCTCCAACCCACGAACCGTGAGATCGTGACCTGAGCTGAAGTTGGACGCTCAACTGACTGAGCCCCCGAGGAAGTTGAATTTCTTGCCATGAGCTTGCAAAGTCTGAAAATTCTTTTCTGCATAGAGCTTTATGTGAAGCTGTGGCTCTGAGATGTATAGATATAGCTATCTGTCTAAAATAATCATAAATATTCATTCTATAAAATAGGTTATTATGGTTAACAACCAGTATTAGAACTGAAGGGTTGAAAGGAATACACAGAGTACATTTATGGTAAGTGCTCAGTGGCAAAGTGATAGAATAGAGTAACGTCTTAAGACTGCCGGTTTTAATGTATAAATTAAAAGTTCATGGCCAGTGGTCACTGCACACACTAAGTAATTACTCACAGATCCATCTGTTGGGTTGATAGTATCATAGGTCTTTCCATCATCAGCATCTGTGAACTGTCCATTTATGAAACACTGATGTGGCATTTTCACTGTCATTTCATTGACCTCCTTTGAAACCTAAGATAGAGAATTGTAGTAATTGATTCAGTGCGTTTCTCTACTTATCCATTTGCTACCAAATAGCGATAAAGGAGTTTATTCACAGATGCAGTGGGGAGAAGTTATGTCAATAGAATTCCAGTTCCTAGTCTCCAGAAGAGACAAGCATATGTAAGATTTGGGCCTCATGATGCTCAGATTGACCACTGATCCAGGAAGTTAGCGTCTCTGATGACCAAAGTATTCCTGGCTGGGCCTTATAAATATCTCAGATTTTCTTCCTCATACAAATGGAAGAGAAGCAAAAGACCTGCAGATCATGGAAACAGCACCATCTAGCGGCAGCATTTATGAAGCACAGTCATTGCTTTTCCTTTGAATTCCTGAAATTGCCTTTTACATAGGTGCCATTTTAAGTTTTCTTTCCTTAAGTTCCTCCTCATTTTCACTTTCTCTGTTTCTTACAAATGTATTGCCTAAATTCTATTCTCTACCATTACCTAGAGAGTGAATTTAGGTTAGTTCATTAACTACTATAAATGTGGTTTGTTTGTTTTTCAGTAAGAATACTTTTATTTCACTGGTGGTATATTTATGACTGTGATATTATGATTTACAATAAAAAATATATACTTAGTCTTCCTCCTTGTCTTGGCACAGGGCCCCTCAAACCCTTGCCTGTGATGAGAGCAATAAAGATCATATATATATATATATATATATATATATATATATATATGGTTTATTACCAAGTTGGTTTCCATATAACACCCAGTGCTCTCCCCCACATGTGCCCCCTCCATCACCATCACCCCCCTTCCCCTTCTCCCCTCCCTCTTCAGCCCTCAGTTTGTGGTCACCATTCAAAAGTCTCTCATGATTTGCCTCCCTCCCTCTCCCCAACTCTTTTCCCCCCTTTCCCATTCCCATAGTCTCCTATTAGGTTTCTCCTGTTAGACCTATGAATGCAAACATATGGTATCTGTCCTTCTCTGCCTGACTTACTTCACTTAACATGACACCCTCTAGGTCCATCCACGTTGCTACAAATGGCCAGATTTTATTCTCCTGCATTGCCATATAGTACTCCATTGTATATATATACCACATCTTCTTGATCCATTCATCAGGTGATGGACATTTAGACTCTTTCCATGATTTGGCTATTGTAGAAAGTGCCGCTATGAACATTGGGGTACATGTGCCCCTATGCATCAGCACTCCTGTACCCCTTGGGTAGATAAATGTGTTTTTTCAATAATAAAAAGGGAATAATGCTACCTGCTTCATACAGTTATTATGAAGAATAACTGAAAATACATATGGGAAAGAACATTATTAGGATTCAATTTTATGTTGATGAAAGATATAAAAAGTAAACATGATTTTTTAAATAATTTCATATAGACAAATTGACAATGCTTAAATACAAGAAAAAGTGTCCAGAGGGTATCTTGTCTTATCCCACAGATAAGAAATATTTCTATAAAATATTTCCATTGTGTTTACATAGGATATAATGAAAAAATCTTCATCTGAATTGATGTGTCTAGTCTCTGCATATAGTTCATTTTCCTAAACTCATCATTCTAAACATATGCTAATTATGTATAGGTATGTATATGTATAAATACACTAATTATGTATAAGTATGTATTATCTAACTTGATTCCTCCCACTATCCTATAATGTAGATATTATTATTGTCCCATTTAACATGAAGAAACCGAGGCTTAGAGAAGTTAAGTAACTTGCCAAAGCTCACACAGTTGGTAAGCAAGTGTGGATTCAACTTGATGTGGGTCTAACACCAAGATTCATGTTCTTAACTAGATGATAACTAAGTAGCTTTCCAAATTTCCCTGAATTTTATTAAAAACAAATGGAATAAGAAGCATGTCTGGAATAGTAGACTAGGGACCTCTAAAAACCCACTGCTTCATAAAAGCCACAAGAACATTAGAAAATACTGTCAAAAGCATTTTCCTCATAACTCTGGATATTAAACCACCCATCCATGAAGCTCAAAAAACTCCAGGTAAGATAAACTTGAAGAGATCCATTTTAGATACATCATAATACAATGGTCAAAAGCCAAAGATATTGAGGGAATCTTGAAAGCAGTAAGAGAGAAGCAACCCATCATGTCAAATGGATCCTCAATAAAATTAACAGATGACTCAGCCTCAGAAACCAGAGTTCTGAAGACAATAGGATAACACAGCCAAAGTGCTGAAAGAAAAAGACTACCAACAAAAAAACTCCATATACAGCAAAACACCCTTTGAAAACAAAGGAGAAATGACGTCATTCCCAAATGAATAAACACTGAGAGAATTCATTGCTAGCGCATTGCCCTTCAAAAAGTACTAAAAGATGTCCTTCAGACTATAATGAAGGGACACTAGACAGTAACTTGAATCTACATCAAGAAATAAAGAACCCTAATAAAAGTAAATATAGGGGCACCTGGGTGGCTCAGTCGGTTAAGCCTCCGACTTTGGCTCAGGTCAGATCTCACGTTCGTGGGTTCGAGCCCCGAGTCAGGCTCTGTGCTAACAGCTAGCTCAGAGCCTGGAGCTGCTTCCGGTCCTGTGTCTCCTTCTCTCTCTGACCCTCCCCCTCTCATGATCTGTCTCTCTCTGGATCAAAAACAAATAAAACATTTAAAAAATTAAAAAAAAAGTAAATATAAAAGTCAGTATAAATGTATTTTTATTTTTAACTCTTCTCCTACCTGATTCAAAAGACAACTGCATAAAGCAATAATTATAAAACTATGTTGGGGGGCTTATAAGGCATAAACATGTCATTTGTATGACAATCTCATAAATGAGGAGAGAAGGAGCAGAGCTATATTACAGCAAAGTTTTTCTATACCAGTGGTATTAGGTTGACATTAATCTGAACCGGATTATTTTAAAAAATTTTTTATGTTTTTAAAATTTATTTTTGAGAGACAGAGAGAGACAGTGCGAGCAGGGGAGGGTCAGAGAGAGAGGGAGACACAGAATCTGAAGACAGGCTCCAGACTCTGAGCTGTCAGTACAGAGCCTGACACGGGACTTGAACCCACGAACCGTGAGATCTGACCTGAGCCAAAGCTGGATGCTTAACCGACTGAGCCACCCAGGTGCCCTTGAACTGGATTATTTTAAATAAAAGGGTCCATTGTAATCCTCAAGGCAACCACTAAGAAACTAATTAAAAATAGAAAGCAAAAGAAACAGCAAGAGTTTAAAATAGCGTACTAGACTATATTTAATACAAAAAAATGCAGTAAAGGAAAAGTAGAGGAACACAAAATGCATGACAAGACACATACCGGCATGGCTCAGCGATATTGCAGGTCTAGGACCAGATGACTACAATAAAGAGAATATTGCAATAAAGCAAGTCAAATGAACTTACTGGTTACCCAGTGCATATAAAAGCTATGTTTATACTATACTGTAGTTTATTAAGTGTGCAATTCCATTATGTCTAAAAAAAATCAATAAAAATCAATGTGTATATTTTTATTAAAGATACTTTATCAATATCCTTCAATTAAAAAAATAAATATGTTCCAATCCTCTGTCTTAAACCTGAGTTGATGTGTGATGGGAACAACTGGCTATATAAGGTACCTTTGTGATTCTTTGTTTTAAACTCCCCCGCTTTTGTATATGTAATAGGAAGCAAATGAGGAAACATTGTTCAAATGGTTTAACAAGGGAGGAGAAAGAAAGACCTTACTTTCTGAGTGGAGATGTCTCCTATGTGAATAAGTCAATCAAGACTGTTATAAAAAGTTTGTCTGTTTTATTTCACCTGACTTTAGGATCCAAAAAGGTTTTTTTTTTTTTCCACATTGTGCTTTCCCCCCACAGTTTTTGAACATGATACTAGTACCTGTTTACACCGCGAAGTGGGTATTATTACAGAGAACACACCGGAGGCTTTCTCACGGCTGAGCAAATAATGTCTTGTGAATGTACGATCTATGGAGAAACCCCTGTAGTTTAACCTGCTGATGCTTTTTGTCTTTTTTGGTGAATAAATTGTGGATGTTTTTTTCTTTCCCCCAAACAAACAAACAAGCAAATACTTTATTGCAAAACATTTAACCACCACCTGAGCTCTCAGTGGGTCATGATCCTTGATCACAGATTAACGGTGATCACAGGCCATAACAAATGAAAAAATTTGAAATATTGTGAGAATTACCAGAATGTGACACAGAGACATGAAACGAGCAAATGCTGTTGGAAAGATGGTACCGACAGACTGGCTTGATGTAGAGTTTCCACAAACCTTTAATTTGTGAAAAACATAGCTGTGAAGCACACCGTGAAGTAAAGAAGGCAATAACATGAGGGATGCCTGCAGAAGCACAATGGCAAAAGAATAGATACATTAAACTTAATCAAATTAAAAGCGTTTGTGCGTCAAAAGACACTGTCAAAAAAGTGAAAAGAAAGCCCACAGAATAGGAGAAAATATTTACAAATCATATATCTAATTAGGGTCTACTACCCAAAATATACAAAAGCTCCTTACAGTTCAACATTACAAAGACATATATCTCAATTAAAAAATGGGTAAAGAATTTGAATGGACATTTCCCCAAAGAAGAGATACAAATGGCTAATAAAGATATGAAAAGATCCTCATCATTAGTCATCAAGGAAATGTAAATCAAAGCCACAATGAGATAGCATTTCTTACTCACAGCTAAAATAGAAAGGACAGACAATAGGAAATGGTGAGGATATGGAGAACTCAGAACCTTTCGACATCGCTAGTGGGATTGTGAAATGGTACAACCACTTTGGAAAACAGCTTGGAAGTTCCTCAAAAAATTAAACATAGAGTTACCACATGACTCATCAGCTGCACTCCTAGATATATACCCAAGAGAACTGAAAACATACATTCACACAAAAACTTAGACATGAATTTTCATAACAGCATTATTCATAATACTCAAAGAGTGACAGAAACTCAAATGTACATTAACTGAGGAATAGATAAACAAAATGTGGTGTATCTCTATAACAGAATATTATCCAGCCAGAAAAAGGAATGAACCCACTACAATATAGATGGACCTTGATCACATAGTGTTCAGTGAAAAAAGCTAGATACTTAAAAGGCCACAAATTCTGTGATTCCATTTATATGAAATATCTAAAGTAGGCAAATTCACGGAGACATACAGGAGATTAATGTTATCTGGCAGCCAGCTGTGAATGGATACAGAGTTCTTTTACGGGGTGATAAAAATGGTAGAGAATCATGGAACCTCAGCTTGTCTCATCCCTGAAACAGCCAGATTAGCACCAGACCATTTTGCATACCCAGGAAACGGATGTGAGGATTAACACAACAATCTGCATAACTTGAGCCACAGAACTCAGCAGAAAGAGGAAGTTTGATTTTTATTTTCTTTTCTCTTAAAAGTTTTGCTTAATTAAAAAAATTATTTTTGGTGTGTTTTTTATTTTATTGTAATTTTTTATTCTATTTCATTTTATTCTATTATATACGTTAAAACATTTTTTTCTTACCTTTTTTTTTCTTTGCCTTTTTTTCTCTAGTCTATTAAGCATCTTCCAATAAGCAGACCAAAACACACCTAGGATCTAACTTCTTTTATTTAATTTTTTGTTTTGTTTTTACTTTTTTAATATTTAATTTTTCTTTTATTAAATTTTTTCTTCCCCCAATATGACAAAACAAAGGAATTCACCCCAAAAGAAAGAACAGGAAGAAATGACATCCAGGGATTTATTTAATCAACACAGATAAAAGAAAGATGCCTGAACTAGAATTTAGAACCACTGTAATAAGAAAACTGGCTGGGGTTGAAAAAAGCACAGAATCCCTTTCTGTGGAGATAAAAGAGGTAAAATCTAGTCAGGATGAAATTAAAAATGCTATAACCAATATGCAATCTAGAATGGATGCTACGGCAGCAAAGATGGAGGAAGCAGAGTAGTGAATCTATAAGAGAGAAGACAAAATTATGGAGAATAATGAAGCAGAAAAAAAAGAGGGAAACAAAGTCAAGAGAGCAAAATACAAGACTTAGAGAACTTAATGGCCTATTAAAAAGAAATAACATCCAAATCATAGAAGTGCCAAAAGATGAAGAGAGAGAAAAGGGGGCAAAAGGTTTATGTGAGCAAATTATAGCAGAAAACGTTCCTAACCTGAGAAAGGACACAAACATAAAAATTCAGGAAGCATAGAGAACTCCATTAGATTCAACAAAAATCGACCATCAACAAGGCATATCACAAATTCACAGGACACACAGACAAGGAAAGAATTATGAAAAGGGAAAAAAAAAGTCCTTAACCTATAAGAGAAGACAGATCAGGTTTGCAGCAGACCTATCCACAAAACTTGGCAGGCCAGAAAGGAGTGGCAGGATATATTCAATGTGCTGAATTGGAAAAATATGCATCCAAGAATCCTTTATCCAGCAAGGCTGTATTTCCAAATAGAAGGAAAGATAAAGAGTTTCCCAGACAAACAAAAACTAAAGGAGTTCGTGACCACTACCAGCCCTGCAAGAAATGTTAAAGAGGACTCTGAGAGGAGAAAAGATGAAACAAAATAAAAAGATCCAAAGCAACCAAGACTAGAAAGGACCAGAGAACATCACCAGAAACTCCAACTCTACAGGCAATACAATAGCACTAAATTCATATCTTTCAGTATTCACTCTAAATGTCAATGGACTAAAAGCTCCAATCAAAAGACACAGGGTATCAGAATGGATAAGAAAACAAGACCCATCTATATGCTGCTTACAAGAGACCCATTTTAGACTTAATGACACCTACAGATCAAAAGGGGATGGAGAACCATCTATCATGCTAATGGTCACCAAAAGAAAACTGGAGTAGCCATACTTAGACAGACTAGATTTTAAAATAAAGACTGTAACAAGAGATGAAGAAGGGCATTATATCATAATTAAGGGATCTATCCATCAAGAAGATCTAACAATTGTAAAAATTGATCCCTCAATATGGAAGCACCCAAATATATACATCAATCACAAACATAAAGTGACTCATTGATAGTACCACCATAATAGTAAGGGACTTCAACACCCCACTTACAGCAATGGACAGATCAGGTAGGCAGAAAATCAACAAGGAAACAATGGCTTCAAATGACACACTGGGCTGGATAGACTTAACAAATATATTCAGAATATTTCATCCTAAAGCAGCAGAATATGCATTCTTCTCAAGGGCACATGGAACATTCTGCAGAATAGATCACATACTGGGACACAAATCAGCCCTCAACAAGTACAAAATATAGAGATTATACCTTCCATATTATCAGACCACAACACTATGAAACTCAAAACCAACTACTAGAAAAATTTGGAAAGACCATGAATACTTAGAAATTAAAGAATATCCCCCAAAAGAATGAATGGGCTAACCAAGAAATTAAAGAGGAAATTAGGAAATACATGGAAGCCAATGAAAATGAAAACACAACAGCCCCAAATCTCTGGGATGTAGCAAAGGCAGTCATAAGAGGGAAGTATGCAGCAATCCAGGTTTTTCTATAAAAGGAAGAAAGGTCTCAAATACACAACCTCACCTTACTCCTAAAAGAGCTGGAAAAAGAACAGCAAACAAAGCCCCAAACCAGCAGAAGATGGGAAATAAGAAGGATTAAAGCAGAAATCAATGATATTAAAAAAAACAAAACAAAACAAAGAACAGATCAATGAAACAAGGAGTTTATAGTTTGAAAGAATTAACAAAGTTGATAAGCTCTAGCCAAATTGACCAAAAAGAAAGAAGAAAGAACCCAAATAAATAAAATCATGAATGAAAGAAGAGAGATCTCAACAAATACTGCAGAAATACAAACAATAATTAGAGAATATGAGTAATTATATGCCAACAAGTTGGGCAATCTGGAAGAAATGGACAAATTTCTAGAAACATACAAACTAATAAACTGAAACATGAACAGAAAATTTGAACAGACCCATAACCATTAAAGAAATTGAATCTGTAATAAAAAAAAAAATCTCCCAACAAACAAGAGTCCAGGCTGATGTCTTTCCAGGGGAATTCTACCAAACAGTTAAAGAAGAGTTAACACCTATTCTTTTGAAGCTCTTCCAAAAAATAGAAATGGAAGAAAAACTGCCAAACTTATTCTACAAGGCCAGTATTATCTTGATTCCAAAACCAAAGACCCCACTTAAAAGGAGAACTACAGGCCAATTTTCCTGATGAACATGGATGCAAAAATTCTCAGCAAGCTACTAACAAACCAGATCCAACAATACATTAAAAGAATTATTCACCATAATCAAGTGGGATTTTTTCCTGGAATGCAGGGATGGTTCAATATCCACAAGTCAATCAATGTGATACATCACATTAATAAAAGAATGAGAACTATATCATCCTCTCAATAGATGCAGAGAAAGTATTTGACAAAATACAGCATCCTTTCTTGATAAAAACACTCGAGAAAGTAGGGATAGAAGGATTATACCTCAAGATCATAAAAACCATTACAAAAGACCCACCACTAATATCATCTTCAATGGGGAAGAACTAAGAGCTTTTCCCCTAAGGTGAGATATACCACAAGGCTGTCCACTCTCACCACTGTTATTCAACATAGTATTGGGAAGTCCTAGCCACAGCAATCAGACAACACAAAGAAATAAAAGGCATCCAAATCTGCAAGGAGGCAGTCAAACTTTCACTCTTTACAGACAACATGGTATTTTATGTGGAAAACCCAAAAGACACTACTAAAAAATGCCTAGAACTGATAAATGAATTCAACAAAGTCACAGGATATAAAATCAATGTAAAGAAATCAGTTGCATTTCTGTCCACCAGTAATGAAGCAGCAGAAAGAGAAATCAAGGAATTCTATGCCATTTACAATTGCACCAAAAACTATAAAATACTTATGAATAAACCTAGCCAAAGAGGTGAAGAATCTATACACTGAAAACTATAGAAAGCTTATGAAAGAAACTGAAGACACACACAAAAAAGGAAAAACACTCAATGCTCACGGATTGGAAGAATAAATATTGTTAAAATGTCGATACTACCCAAAGCAATCTACATATTCAATGCAATCCCTATCAAAATAACACCTGCATTCTTCACAGAGCTAGAATAATCCTAATATAGACCGGAAAAGATCCCAAATACTCAAAGCAATCCTGAAAGAGAAAACCAAAGCTGGAGGTATCACAATTCCATACTTCAAGCTGTATTACAAAGCTGTAATCATCAAGACAGCACAAAAATAGACACATAGATCAATGAAACATAACAGAGAACCCAGAAATGAACCCACAAACATATGGCCAACTAATAAAAGCAGGAAATCATATCCAAAGGAAAAAAGATAATCTCTTTAGCAAATGGTGTTGGGAAAACTGGACAGTGACATGCAGAAGAATGAACTTGGACCAATTCTTTGTACACAAAATAAACTCAAAGTAGATGAAAGACCTAAACATAAGAGAGAGAGAGAGACATCAAAATCCTACAGGAGAAAACAGGAAACAACCTTTTGACCTTGACCGCAGCAACTTCTTACCATGTCTTTGGAGGCACGGGGAACAAAAGCAAAAATGAACTATTTGGACCTCATTAAGATAAAAAGCCTTCTGCACAGCAAAGGAAACAATCAGCAAAACTAAATGGCAACTGATGGAATGGGAGAAGCTATTTGCAAATGACATATCAGATAAAGGGTTAGTATCCAAAATCTATAAATAACTTATTAAACTCAACAATCCAGTGAAGAAATGGGCAAAAGACATAAATAGACATTTTCCCAAAGAAGACATCCAGATGGCTAACAGATACATGAAAAAATGCTCAACATCACTAGTCATCAGGGAAATACAAATCAAAACCACAATAAGATACCACCTCACACCTGTCAGAATGGCTAAAATGAAATTAACTCAGGCAATAGCACAGATATTGGTGAGGATGCAGAGAAAGAGAAACCCTTTTGCATTGCTGGTGGGAATGCAAACTGGTGCAGCCATTCTGGAAGATAGTATGGGGGTTCCTCAAAACATTAGAAATAGAGCTACCCTATGACCCAGCAACTGCACTGCTATGTATTTATCCAAAGGATACAGGTGGGCTGTTTCAAAGGGGCACATGCGCCCCAATGTTTATAGCAGCAGTATCAACAAAAGCCAAAGTATGGAAAGAGCCCAACTGGCCACCATCTGATAAATGGATAAAAAAAGATGTGGTATATATACACAATGGAATATTATTTGACAATGAGAAAGAATGATGTCTTGCTATTTACAACAACATGGATAGAACTGGAGTGTATTATGCTAAGTGAAATCAGTCCGAGAAAGACAAATATTATATGACTTCACTCATGTGAACTTTAAGAAACAAAACAGATGAACACAGGGGAAGGGAAGCAAATATAAGCTAAAATACAAGAGACAAACCATAAGAGACTCTTAAATACAGAGAACAAACAGAAGGTTGCTGGAGGGGTATTGGGTGGGGGAATGGGCTAAATGGGAGAGGGGCATTGAGGAGGACACTTGTTGGGATCAGCCCTGGGTGTTATATGTAAGTGATGAATCACTAATTTCTATTCCTAAAATCATTATCACACTATATGTTAACTAACTTGGATGTAAATTAAAAAAAAAAAGACTCAGGAAAGAGAACTGGTAGAGAGTAGGGGCACTAAAACCATTTCAGTTAACACATGGTTTTCTCTAAAAGCCTAGCCTTTCACAGGTGAAAACTCCTTGGAACTAAGATATGTAATGTGTTTGCATTCAGTGCATATTAATATTTTGTAGCTTGCTAAAATAAAAAAAATAAATAAATGGGTATAATTTTTTTAAAGTTCCATAATTAGGTAGGGGTGATGGTTGCACAACTCTGTGAAAATACTTAAAATCACTGAACTGGGGGCACCCGGGTGGCTCAGTGGGTTGAGCAGCTGACTCTTGATTTTGGCCCAAGTCATGACCCCAGCATCATGGGACTGAGCCTCACACTGGGAAGAAAAGCTTCTTTCTCCCTCTGCTCCTCTCCCCTGCACATGCTCGCTCTCTCTCTCTTTCTCTAAAAAGCAAAACAACTACTGACCTGTACATTTTAATTTTTTTCAAATGTTTATTTTGACAGAGAAAGTGAGTGTGCAAGTGGGTGAGGAGCAGAGGGTACACGAGAGAGAATCCCAAGCAGCCTCCACGTGCAATTTGGAGCCTGACTTGGGGCTTGATGTAGGGCTCCGTCCTGTGACCACAAGGTCATGATGGGAGATCATGGTCAAGAGCCAGACACTTAACTGACTGAGCCATCCAGGGGCCTCTTAACCGTACATTTTAAAAGGGTAAATGTAATAGTGTCTAAATTATAACTCATTAAAGTACCTGTTTTAAAAGGTCATAAATGTCAAAACAAATGGACAAAAGGCACCACATTCCTTTATAGTGTATGGGTCTTAACGATTTAGATTTCCAGCAGCATGGGAAAGCTTACGTAGTCCACCACTAGCTCTGCTTCCGATTCTTCTCCTCTCAGTTTCCTCACAACTTTCTGAACGAAGTCTTCAAACTTGGTGGCCATATAGACATCTTCATTCTGTAGCTGAAGCCCACCGCACTTCTGTCTGATCTCTTCAACCAGCCTTCAGGTAGGAACCAGCTCACATTACTTACATTTTTAAGAGAGTTTATGGGGACTATGTCATTACATTATAAGTCACTTTGAGATAAGACATGTCATGTGCCTATTTACAGCCTATAAGATCTTCTATGATAATTAGAGAAATTGATAAGACTGGAGAATAAAGTTAAAAAGCTGCACTCTAAAAAATGTTTTAATGCTTATTTATTTACTTTGAGAGATAGAAAATGCACGTGCATGTGTGTATGCATGAGCAGGGGAGGGGCAGAGAGGGAGAAAGAGAGAGATCCCAAGCGGACTCCATGTTGTCCCCACAGAGCCCAATGCAGGG
This sequence comes from Suricata suricatta, assembly GCF_006229205.1. Lineage (NCBI taxonomy): Eukaryota > Metazoa > Chordata > Mammalia > Carnivora > Herpestidae > Suricata > Suricata suricatta. Next base: position 16,328,124 of record NC_043709.1, on the reverse strand, counting down.
CTCAATCTCACAAGCTGCAAGATCATGACCTGAGCTTAAACCAAGAGTCAGAGGTTTAACCAACTGAGCCACCCAGGAGCCCCTAAAAAGCTGTCTTGAAGGACAGTGGATATTCTTTTGTCTTTAACTTTGCACGTGGCTAATGATAAAAGAAACCAAGGTAAAAACATTTTACCTAGTTGCATAAAATCATACATAAAATACATACATAAAATCAGTTCCTTTCCTTTCAAAGGTACTCAGTAAGAAACAAAGGAAAGTCCCTAACTGTAAAGATTATGAAACAAAAGTCATTGTATAATATTTTCTCTAGATCATGTAAAAGAATGAAACAAACATTTGTTTTATTATGTGGTTAGTATTGGTACTAAGCTGAATCAAGATAATTTTTGAGGGGCACCTGCGTGGCTCAGTTGGTTAAGGATCCAACTTTAGCTCAGATCATGATCTCATGGTTCGTGGGTTCGAGTCTTGCATCGGGCTCTGAGATTGGGCTCTGAAATTGGGCTCTGTGCTGACAGAGCCTGGAGCCTACTTCAGATTTTGTGTCTCTCTCTCCTTCTGCTTCTCCCCTGCTCACACTCTATCTCTCCTCTCTCAAAAATAAATAAACATTTATAAAAATCTCATCCAGAGCTTCCCAACTCCAATGTTGTATTGGAGGGAAAATTAGCTAAGAAATATGAGGACAAATTTTAAAAAGAAACAAACAATTAGAAGCACTGGTTTTCTAGATCTGTAGGAGATACAAAAACAACTCCTGGCTAGCAACAACGAGAAAGGAACAAAGAGATGTGTTTGGCCATAAAAACAAACAATCCAAAAAAGATGAAGAAAAGAGAAATAGAATAATGGCAGAGTGGTAACACCCAGAACAAAGGATTGGACTTGATTTTCAAAGTCAAAGTCAGAATCCCCAGGAGAAGGGTGTGAGTTAATGGGGTGATAGTTTTACCTGAGAACATCCATTGAGCTTGCTCCAGATTTAAAGAAGTCTGTCGAGTCTTCAATAACAGGAACGTTGCTTAAAATTCCAGCCCAGATGACCTATACAGCAAGGGTACTTTTTATGAAGGGTGTGCCATGAAGAACACAGTGGCAGAGAATGGCCAGCTCACTACCAAACCTACTTTTTTTTTTTAAATCTTAGATACATGGACTGATTACATTTTTTAGCATCTCTTCAAGTCAGATGTAGCCATGTGACTGACTTCTAGCCAATGAGTTTGAGCGGAAGTGAACTTGACACCCAGTCTTGACCCCGGAAAAACCTCCTTCACACAATTCTGTGCTCTTTTGCCCTTCTTGGCTGCCTAGAATGTAGATGACCTCCAAGGGTGACCTTGAAGATAGCATAGCCTGGGTCCCTGAATGACTCCACCCCTAATCCTCCCATTCCAGCTTCACCCCTAATCCCCCCCATCAACCTAGAACCATCTGGGATTATTTTGTGAGTGAGAAAGAACTCTGCGTATACATTTTGGAGTTGATTCCTACTATGGCTAATACAAAAAAGAGGAAATAAAGTTCCATCCTCACTGCTCTGAAGACGAACGGTACAGTTGCAAAAATGCTTCAGTTTTCCAAGGTAAGAGTAACATTAAGGACATCACATGTTCACCTTGATGGTCCCTGCCACCTTCACCTCTTCGGCTGTAAGTTCTACCACTGATGTCTCACCAGCTGAAAAGTACTGAGAGGCAGGAATCATTCTTCCATCTTCAAACTGCAAATTCCTCACCACCAGCTACAACGTTGCAACAAAACACACAGAAGGATTGAAAATTAGGACAATTCAAAAGTGAGGTTGGTAGGGGAAAAAGTGTCGTATATCATGCAAATACAAGGGGCAGCTTATTTGGCAAATACAAAAATATGGATAGCAAGCACTCACCATTATTTGTAAAAGGACTGAAGTAGTATTTTAATAAAGGCAGCAGAAAGGAGAAAGTTAAGTCTAGGGGTAGATACATCTCAAAATGGATAATAAGCTCCTCAAAATGAGGCATTTGGATGTACATAGACTAAAACCTACGAAAACTCCTCTTCTTCCTCCTCCCCCTCCTCCCCATCATCAGAAAACTTACTCTGCAGCAGGCGTAGTGCTATGTATTCATGTATGTATCTTATTTTCATCTCATAAATCCTGATGGAGGCAGGTGGCATTATTACCCCCCCTTCACTGATGAGGAAATGGAGACTCAGTGAGGGTAAGTAATTTGCCCAATGCCACACAGCTGGGATTACAGCTGAGCAGCAGGTGGACCCTCAAGCCTACAACCTTAATAACTGATCGACCCTGCAAGCCACCAGAATATATCTGTAAGCTGCAACTTCCCCTTTGCTTTCTTCGAAGAGCCCACTGGGGCTGAGAGCCCATGCTTCCATCACAGCAGTGAGGGTGGGTGCCTGCGTGGGAGGCCAAGGCAAGGAGCAGCTGAAGAGGACCCCCTCCATCGCATTCAGCCTCCGGGACTCCAGCAGGGAAGCAGACAGATAGGACTACTCTCTGTTTTCCAGATGAGGAAACAAAGACCCGGAGGGGAGAGGCATCCTCCCCAAGACCAGTAAGTGGCAGAGCAGGGATTCACATCCTGTTTTCCTGACTACATTCCATTCTTTCTGCTGTACCCCCAAGCTGACTGCCCAGGTCCTTGAGGCTCATCCTGGGGAGACTTGTTCCATCCAGGCACACAGAGCCAGCTCGTCCCCTGGACAGAAAGAGGACACAGGTACCTTGAGCCTCCCATGTCCCACTGCAAAGCTGGATTACCTTGCAAAAGATATTCCCTTAGTAGCTTGGGTTATAGAAGGAAACCAGAACTGTTACTTTATAGGTGACCATATTGAACACTCACTGCTTTTCCATCATTACCAAAAAGAACAAGTCCGTTTTTGGTAACAAGACCAGGCTTCGTGGCACCTTTAATCTCCAGTGGTTTTCCGGGAGGCACGGAGCTTTTCAGCAGCGAGGAGGCATACAGTGTGACCATCTAATAAAGAGACCAAACCCGTGTGAAATGAGGGAGTCACGCCTACAAACGGTGGTGTGTGCAGACAGCACTCCCTACAGAAAAGCTCCCGTTGGAATCATCATCTATGATAAAATCGGAACACCCCAATGTGGGAGACCATATCAAGCATCCGTGGAAATGACAGCAAGCAAGAGTCTGTGAATGTATGATCAAAGAGTTTCAAGACTGCCTCACACCCAGATGACACGTATTAGTTCTTCACACAGATACAAAGGTAAGTGAGACAAAAAGGTCTTGCAGACCTCACGGCTTGAAGGTAGGGCTTTTCAAAGGGGAGGCAGGTGGTGGTGGAAGTGAGTCCATGAGGGCAGAAGCAGGTAGCAACCAGACGATTTCGGTCCAGTGTGATTACTGATGGGAAGCGCAGGGTGCTCTGTGGGTCAGTTCATGGAAAGAGGACTGAATCCAGACTGTGACCAAGAAAATGCGATGCTATGGATTTGTGATTGTAACTCTATGACTATTAGCTATTGTTTATTGAACATTATAATAGTTAACACTTATTGAATACCTATGCCAAGATATACTTACAGGAATTAACATGTATTATCTCACCTAATTATCACAATGACCTATAGCCAATAAAAGAGACACTATTATTATTTTTTAAGTTTATTTACTTATTTTGAGAGACAGTATGGGTGCATGCGCAGGCGAGGTGCAGAGAGAGGGAGAGAGAATCCCAAGTAGATTCTACACTGTTAGTGTGGAGCCCCATGTAGGGCTCGATCCCCTGAACCATGAGATCACGACCTGAGGCAAAATCGAGAGTTAGATGCTTAACTGACTGAGCCACCCAGGTGCCCCAAAGAGGCACGATGATCAGTCCCATTTGCAGCAAGGAACCCAAAGCCCCACTGATCAGGTAACCTGCCTGAGATTACTCAGCAAACAACGGCAGACAGAATTTTAACAGAAACATTCTGGCTTCGGTTCCCACTCAGTTAACCACTGCACTAAACTCCCTCCCTTGGTCCTTCTTGATCCCACGTATATGTAGTAAGAATCCTGCTTAAGTGCAGAGATTATCAAGACAATAATATGAAGTCCTTGCTCCACGCCGTACATGGTAGTAGGGGTGGGGGTGGGGGGATTGATAAATAAAGAGGCCCTGACAATATATAACATGCTGTGTGAGAGGCAGGCAGGGGGTTGCTGGGCCAGGAGGAGGGACCCCCAACCTGGCCAGCATGGGCCTGTGAAGTCAGGGAACTCCCAAGGAGAGCTGAAACCTGAGAGCCAAACTGGGTTGAGATTCCCGAGGGATAAGGCCCTTCCTGCTCCTCCCCTGCCCACCCCCATCCGCTATGGCCACCTGTCCCCACACCTCCCACACCTGCTCCTCACACCTGAGGCTCTTCAGGACTCCTGGACTGGGTAACACACTCTCCCATCTCTGGGTCTTCACCTCTTTCTCTCCTTTTCTACATGCTGACCTCCTCTTGAAGGGCAAACAAATGGGTTCGTTTTTCTAGGAAGCCTTTCCTACTGCATCTGAGTGGGGCCTCAAAGATAGCATTTGTCTTACTGCCTTGTGAGTGCTTATTCACTTCTCTGCTTTCTCCATAAAACTGCAGGCTTCGTGAGAGCAGAGGCTGTGCCTAGCATCTGTTTCCCGAAAAATGCTCAATACACAGTAAAGATGGGGGTGTTTTCATCTAGCTGGTCACATATACCTAGAATCACAGACCCTCTTCATGACCAAGGAAATAACCAGAGGACTTATGTGTAATACCTTTGTAAAAGGTGCATGCACACACACACACACACACACACACACACACACACACACACACGGGTCCCTAGAACTTACCTGTCCATTTATCTCTGTCCAAGCTCCAGGGACTTTATCATGACCTCGGATCCAGTTATGCAAAACTTCAGCAGACTGATCCCAAGAAATCTAGGAAAGAACAAAGCTGAATCCCCTAATGCTATGAGTGGCAAAGGCAATAGAAACATTTCTCTCCATCAGCGGTGGAAGTAGGGTTGGGTGGGATAGAACAGCTTGGATTGGAGATCTACCCTTCGGCCAAGAAATTGTACATTGTGAACTACTTAAAGGTAGACGGCCAAGAACGTTGAGGTGTATCATTGAGTGGACATATATATATACCTCAGCGTTTTCCTTTTTCTGGATCCCCTCATATGTTGCTCCTTCTTCTGGCTGGGGAATTCGAGGAGCTTTTCCATCAGCTATGAGTTGAACAGCTTCCACCTAAAGCCAAAAATATTATCTGGGTTAGAGCCCAATGGTCAGCAAAAGCATCATGTGTTGAACTGAAGCTCTGCTAAACAGAATTGCTACATATAATTCTGTCCAGGGCATCCGACTATGAGAATATAACTACTATTGCATCAGGTCCATCTGTGTGCCAGGCAATATGATAGCTACGTTATGTGAAATATCCTTTGCAGACATCACTCCAATCCAGACAGGTGGATATTATTATTCTGGTTTTACAGATGTGGAAACCGAGGCCTAGAAAAGTGAAGCAGCCAGCTCAAGAGCAGAGGTAGCCAATAGGTGTCAGAAGCAGGATCTGCATCCAAGTCTATCAATTGCCAATATCAAGCCTATATTCTTAAAAGTGACTCCCTTGTTTCAACAAATTTCAACATCCCCTTGATGATCCAGTGGGAATTTCGGTAATAAAATTGTAAAATAAGTCACTGTTGAGTGATTTCTATTTATCATGATGATTCTAGAAAGTGGTACATTGTTGTATTTAAGTAATTCAACTTACTTTCTAGCTTAGGACACCTGGAGTTTAAAAATAGTTAAAATCTACCCATGAGTTTGATTGCCTTTGGGATGTGTCCTGAATTCTCTTTTGTGCCAGGTTCACATTTGCCTTGAGTTGAGTCTCTCTCCTTCATGGGGCGGCCTACATGAGCTTGAGTTCCCAGACCTCACTCTCAGCATGCTCAGCTGCTCACCAACCCCCCACAACCCCCCAAAGAGTATGTAGATGGAGAGACCCAAGAACAGGACCAGTCCGTAGCTCATTCATTTACCCACTTCTAGCTATAATATCATCAGATACACGATCTGGGCTTGAGCAAATGCCACTGAACACACACAATACTATTCTGACTGTCATGATCATTTTTGAGTACCTACTGTGTGCCAGGTGCTTTACACTACTACTTAATTTTCATAGCAGCCCTGTAAGTCAGGCAGTATCTACACTTTACGGATAAGGAAACCAAGGCTGACAAGGCTAAGTGACTTGCCTATTGTCATACAACATGTAAGTGATAGTATCAGAATTTTGCTGTCTTTCTGACACCAATGCCTTGCTCTCTTAATCATTAAATGATACAAACAAATCACTGCTCTCTTTCCTCCTTATTCCTTGGCTGCTGCTTTATATTATCCTAGTGTCCATCTCTGTGTGGCTGCTTCTACTATATCCAACTCGGAGAAAATTCAATGACACTGAAATTATCTTTCAGTATTTCTGCAAGCTAATATGTTTTTACGTTGTGGTACATGTGCTTTGATCTTTTTACCCAGAGCACATCTGAATAAATTAGGCAATGCTAAGTTTCGCCCTGTTACATAGACCGATTTCAAATACTTTGAAGGAAGTCCAGCTTCCACAGTAAAATTTCTTAAGATTATGTATACTTCTTTATGATTAGTCATTATATACAGGGCTGGAGATTCAAGTATTTGGCAAAATAAATGAAGCCATTTCATTGCTACTTCATCCATTTTATCAGTTGCTCTCTGAACAAGATAACTTCACAGACCAAGAAATTTTAACATTCCGATTTCCACCTTAAATACACCATCCTATTGGCAAATATAAAATCTAATTTTGTTTTCCAGCTTTATATAATTCATAACAATGAATATGGGAAAATTCTCAATAAAAGAAAAATATTTCTAAAATGTTAAAGGTTTACTAAATTCTTCTTGATGGCATAAATATACTAACCATGCCTTTGATTCCTTCAGGAAAGAGAAACCGATTATAAAGTGTATCCACTGTATCATTGGGTTCAACATCACATGACCTCTGAAGAAGGATGGGTCCCGTGTCTAAACCATCATCAGCCCAGAAAACAGAAAACCCAGCTTTCTTATCTCCCATAATTAAAGTCCTGTGAAAAGAAGAACTTCAACTTAAAATGTTGGTTTAATGCATGACAAAGTGATGAGTTGGTGATATTAAAGTACAAGATCTTTATAATGTAAAGTGGACAGTGAGGGAAGCTACCACGAGAAATGAACAGCAAAGCCAGATCTCAGCACTCATAAAAAGCACTACTTAATGACCGCTATTTTGTACACTCCTATATCAATAGTCTTTCTTGTTAATACACACTAATAACTGCTAGTCTATTCATTACTACCACTCATTAACTGCCAGTTGCCAGCCGTCTACTGTGACATCAAGCAGTTTTGCCCACCTGGGTCCAATTCCTACATCATAGTTGACCCTGTATTGGGCAGAATAAGATAAAGGAGGATAAAACAGAGGATACTCAGTAAAGCTGAACTGATTATTAATTTAGGTTGTATAATTCAGATATAAGTGTCAGAGCTAGAATTAGCTCCAGATCGTCTATGTAAATTATAGTAAAAGATGACTGATTAATTCAACTCTTTGTATTTTACACTCTAGAAAGCATAGCCTAAGAGAAAATGTTTGCCCCAGGGGCGCCTGGGTGGCTCACTTGGTTGGGCACCTGACTCTTGATTTTGGCGCAGGTCATGATCTCACAGTCTGTGGGATGGAGCGCTATGTGGGGTTCTGCATGGACAGCACAGAGCCAGTTTGGGATTCTCTCTACCTCTCTGCCCCTCCCCCATTCATGTGCACACTCAGGCATGCATGCTTTTTCTCTAAAAATAAATAAGTAAGCTTAAAAAAAAAGAAAGTGTTGGCCCTAAGAGCTTATAATACAACTAATAAGCTGAATATGTGGGCAAATACATATAAAAGTATATGAGAGCAGACTAATATCATCATCATCCATGCATATGACCTAAATAATTTTAAAATCTTAGAGCTACTAATTGAGCAGGTTCTAAGTCAATGAATCAATCGTTCACTCTATTCAGAAATATTGAGGAATTAATTGGCATTATTTATTAAAAAACTTGAAAACATTCATATATCAACTCAGTGATTCTGCACGTGGAAGAAATGTGAAATGAGAAAAAAAGACAAGTTTAAATGCATAGATAACCACACATTACCATTTATAGGAGCAAAAAAAAAAAAAAAGAAAGAAAAGAAAAGAAACCAAAACCAATTCATGCCAAATACAATGAAGCATTATTCACTACGTTTAAACTAAGTGCGGTTTTCTGCCTAATTAATACCTTGACACTGAGAGATATAAAGGAGATGCAGAGGTAAAGGAGAGAAGGTAGAAAAGTGTATCTATAACAATAAAAATGGTACACCATAGCCTCTTCCCTCATGAAACTTAAAGTTGAACAGAAGACAGAAAACAAAGCAGATAATTTTAGGTAATTCAGCATTTCCTGACATGTACTTGGGATGCTCTATGCAAAAACAATTCTATGGTCCAATAAGTTTGGAAACACTGTGTACTCAGATTCCCTCTTAGAGATTATAATGTTCTCACTAAAGCACATTGTAATGGGTTCTAAGAGGCCCCGTGATCAAGAAATCCCTCATGGACCCAAGTTGTCTGACTATGGACCCTTTGTTTGCTCAGTTACTCCGTTATAACCGATGGAGCCATACTCCATAGACTGCGCTTGGGAAATGCTATCTAGCCCATGCAGTACTTCTACATCTTAGGGGAGTTCACGCAATAGTAGCAATCAATCAGGGCCTCACAACTGCTCAAGCACAATAGTTCCTTGATCCCCTAGGTAAAAAATAGAAGATTGAAACAGGCCCATCTTCTCTGTAATTAAAATAATTCTCACCAGTTGATAGCAGAGGCTCCCCTGTGCCTGGGAAGGATGGAGGGGTGATAGACAATGGAGCCATACTTGGGGCTGTCAATTACATCCATGGGGATGAACTGTGTGCAGAAGGGGAGCACGTTTAGCTCGGCACCCACAGATTTGTAGGCCTCTGCCACCTCCTTTATGGTCTTGCCCTTGACTCTCCATCTTGGGAACTTGAACACGGGGGTCCCATCTTTCTCTGCAGCTAAAGCTGAGCACAAAAGAGAAAATTATTTTCATTAAAAAAATTTGGCCATAAGTTTACATGGCTATGGATTCACACATTGTAGTTTTGCAGCTTCGTGAAACATTGACGGATAAAACATGGTGAGGAACACTTTAGATGGTGACCAGAATTTGACCTGTTAGAATTTTATCATGATCCATCCATCTGTCTAATGTGATTTTTTTACCTCCATATTTGAGGCCTAATATATTTAAACTCAAAAGTTTTTGACTAGGGATGCCTGGGTGGTTTAGTTGATTAAGCATCAGACTCACGATTTCAGCTCAGGTCATGATCTCATGGTTCATGGGATTGAGCCACACATCAGGCTCCGTGCTGATAGCATGGGCCTGCTTATGATTTTCTCTCTCCCTCTCTCTCTGCCTCCCCTTCCCCAAAATAAATAAAGTTAAAAAAATTTTGTGGCTCCATAACATTAAAATAAATTTAAGTTTATTTATTTATTTTGAGAGAGAGAGAAAGAGAGAGAACAGGTCAGGCAAGAGGTGGGAGGGACACAGAGAGTGAGAATCCCAACCAAGCTCCGCACTTACTGCCAGACACGGGGCTCAAACTCACAAACCATCAGATCATGACCTGAGCAGAAATCAAGAGTCAGACACTTAACCAACTGAGCCACCTAGGTGCCTGAACATTTTAAAATTTTAATGAAAGCTTTGTATTTCACGGCTAAAAATTATACTTTTAATACTGATATGACCATTTAAAGAATGTTTGTTTTTCAGATTTGGAGCCAAGTGCTGCTATATCAGCACTTAGATTAGACATACTTAGCCTCTGGCACAGATGGAAAACCATGAGTCCCTTCCCATGCCTGTTTCCTGGAGGGAAGCCTTTTTTATTACAAAGCAAACTATAGATGAGAACACATTCTCTCCACCAAACGAGCAGATCCCAAAGATGAAGAGAGAATGTTTTTGATCAGAGCTGGGCTTATCTATTGTCTAGTTCCTTCCCCCAAATTCACCAATCAGGTAAGTTAGTGGAAGAGAGAGGGTTCTGCTATCCTGGAGAAGATTTGAGGCTCTTTCTTGTGGAAAATGTTCTCTCTTCCCAAAGGAACAGCTCCATCTACTTCTGTGTGGAAAAGTAATGGCCCTCCAAAGTGCCCGTAGCATTGGCTTATTTTTACCCATGATAAAATATCATTTTTACTAACTACATACCTTACATATATTATGTATGTATATTTATTTTCTACCAACAATACAAAGCAACTACACGTTAGGCAATTTTTTAAAGCTTTAAGAAAAGCTTTTTATCTGTATTTTTGGGCTCCTTTTCCTTTCTACCTCATGCACAATTCCAAATCTTAAGTGAGTCCTGAAGGAATCTGGCCATCAAGCCAATGCCTTGATCAGTGTACTTGGAAGAATGTGAGAGCAGTAATCATAATGTTCACACAATGTGAATGTTCAGAAAACTCTAAATAAATCATTTTCAGGTAATAGGAAAATATATAAATGATGATAAAAAATGTGAAATGGGGAGAAAATTGCACAAGGTTAGATTGGGAAAGAAAAATCAGATAAAAAACTTAGACGTCTTCATTTTTTTAAAGCTTACTTATTTTGAGATAGAGAGAGCAAGCACAAGTGGGGGAGGGGCAGAGAGAGAGAAAGAAAGAATCTCAAGCAGGCTCCATGCTGTCAGCACAGAGCCCAACGTAGGGCTCAATCCCACGACTGTGGGATCATGACCTGAGCTGAAATCAAGAGTCGGATGTTTAACTAACTGAGCCACCAGGCACCCCCGGAAGTCTTGCTTTTAAAAATCTACTACCCTGAGATCGGCTATGATTTTTCCATATTGATTTGTGCTGCCCCAGGGCTCCTTTTGGCTGCTCTAGTTGGCTATTCTGATAACAAGAATAGTTAGCCACTGTCATTTTGATCCGTCTTCATGAACGAGGCACAGGGCTGAGCACATTATATACATGATATCATCTAACCCACGTAAGACAGGTATAAGATGGGTGCTGTGGAACTAAGCTTATCGGGTTTTAGCAACTTGTCCAACATCATGCAGCTAGTAAGTGGTAGAGTCAGATTAATTGCGTGACTCCAGAACATACACCGTTAACTATATGCTGTACCACATCCCAGGCTATTCTACAAGTCAGATTGATATGTTTTCTTTTCTATATTATGCTAGCAGCCCAAATGGCCATGGCCAATGGAAAGGAGGCCTTGGCCCCAGGGCCAGAACTAGGGAAAGTTAATTTCCCAGGCCATACTTTGAAAGGAGTTTTAAGAGCCACATGCTTGTAATTCTTCTAAAGTTCATGTACATGGCGAGATGCTAGTTGCCCTCCTTCAATCTTTAGCAAAGATTCTTCTACTTTAGTTGAGCATGTAGCCACCCTGCATAAAATCTATGTTTCTCTGTCTGTCCTACAAATAGATTTGGCCCGTGGCTAAGTTTTAGCCAGTGGGATACAAGTGGGAATAATATGTGCAACTTCTGGATACAGGCTTGCCTTCTGCTTCCCATCTCCCCCTTCCTGTTTGCTAGAATGCAGACTGGACAGTTGGGGCTAAAGGAGCTATATTGGACCACAAGATGGAAGCCCAGTGTTGACAATAACAAAACAACAAATATCAAGAGTCTGCATCATGATATAGAGCTGCCACCACAGCTCCAATGGCCAACTCAGACTTGAGAAATGGACTTCTATGTTACTTAAGCCAATATTATTTGAGCTGGTAGTCTGGTCCTTTGGGAGCTGTGGCAAAGAGGTAGAACTTTAGAAATGCTGACAAGGCATGAGGGGTCTGAGCTGGGGCCCACACTGACTGGGTCAGTGCCAAGTCCCTGATTCAACTGTTCCAAGATACACTCACCCAGCGGGTCAGTTTTGCCATCCTTGTCAGGAACTGTGAACACGCCCACAACTCGGTGGCCCGCTTTGCGGAGGTGACTGTAGACTTCCTGCCCAAAGAGGCTCTGACCAATAAGTGCCAACTTCAGCTTGTTTTTGAAATAAGCCTGTGAAGCAATTTAATGACGACAGATGTTGGCGTGGTTAGAAGACATATGATAATAAACACTCTTTTTTCAATCAGACAAGATGACTTGAGGAAACAAAAAATGCAAAAATCTACCAGACAAAATTTTTATTGACGCATGCTGAACCTAGGCTATGTTATTTATAAATCGTGAAAACAATGTCACACTGATGTGGTTCTCTTTTCTCCTTTGCTCTAATTCCCCTGATTATTCATCATAATCACTGGGATTGCATATATTTTACAAGCCATTCCAACTCCTCGGTGAAATGAAGCCAGATGTTAACAAATAAGGGTAAGTTGCATAGTTAAGAGGACTTTAACTCTGAGCAAGATCGTTATCAATATGAAAATGCTTTTACGGTCCTGCAACATAGAAAGAAGAACGGGACTATTTCCCAACTTCCGAAAGAGGCCAAGAGCTAACACGTGGTGTAACACGGGGTCACAGCAGACCCTAGAGCTAAACTATCTGAGGCCAAAATCTAGCGCCACTCCTGTTTAGCTGAGTGGCCTTAAGCAAGATACTAACTTCTGTTGCCTTTTTTCCTCACCTGTAAAATGGGAATAATAATACCAACCTCACACAATTTTGATTTAAGTAGATGACTTAATATGGAAGAGGCTCAATGAGGTATCTGACACAAAGGACTGTTTTGGTAAAAGCTCCAATTATGTTTTAAAGGTTTTGCTACATTCTAGACACGGGTCCATGTTTCTTCATACAGTCCAGAATTCCAAAATCCTTGGTAAGTGGCTCAAATCTCTTGGGCCTCAAAACCTGGATTGCTCTAATGGAATGTTCTTTTTATTTTTATGTATCTTTTTAAAAATTTTCATTTATGAAGGAGAGAGACAGAGCAGGGAGAGAGGGAGACACAGAATCTGAAGCAGGCTCCAGGCTCTGATCTTTCAGCACAGAGCCGGATGTGGGGCTCGAACTCAGCAGCTGGGAGATCATGACCTGAGCCAAAGTCGGACGCCCAACCGACTGAACCACCCAGGTGCCCCTGGAATGTTCTTTTTAGTCCTTAATAGGTTTCTTGTAAGTTTGTGCACATTCGTTTGGTTTCATATTTGACTTGGACTGATATACTGCTATTTATAATCTTTATTTATAGTATTTATAAGGACTATACTAACATTTATATGTTTTGCTAAAGAAAATCAATGTGTTTGGTTACAGATAATGTCCCAGACCCTGCTGTGAATTACACGTAATGTACTATGTGTGTCCCATGTTAACTTCTAAAATGTGAATAATTCTGATCTCTAAATATATTTTGTCCTTCAGGTTTCTAAAATTTCTAAAAAATGTTTATTTACTTATTTTGAGAGGGAGAAAGAGAATATGAGCAGAGGAGGCACAGAGAGACACAGAATCTGAAGCAGGCTCCAGGCTCTGAGTTGTCAGCACAGAGCCCGATGTTCTGTTCAAACCCATGAACCAGGGGATCATGACTTGAGCTGAAGTCAGACGCTCAACAAACTGAGCCACCCAGGGAGTGAAACCCATTCCCAGGTATCAGGTAAAGAATTAATTTCATTTAATCATTGCAACTATCATCTCCCATTTTACACTATTTTATGAATGAAGAAACCACAGCTCAGAAATGTCAATTATATCCCCAAGGTCATATTGGCAAAAAGGAGGAGAGGTGAGACTTGAATCCAGGTCTGTCTGACTCCAAAGCCTATGTATGCACTTAAAAATAAAATAATAAAAATGAGCTCCCATCATTCATTTCTTTTTACTTCCTTTTAGAAGATTAACACTGATATAGGAAATTACATTGATTATCAAGAAAAACAGACACCATATAGACAAGAATAGTGCTAAGGGGCTGTAGGGTTTTATTTTTAATTTTTTTTTAACATTTATTCATTTTTGAGAGAGACTGAGAGAGAGATAGGGTGCGAGTGGGGGGAAGGGCAGAGAGAGAGAGGGAGACACAGAATCTGAAGCAGGCTTCAGGCTCTGAGCTGTCAGCACAGAGCCCGATGAGGGGCTTGAACCCACAAGCGGTAAGATCATGACCTGAGCTGAAGTTGGTCACTTTAACCAACTGAGCCACCCAGGTGCCCCGAAGGGGGTTGTAGTTTTAAAGAACTCTCTTTAAGCAATTATACCTCCTGTAAATTCCCCCAAAATAGAACCCTTCACCAAGGTAAGGTAACACATTGACATGACGATTGTTAAGACAGTGATGAAAAGCCGCAGTTTAGATGCAGGATTGTGGGTGTAGAGACAGGAATCAGAAAGTCATGACTTCAGATGCACACTCCTCCCTGTTAGAACATGGCTCTGCAGGGGGCACCTGGGTGGCTCAATGGGTTAAGCACCCAACTTTGGCTCAGGTCATGATCTTCTGGCTCATGAGTTCAAGCCCCACATTGGGCTCTGTGCTAACAGCTCAGAGCCTGGAATCTGCTTCAGATTTTGTGTGTGCCTCACTGTCTGCCTCTTCCCCACTCACACTCTGTCTCTCTCTCCTTCAAAAATAAATAAACATAAAAAAAAAGAACACGGCTCCACAGGACTTGGATTTAGAATTCTTTTTCCTTCACTCTAAATGGGATTCTTTAATGTTTTAGAAAGTCATTCTAAATTATCGAGTTTCACTGTGAAGATTTGATTATGAGGAAACAATTTCCCCTGATTTCCCACTTTACTAAGGGCATAGACAGCATCTCTTTTTAGGCATGAATGTAAAAGCATATGGGTTCACATGTTCCCTGTAATTGAGCTGATAATTAAAAACAATGAAGGTCTTACTTTAAAAATTCTTTTCCAGGGCCAGCCAAAGTTTCTAACTCCAAAGACCCTACAGCTTCAACATCTAACAAGTATATTCAACCAAACAGATTAACTCTGTGACAACAGCCCGGTTTGTCTACAGATAATACATGGTTATTTCATTTATTTTCACCAAAAAAATCAAAATGCTCTGTAAGCATTCCATCTCCAAATCCTATCACTTCTGCTGGGCTTGAACTAGAGCCAACATGTTGGCTATCTTGAAAATCTGGCTTTGCCTCACACCACTACCAACAGCAAATATTTTAAGACTTCTAACATACTCCTCTTAGCACACAAAAGAGCCAGGAGGCTTGAGCTGATTCACCTGGTTATTTGGAGTTCAATTCCGGATTCCACACTCCCCTAGAAAGACAGCATCTAAGAAAGGTCAGTATCTCTGGAAATGTTACGTTCACTGAAACGGTTTCTGAGCTTCATGCTAATGCTGAAGCTACAAAGGTGGGTTGCCAACACTGAGACATGTTGGGATTTTACGCTGATAAGTGTGTTTCTAATTTGTTAGCATAATTCCAAAACACCAGACTGGGATATTATACCTTAGTCCTCCTTCTCTGAGCATGGCCTGAGGGCTGATGTACACTGTGTGAGCTGACGTGCACTAACGGGCTTATACTGGGAGGGCTATGCTAGAATCAGCGGCGAGGATGTGCCCGAAGTGTGGGTTCCTGGGACCCACTCCAGATCTCCTGAGTCAGGCGTCGGGCCTAAGGAAGTTGCCTGGACTCAGAGGCACACTGAAGTCAGAGAATCTGTGCCTTATGGAGAGCGTGTGCCTACCTGCTACTCCGAAAGATTCTGCCCTGGAGAGTTCGGGTCAGGAAGAAGGGGTGGAAATAAACTTTTTTTTTTTTTTAACGTTTATTCATTTTTGAGAGACAGAGAGAGAGACAGAGCGTGAGCCAGGAAGGGGCAGAGAGAGGGAGACACAGAATCTAAAGCAGGCTCCAGGCTCTGAGCTAGCTGTCAGCACAGAGCCCGACGTGGGGCTCGAACCCACGAATGCGAGATCTGACCTGAGCTGAAGTCGGAGGCTTAACCAACTGAGCCACCCAGGCGCCCCCTAAGCCACTTTAAAGAGGAAGATATTAAAACACCTAAAAGTTAAGATATAGCTACTTAGTGGCAGCTCTCAGCTTCTAAACCCTGGTTTTGTGTCCTTTGTTTTTCCATTACACAGGCCACACGATGTTGAGCTGGGTTAAGATTTGAATAACAATAGTATCTAGGGGCGCCTGGCTGGTTAAGCATCTGACTCTTGATCTCAGTTCAGGTCAGGATCTCACTGTTGGTGAGATGGAGACCAGAATAGGGCTCTGCGCTGAGAGCTGGGAGCCTGCTTGGGATTCTCTCTCTCTCCCTCTCTCTCTGCCACTCTCCCCTCACCTTTCAAAAATAAATAAACATTTAAAAAAACTCATTAAAAAAATAAGTGTCTATTTCATAAGGTTTTAATAAGGATTTATCAGGATAAAGCACATAATGCATTAGTGCAGTGTGTGGCAATAGTGAATGCTCAACACATGTTTATTATTATTATTGTTATTATTATTATTATGCCACAAGTAATACTTGGGTAAATAAAAAATGTTGATGATGGAACTCTCCTACTGGAAATGAACCATCAGCCCAACACTGCATTGAGTCAGGTTAATTAATTTTAAGAAATTTATCAACTCCTTATCAGATGTCTTTACACCTCACAGTAACCCATCTCACAAATGAGAGCACACAGGGCTCAGGGAAGTCAAGTAACCTGCCTGCAGCCGGGCTCACCACGGGCAGACACTAAACTCAGATCTGTCACGCTTCAGCAGATATGCTTCTATTGTTTTCTTATGCTGAAGGTGTGCCCCCCTTTTAAAATATTTAATTTAATTTATTTTTATTTGATAGAGAGCCTGCGAGCAGGGGAGAGGGGCAGAGAGGGAGAGACAGAGAGAGAGAGAGAGAGGAGAGAGAAAATCTTAAGCAGGAGCCACACTCAGCACAGAGCCCAACTTGGGGCTCAATCCCATGACCCTGGGATCACAGCCTGAGCTGAAATCAAGTCAGATGCTTAACTGACCGAACCACTCAGGCAATCCTGTCAACCCCCCCCCCCGACTTTGTTTAAAAAGAAAAATATGGTAACAGTTTGACAGACTAATTGTGGGAAATTGTTTGATGAGACCTTCTTTTTTTTAATGTTTGTTATTTATTTTTGAGAGACAGAGAGAGACAGTACAAACAGGGGAGGGTCAGAGAGAGAGGGAGACACAGAATCTGAAGCAGTCTCCCTGAACTCACTGTCAGCACAGAGACCAACTCGGGGCTCGAACCCACAAACTGTGAGATCATGACCTGAGCGGAAACCAGATGCTTAATCGACTGAGCCACTCAGGCACCCCTTGATAAGACTTTCTAAGGAAATAAATACCATGGTGGGCCTGACAGGTGAGATAGCTCCATTCATGTGTAGGGTGGATCTGGTGACCAGAGAACATTCTTTGAGGCCCTATAAGTGCCTGTTATATTGATGAGAAAGAAGGGAGGGGCATAAAACCTCCCACAGCATTTATAAATCTTGGCGGTAAGTGCTACTACCTTGGGGTTCTCTAATGAGGGCATTCTGCCTTAGAAGTGCCTTTGGCAGGGAACAGAGCTTTTGTTTTAGTTTTAGGGGGTTTTTTGTTTTGTTTTGTTTTTTAGATTTTATTTTTAAGTAATCTCTACATCCAACATAGGGCTTGAACTCAAAACCCTGAGATCAAGAGTCACATGCTCCACTGACTGAGCCAGCCACAAACCCCTAGAGCTTCTGCTATTTAAACTATTCAATGTTGCATTCCCAGGCTATCTACATCCTGGTGGACTCCTTCAGGGAAAAAATTAATGTGGATTCTGATTATGCTCCAAGGATTAAAACCAAAAACCAAGACCCCAAAACACAAGGCCTTCTATAGAAAGCCTAATGCTGCAGTGCTACGAGTCTGCCCTGATCCAAACCGCTTTTGTGAGGCAGATGATACTGTAATAGAACCATTTGAGCAGGGTGTAAAATAAGGCCAAAGCTCTCCACGTCAGAAAATGTGAGCTGGCAGTTTTACAGAAGAATAAAACCAAGTCAGTTTTTCAGAGACAGTGAGGGGCCTAATACTTTGTGTTTGGTACATGCTACCCCAAATCATGCCCGATGGTGTGCAAGACGTGCTCAGAGAACACATTCTGAGCATTTCCCATGCTCCTGCACAGGTCCCGGTAGGCATTGTGATAAGATTTTTAGGAGCTTTCACATTAGCAGGCTGTTTTTCTGACTTCTTTCTAGAAATCAGGAGTTTTGTCAAACATGGTCTACACTTCCACATAACAACAGTCAGCTAGAGCTGAGCGGCACTGCCCCCATTCCTTGGGCTGGATATGACCTTTCACTGCATCAGGCTCAAATCCTGCATTTGCTGGCATGTTTGGCTCCTGTGGGTGTTTTACTTTGGGACCCCTACAGTGAAAGCACAAAGACGACTGATTTCTCCTTAGGATTTCACCAGTTAGCAGGGAAGACACCCCAGTAAAGACGTTTTGGCATCATGGAGCTAGGACAGGAGAGCACAGTGTGGGTGTGGAAAGGGGAAGACTTCCCAAGAAGAGAACTCATTCACTGAATCTTGGAGCACTCAGCCTGGGAGCTGGCCAAGAGAAGGGTGCAGATCTGGTAAGCAGATTAGATGAGTATACATGTAAAGCATGTATGACATACTAAGTGCTATGTCAATGCTACCTACTATTAATATTATTATTATTGTTGTTATTACCATTTATGAATTATATCCTCAGGATTTAGAACAAGTGCTCAGTACATAACACACAATTAAAATATGGTTTGAAGTTGAATTTGAAGGTCCTAAAAACAAACTAGACTCAAAGTAGGGGGTCAGGTAATTTGGAAACAAAGACCTGGTTGATAGAATTAGGGTATAAACCAGTACTTGGTTCCAAGAAGTAGGGAGGGGTCCAGCCTCTTAAATTGGATCATAAAGTAACCTCAAGTTCTGGAACCAGGCTACGAACCCAGAACCACCAACCAGACTTGTCCCAGACATTGGCAGAGGAAGCTAAATTACAGAGTTCTAAATAAATATGAAAGTTAAATAATCCCCACCCTGGGGAGAAATTAAGGAGCAGTGAACCAGGCAAAATAATGGGAGTGCATGACGCTGACTAATAGATAAAGGGTTTCATTGCTATGTGTAGTTGCTGTAGTTAAAAAGGTCCAGCCACGTGATGAAGCCAAAAATCATTAAATATTTCTGAGTCTACTTCTTTAAGACAGAGAATGGAAAAATCAATTCTATCAGGAAGTGTTATAAACTAGTTTTCCCATTGAATTTTGCTATGTTCTAAGAAATTTGTCAATCTTATTTTTCATTCTGCTTTAAGTTTGGTAACTCAAAGCATTGTGTGATTTTTTTTCACTTTTAAAGATGAAGGTATAATTTACATGCGGTAAAATACATCCTTGTTAATGTATAGTTCTGTGAGTTTTGACAGACGCACAGGCACCCTAAACACTGCTACAATCGAGATAAAGAATAGTTCCATTACCCCCAAATTCCTTCATGTCCTTTGAAAGACACTCTCTTATAGTCAATTCTTCCTCTATCTCCAGCCCCTAATAACCGCTGATCTTTGTTCTATCACCGTTTAGTTTCACTCTCTCCAAAGTGTCAGATAAGCAGAACCATAATACATAGCTCTTTGAGTCCATCTTCCATATTTGAGTTCCATCCATGCTATTGTACACACCAGTAGTCCATTCCTCTTTCTTTTTTTTTGAGTAGGATTCCCATGTAGGGATGGATTTATCCACTGTTTACCCTGCCACCAGATGAAGGACATTTAAGTTGTTTCCAATTTTTGGTGATAATGAATAAAGCCTCTGTAAACATTCATAAATAGGTATTTGAGTGAACATAGATTTCACTTCTCTTGGGTACATACGTGGAGTGCAATTGCTGGGTCATATTATAGGTAGATGTTTAACTTTATAAAAAAATCACCAGTTTTCCAAAGTGGCTGTACCTTTTTATGCACCTGCTAGCCATGTATGATTCTGAACAATGCTTAATAGAATACCATCCAAAGGACGGACCCCCGTTTACTATGGAGTAAAACATCCCAAACACTTCACTTGTTCCATGTCTTCCTTTTGGCCATGGAAGAACCTGTCTTCTTCCCAAACAAATGTCACTGCTCTTTCACAGGTCTTCCTGGGTACAATCAGACCCAGACCCCTGACTGTGCTTGGTGCTTCCCCACATGCGTGTTTTTGTTTATGTCACTGGCCACCGGGGATGTTTAACTTTTATAACTGAAATCTTACATAAATCCCACTATTGTAATCTTTTCACTCTTTGAGACTTCCTTCTGCTCTCTAAAAAAGACAATTCAATGAGAGGTGTAGACAGAGGAGGACAGTAAAATAGGCAGGCACAAGCCCTTGCTCTCTGTGATATCCAATCCACATTCCCAGGTGCCACGTGGCGGGAGAAAGCTAGGGAGGAGTCCAAAGCAAGCGAAGGCTCTTCAAGAGCAACTTCTTTTTTCTTATTTTTTAAAAGGATGAATACTCCCCCAAATAACTAGGACTGGGTGGGAGTAAAGTGAATCCTCATTATTTGGGGCTGTCTGGGAGACAAAAGCTTTTCCATATATGCAACGTTCTGTCGGTTTTTGGTGCAAATCAAGACTTCTCGCTGCCTTCAAGTTTCTTACGTCTGGATTTGTATACATGCACATAGGGCTTTGGCAAAGAAGAGGAATCAAAAAACAAATTCTTTCACAGACCAGGAAGCATGCACTTCCTAGAAAAGAGATGATGTACATGACATGATTTTTTTTTCTTCCCTAAACAGTTTAGAGTCTGCCTAGATACAGGGAGGCATCTCTCCTCCCGGGATCACATGCAACGTGTCTGCTCTCTTGCCATTTCTGGAGGAGCTGATGCAATTCTAAGGCGCGGGGCTGGGCCACGGCTCTGTTCTTAAGCTACAGTTTAACAATACTTCAGGGTGGCTACTTCTGCAGCACCTGGTAATCCTAGCAATCTTGCTGCTGCAACTCAGGAAAAATAAGCTTGCAGCCACCAGCTCGGAGGGCCATTATCTGAACGGACCCTGAATGCCAGGGCTCCCACCTCCCAGGCGGCCCATGACCACGCGACTGATTTGAATACTACTCTCCTCCAGAAACGGTTTCGGTCCTGTACTTCAGCTCCATCTCGTAACCAGGGATTCCATCATTGAAAGGAAAAAAGGAAAGGAAGCTGACCTTGTCCCCCTTGCCGAGTGACTGTTCCCACCCTGTCAATCCCAGCCAGATCGCAGATGTTCAAAAGCCGCATCTTCAGCCCCTTCCCCAGACAAGACAATGGCTTGCCTGACAAGCCATACTCAAGACCCTCTCCAGACCCTTCTCTGCAGTCTCCTAGTTTTAAAAACGCTGTCTTGGCTTTTAGCAAAGCCTGAACATCGCTGCCCATCCCCAGCCCCGCCGCCCGGCCCTCCCGCCCGGGGGGTCTGGAAAGCAGCCCCGGTGAGAGCCAGGACGCTCGCCCGGGGCCAGACTCACCTGGCCGGTGGAGAAGCGCCGGAGCGCCTGGCTGCCCCGCCACAGCATGCTGGAAGGGAGCGCCTAGGCAGCGGCGCCACGGCGGGGGCTCAGCCTGGCCGCGGCCTGCAGACTCCGAGCTCTCGACTACCTCGATAGCCGCTCGCGGGGTCCGCCAGTCGGGGGACCAGCCCCTGGCCCGCCCCCTCGGCTGGCACGGCCCCGCCTCCTCAGCTGGCCGGGCTCGGTGACCAATCCTCTGCGACGGGGCGGGGCGTGCGCCGGCCGGTGGGAGGCGCTAGGCCCCAGTCAGGGTGCCACGCTGGTATCCAGCGGGAGGGATGGCTTCCAGCTGTGGCCCAGGTACTTAGCAGCTGTGACATCAGCGACCAGTTACTCAAACGCTGTGAGGAGCACAGGGGTTTGCCTTATTGGTGGCCAACCTGACACCCCAAGTCATGTCCATACAGTCCTGAGAAGGCAAAGATAGGAAAGATAAGGGGTGGGGACACCCAGCTATATAGGATCCTGCTACTTATCTTGTAAGCTGATAAGAGGATTTAATAAGAGACTGTGTATAAAGCACTTGGCAAAGGGCCTGGCACGCAGCTGGTCCCCATTAGATGATAGACAGACATAGATAGATACCCACCCTTTCCCCCCATCTAGAAAAAATGCTCATTTAGTTAAACACTTGTCTCAAGCAGAACACCTTAGCCTGGCATTCAAAGCGATCTGCAATTTGGCATGTTCTCTTATTTCTTGCCGGTTCTTCTTCGCACATACAATTTAGCGGAACTCTGGTACTTGCTGATTCCTTTTTCCTTGGACAATGCTTCCCAGAAAAGCTTTTCACCTGTCACTTGTCACCATCTTGGCATGACCAAATTCCTTCTTTTCTCAAAGGTACAGCTCAAATGCTGCCTCCTGGAGGCATTTTTCCTGATTCTTTCCTCCTTTAACCTTAACTCTTATTCCCCTAAAGTAATCTTTAATTCCTTTGAACTGGGAAAGATTTTTGTCTATGTATCTCTTCTGACATCTCAGTCTGTCATTGGTATTTGTGTATCTGTCATCTTCTCTACTGAAAGCTCCTTGAAAGCTGAGTCCACATCTGATTTATCAAGGTTTACAATATCTAGCACTAAGCAGAGTTCAAAAATTATTTGTTAAAAGAGAGAATGAATGAATGAATGAATGAATATGTTTAAGAAGGAGAGAGAGAAAAAATCCTTAAAGCTTGGAGAATTGCAGCAAACATCTAGAGTTTTGCTCTGGGAATTACTCATTTACAACTCAACCCATTTCCCTGACTGCATATTGTGACTTCTTGCTTCTTTTAAGCTTACAAATACTGATAATCATTTTATTTGTTCTGCTCTATATATACTGGGAAGGGTGGGCAAGGAGTGTGTCTTTTTCTGAGTAGGGGTCCATAGTTATATTCTCAAATTCCCAACTCTAGGAAGTGTAGAGTTTATGTCTACCCACATATAATGAAATATTAATGGTGTCTAAGATTATCTTCTGTAAGAATCAAAGATATAGTTCCCTTGATAACTCATGATTACATCAGGGGCAGAGTTTAACAAGCAGAAAAACCCTACCAATCTAGACTTTTATACACAGCAAAAATGAAGATGAAATTCAGTCATTTTTAAATCTCTCAAAAAAAAACTTGAGAGAATCTGAGGAAGGAGAATTTCCAAATTTATTCTATGAGGTCAGCATTACCTCAATATGAAAGCCAGACAAAGACACTACAAAAAAAGAAAACAGTCCAATATCTCTGATGAACACAAGTGCATAAATCTTCAACAAAATATTGGCAAGTCAAATCTAATAACACATTTGAAAAATCATTTATCATGATCAAGTGGGATTTGAGGGATGCAAGAGTGGCTCAGTATTTGCAAATCAATCAGTGTGATACATCACATTAACAAGAGGAAAGATAAAAGCCATACAATCATCCAATAGATGTAGAAAAACCATTTGACAAAAAACAGCATCCACTCATGATAAAAACTTTCAATAAAGTGGATTTAGAGGGAATATACCTCAATACAATAAAGGCCATTATGAAAAGCCCACAGCTAACATTATGCTCAATGATGAAAATCTTTAAGCTTTTCCTCTAAGATCGGGGATAAGACGAGGATGTCCACTCTCACCACTTTCATCCACTTTCATTCAACATACTATTGGAAATCCTAGATGTAGTAATCAGACAAGAAAAAGAAATAAAAGGTATCCAAATTAGTAAGGAAGAAGTAATACTGTCACTATTTGCAGATGACATGATACTATATATAGAAAACCGTAACGAGTCCATAAAAAAACTATAAGAACTGATAAATGAATTCAGTAAAGTTGCAGGATACAAAACTAATATACATAAATCTGTTGCATTTCTATACACAATTAACAAAGTAGCAGAAAGAGAAATTATGAAAACAATTCCATTTATAATTGCACCAAAAAGAATAAAATAACTAGGGATAAATTTAACCCAAAAGGTGTAAGGCCTATACTCTAAACACTGTAAGATATTGATGAAAGAAATGGAAAGCAACACAAACCAAAGGAAAGATTTACTATACCCATGGATTGGAAGATTTAATATTGTTAAAATGTCGACACTACCCAAAGCAGTCTACAGATTCAATGCAATCCCTATCAAACTACCAGTAGTATTTTTCACAGAATGAGAATAAATAATCTTAAAATTTATATGGAATCACAGAAGACCTGAATAACCAAAGCAATCTTGAGAAAGAAGGACAAAATTGGAAGTATCACAATCCCAGATTTCAAGATATACTACAAAGCTACAGTAATCAAAACAATATGCTACTAGCACAAAAATAGACACATAGATTAACAAAATAGGACAGAGAGCCCAGAAATAAACCCACACCAATATAGTCAATTAATCTACAATGAAGGAGGCAAAATATACAATGGAAAAAAGACTGTAGTTTTATTAACTTGTGTTGGGAAAACTGGGCAGCAACAAGCAGAAGAATGTAACTAGACAACTTTCTTATGCCATACACAAAAATAAACTCAAGCTAGATTAAAGACCTAGAAGAGAGCACAGGCAGTAATGTCTCTGATGTTAATTGCAGCAACATTTTTCTAGATAGGTCTTCTGAGGCAAGGGAAATAAAAGCAAAAATAAACTATTGAAATACATCAAAATAAAGAGCTTCAGCACAGCAAAAGAAACAATCAACAAAACAAAAAGACAACCTACTGAATGGGAGGAGATACTTGGAAATGACATATCTGATAAAGGGTTAGTATCCAAAATATGTAAAGAGCTTATTCAACTCAACACCAACCCCCCCCCCCAAATAATCCAATTAAAATTAGCAGAGGACATGAACAGACATTTATCCAAAGATGACACATGGATGGACAACAGACACATGAAAAGATGTTCAACACCTTTCAACATCAGGGAAATGAAAATTAAAACCAAAATGAGGTGTCATCTCACTATCAGAATGGCTAGTATCAAAAAGATAAGAAATAACAAGTGTTGGTGAGAATGTGGAGAAAAGGGAACCCTGTGCACTGTTGGTGGGAACACGAATCAGTACAACTGTGGAAAACAATATGGAGATTCCTCAAGAAATTAAAAATACAAATATCATATGCTCTCATAATTATACCACTGGGTATTTGCCCAAAGAAAACAAAAACACAATTCAAAAAGATATATATATGCCCCTTATTTTTATTGCAGCATTATTTATAAGAGCTAAGATATGGGAGCAATTCAAGTATCTATTAATAGATGATGAATGGATAAAGAAGTGATACACACACACACACACACACACACACACACACACACAGAGGAGTATTACTTGGCCATAAAAAAGAATAAGATCTTTCCATTTGTGACAACCTGGATGGACCTGGAGGGTACTATGCTACGTGAAGTAAGTCAGACAGAAAAAGTCAAACACCAGATGATTTCACTTATATATGGAATCTGAAGAGCAAAACAAACAAACTAACAAGCAAAACAAGCTACTGTATGAACCTAAACAATGTAGCAAACGTTGTAGAAGAGATAGAAAAAAAATAGTGAGGATCCAAGACCTGACATCATTTGAATCCTGAAGTCAAACACACGTGAAGGCCAATCCCTCAATTACATGTTTCAAAGTTAACATACAGTAAAATTGATTTCACTTTTGCTATACAGTTCTATGAGTTTTAACATATGTGAAGATGCATATAAGTAACATTGAAATCAGGATACAGAAGAGTTCCATTCCTCACCCTGAAACTGCCCTGTTCCTTTGTAGTCTTGGCTACCGATCACTCTTTAACCCTGATTGTCTCTGCTCTGTTCTCAACCACTATCAAATAAATGGAATCACATAGTATGCAACTTTGTAGATTTTCTTCATTCAGCACAATGCCCTAGAGATTTGTGCTCAAGTTAGGGATTTTCCAGATATTTTGAGATTTTTTTGTTATTGATTTCCAATATAATTCCATTGCAGTTGGAGAATATAACCATAAAATTTCAGCCCATTTAAATGCATTGAGACTTGTATTATGGCCCAGCATATGGCCTACCTAGCTGAGTATTCCTTCAATGAGATGAAGATTTTGTAACAATTAGGTGGGGGAAAGAGGAAAGCAGGGATCAGGAGCAGTACAGCAGCATTTATTTTGCATTTACAATGTGCGGAGAAGCATTTTGAGTCCTTTACATATCCTGGAAGCAGCAGGACCTGTTTGAGAAGCTGCAAATTGTTTGGCATCCCAGTAGAGTAAAGTGGGTATAAATTATGCAGTAGTTGAGGCAGAAAATTTAGAGAATAATCAAAGGGCAGATTGGAAGAAGTCTTGTGTCCCTTCCTATGAAGTGATAACCCCAAACCAAGGGCAATGGAAATCCACTCAAGGATTTAAAGTGGAACGTAACCTGATCAGATAGATTTTGAGAACCTTCACTTGGAAAACAGTGTGGACAATAGAAAGAGAAGATCTGTCACGGGTCTACAGTAATTGTCCAGGTGAGAGATTCTTTTGGAAAGAAATAGATGAATTAACACATTAGGAATCTCTTTGACAGGCACACATAGGTCTCTGGGATGCATTATTATGTGAAATGTCTCTAGTGAGTCATTGCCATGGAATTTCTATTGTTGGACACATGCTTTAAATGTGTATTAAGAAACAAACTCACCAAGACCATAGCTCTATAATATGTAAACATTCTTTTTGTATGGAATAAACTGGTACTTAAGTTGTGGGGATAAGTGTTCAAGGCAAGAACTGCAAGCACCTTCTGTGGGCAGCTGTTCTAAAGTTCTTTGAAGCTCTTAAAATAGTACAATGCTGTCTCTATAAAAAATTTTCCCTTCTGTTTTGAAGCTTGCCTTTCAGGCACTACTGTTAAGAACAAAGAAAAGCAGAAAGAAGGACATTTAATTCCTCAAAATGATTATGTGCCTTCTGTAGACTAGGCCTGAAAAATGTAAGACATCTGAGATAAGTAACTTTCAACAGTACATTTCAGTTTATAGGGAATGGGCTCTATATTTCACACCTAACTAATAAAACTTGAAATTCTAGGTCCTAGAAATTTGTTTAAAGATATGTAAGATCAAGAGAAGCAACAAGATTTCTTTAAAAATAAGGTTATAATGATTCAACATAGCAAACAATTTTATAGTATGCAGTTGGCATTGTTGTGTCTCTTTCATGTGTAAACTAAATTAGTCCCCATAACAATCCAATGATGTGTTCACTATTATCATTCCCATCTTTTTTAAATTTTTTAAAATTTTATTTAAAAAATAAGAGAGACCCTCCTCTCTCTCTCTCAAAATAAATAAACCTTTTTTTTTTTAAAAAAGGAAAAAAATCAGCTTAGTTAAATCCTAGTTAACATATAGTGTAATAATGGTTTCAGGAGTAGAATTTAGTGATTCATCACTTACATGTAACACCCTGTGCTCATCTCAACAAGTCCGCTCCTTACTGTCCATCACCCACTTAGCCCATCCCCCTGCCCCACACCCCCTCCAGCAACCCTCAGTTCTCTGTATTTAGGAGTCTCTTATGGTTTGTCTCTTTCTGTTTTTATCTTATTTTTGCTTCCTTTCCCCTATGGTCATCTGTTTTGTTTATTAAATTCCACATATGAGTGAGATCATACGATATTTCTTTCTCTGTCTTATTTCGCTTAGCATAATATATTCTAGTTCTATTCACATTGTTGTAAATGGCAAGTATTCATCTTTTTGATCACTGAGCCCATTGTAGATATATACCACATCTTTATTCATTTGTCAGCTGATAGATGTTTGGGCTCTTTCCATAATTTGGCTGTTGTCAAGAGCACTGCTATAAAAACTGGGGTGCAAATGCCCCCTTAGAATCAGCATTTTTGCATCCTTTCTATAAATACCTAGTGGTGCAATTGCTGGGCCATAGGGTAGTTGTACTTTAATTTTTTGAGGAACCTCCATACTGTTTTCTAGAGTGGCTGCACCAGTTTGCATTCCCACCAGCAGCGTAAAAGTGTTCCCCTTTCTCTGCATCCTCACCAACATCTGTTGTTGCCTGAGTTGTTAATTTTAGCCATTCTGACAGGTGTGAGGTGGTATTTCATTGTGGTTTTGATTTATATTTCCCTGATGATGAGTGATGTTGAGCATCTTTTCATGTGTCGGTTAGCCATCTGGATGTCTTCTTTGGAAAAGTGTCTGTTCATATCATTTCCATTTTAAAAATGAGGAAATTGAAGTTAAATTACTTAGCCCCAGATCACATGAGTAGTAAGTGACAGAGCTGTGATTTGGACCTACACAATTTGGCTGTAGAAACTGTGCTCATTATAGCTTGACACTGTCTTTTGCCTCTGATTTATTAGCCTTAATAGATTAGTGAATTTGCATCTTCAGATTGCTCTGACCTGTAATTTCAATGTATCAAATGAGCTATGGGGAGATAATTACAGTGATTAATACAAATATGAAGAATACAGCAAGTTGAAGTCACGATCATGCTGAAAGTAAATGGAAAAATGTTTGGGCATCTGGGTGGCTCAGTCAGTTGAGTGTCTGGTGAATTCAACCCCGGGGTTAGCAGCGTGGAGCCTGCACAGGATTTTCTCTTTCCCTCTCTCTGCCCCTACCCTCTATCTCACTCTCTCTTCCAAAATAAATAAATAAACATTTTTTAAAGGAAAAAAAATTGCCAGCCGAGAGGCACTGATGTTACTGTTATTTTCAACTTTTGTTGTTTTTTTCCTTTTCTAAAATGCCCACCAAGACTGCAAGCATCCTCTGGGTGGGTCCCACCTTTTTTTTTTTTTTGATAATATGTATATAGCTTGGTGCCTGGTATTGAGTGGGCACTCAAATATTTGATCTACGGTAGATCCACCTGTCTCAGGGAATGCTCTTCCAGAGACCTTTTACCTGCTTTGATTAATTTAATTATTTTTGGTCCTTTTTAAGATTACAGAAGTAAGACTTTAATAAGCTCTCATTAAAAATTAAAAAATACATAAGAAGATAATAACAAAGCTTGAAAACCCACTTTTTAATCACTAGCACATACTCTTTTCCAGTTGACCACTGTCCTGTTTAACGTGATTTGAGTTCTCTTTCTGTTCATTTGCATGCACACATGCACAAACGCATTTACATAAAAGTATAAAGGTAATCACAAATAGACATTACTCTGCAACTACCTTCTGTCAGTTTGTCATGTCTGTATAATGTATTTTAGTTTTAAAAACAGCTATCTAGTATCTCATAATATGGATATATTAAACTTTAGGTAATTATTCTCTCTTGATGGACAGTAAGGTCATTTCCTGGTAGTAAAAAAACCATGCAGCAATGAACACTGCTGTGCAAATACTTGTATACATGAAGAACTACAGGGTAACACAGATACCTATTTGCGGAAAAGCCCATTTAGTTAACATTTTGGAACACATTTAAATAGCGCTTCTTCTCCTCCCACCCCCCGCCCCCATCTTTTTAAGAGGATGGGACCGAGGATAGGTGAGCGCAAGGTAAGCAGAGTAGTAAAATTCCTCGCTGGGGTAACGTGAAGTAACTCCTCTCACCGTTTTTTCTCTCAAGATCAGTCAGCACAGGACTTGCGAGAGGAGAGCGGCAGGAGGTCTGCTGGGGGAGGGGGACAGGGAGGGCATTGGCAATTCATGCTTCTTTTGAGAAGCGCTTGGACTGCGACATCCTAGAGGACCACGCCCTTCTCTTAAGCAACTAGTGCATCAATTTTGCTCTTCCTAGTCTAGACAGATGGAGCAACTGCCCAGGTATTAAAAATAGCCTGGAGATAGCAGGGCGAAGTCAAAGGCATCGATGTGTCTTGAGATGTGAAGCGAAGGGCAGCGAACACCAGGTCCCGCCGGGAGACGCCGCGAGCAACGCCGCTGCAGCCGCGGCCTCCGGCCACCGCGGACGACTCGCTTTCCCAGCAGCCCCCGCGGCCCACAAGGGCCTTGAGCCTGGCCTGCCCTCGCGAGCGGGGGCGGGGCCGGGGCCGGAAGTCACGTGCCGTGACAGCCGCCCGGGTGAGGCTGCCGTGGTCGCCGAGTCGGGTTGGGACTGTGACTGTGGGAGGCGCCGGGGTGATGGCGGTGGAGACTCTGTCCCCCGACTGGGAGTTCGACCGCGTTGACGACGGCTCACAGAGTAAGGGAGCGGCAGGGCAAGGGTTGCGGATGGGTGCTCGCCGGCCCGCCTCAGCCCCCCACCGGCGGCGCTCCTGCGGGAGGGCTCTGCGTCGCAGTCGCCGCGCAGCCGTCCAGTTCGGGACACTTGCTGCCCCTTGGAGTGTGAGAGGGACGCGCTCTGGAGCGTTACTTTCGGGGTTGGGTCCCCGGCGGCGGTGGGTGAGGCCGGCCGGGTCAGGGCTCGGCGTGCGGGGCGGTGGCTCTCCCGAGGAGCCGGCGGTGGCCGAGGCAGCGGCGTCCCCTCTCTGCTACCCGGGCCGGGCGGGGCGCGCCCGGCGAGGCCCAGCGGCCCCGGGAGCCTAGGCTGGCCCTGCCTCTGGCCTCTCGGGGCTTTCGCCACATGTGCACTTCTAGAACGGGCTGAGGTCCGGGTTCCTGTTTTCGCTTTCCTGTTTTTCTACTTTTCCTCCAATCAACTTTTGGAAGTTTGAGTATTTTTTTCTGTATGTTCTTATAGCGTAGAAGACAGCGAAAAAGCACTCTTTAAGCGGAAAAAATAAACAAGCGAGTGTCCATTTATCTCCTTCCTTGCCTTTTATTTCCAAGTAGCGTTTTTTGGGGATGACCTATGGCTTCTGTTGCACCTCGCAAGATTTCAATAATTAAGCAACTTTTACTTAATAAAATCGAGTTGTTTCGTTTTTAACTTGGAAGTCCAACCCAGAAAACCCTAACAAGTTCAGTTCTGCGCACCAAAGGTGGAGGCCATATAATTATTTTAGTGAAACTCTACTTAAGATTAATATAGATTGGTAATATTTCTTATCGGTACTGCTGTTAATTTGTTTAAGTAATAGAAGAAATTCTCCCGCTTGTGAATTTGTTTATTCATGCAGTTTTCCCAAAAGGTGAATGTAATTTTTAAAAATTACGTGAACTTTGCTTAACTTTACAAAGAAAAATGTGTACAGACTTATATGTAATTAGGTTTTAGTGGCATCTCAAAGAAGCATGAGCTTAATTGATCATGGTTTGCAGTTTTTCATAGAACATTCCTTAAGTTAGTAGCTCTTACGCTGCATTAAAAAAACAACAATCTTGGTGGTAATGACACAGTCCTTTTTTGTGGAGAGGATTCTGTATTTACTGTTAAAGTGAACTGCCTTGTCATGTATGAGGTTTTATGGACAGAGTCCCTTACTCTAGGATCTTCAAAAAATTGTAATGAAAATATATTGCTAGGTTTGAAAATGGCTCACCTGAGGGTGGAATGATCAGATTCAGTCAACAGACATTTTCTGCATCCCAGGAACTGTACCAGGTGTTAGGGCTGCAAAGATAACGCAGAGAATATAGACATGAGCATGTAAGTATGGTTTTGGAATTTTACTCTCGAGGAATCTCCACGGGTTTCTTCAAATCTTTTTATCATAACTTGTACTAATTTGACAACTATTCATTATTTTATCAGCAGGGAACTTTAATGTTATTGCAGGTTGCTGTGTGAATTCCCAAACAGATTAAATGCCAGCATGCTTTTCTGGTGTTGTCATGAAGACCTCATTTGCTGGTTAAATGCAGGTTTGCTTATTTCCCATGTAATTGAGAATTAGGCATGTATTTGGGATTTCAAGAATCTCACAGTTTTTAGAGTTAAGCTCTAGGGAAGAAAAGAATTCTCATCGGTTCTGTGTGCCTGGTTTGCATTAACTTTTGTGCTATGAATCATGTTTAGATGGTCTCCCAAAATTGCCTCTGTTAATCCTCCAATGAGATAGGAGCTTCAATGAAGGGATTTGATCCACCTGATCTAGATCTCAGGCTCTGAGCTTTAGCTGCAAAATAAGGAAGATTGAGGAGCTAGGTCTTTATCCTTAGTCGGAACATAATGTATCTTAGAGTTGCTTTGCATTGCTAACTTGAGAGAAAAATTTTAGTTTTTGTAGAGGACGATTGAATAGTTATTCATATCAATTAAAGAAACCGAATTGGATTTGCTGTCATTGGAATAAATAATGAATTCTTATGTATAAGATAGAATATCTCCTTTTAGTATTAACTTTGATGACTAGACATACTTTTATTGTTCAGTTTTTTCCAGTGACTCCTTAGAGTCATCTATTGTGTAAATTATGTAAATATCACCACACTATTCTGTATCAGTGTTCTTCATTTGGCCTCTCCAACTCTATTATGATAGTGAAGTCTTGAAAATATTTTGGTAAATTTTGGGCATTACAGAATAACATGATAAAGCAGATCTAAAACTGTTTCAAAAACAGTATTTATATGTATTTTTAATTTTTTAAAAAATGTTTATTTATTTTTGAGAGAGAGAGAGAGGGTGTAGGCAAGGGGCAGAGAGACAGAGACATAGAATCTGAAGCAGGCTCCAGGCTCTGAGCTGTCAGCACAGAGCCCTGTGTGGGGCTTGAATTCATGAACTGTGAGATCATGACCTGAGCCGAAGTTGGATGCTTAACCAACTGAGCCATCTAGGCGGCCCTAGACGTATTTTAAACTGTAGTTTACAGTATAGAGAATTAAAAATTACCTTTTTGAATTTTGCTTCTATGACAACACAGATTTTTGTGCCTGATTTAGGTCTTTTTTTTTGGCAAAAAAGTTATTTATGACTAAAACATAGGAAAGATGTTGAGTTACCAAAGGCATTATTCAGATTGTTTATGGGGTAAATGGGATGATAAACTCTTCTTAGTACTTTAAAGTTGTAGTTTAAATGTGGTATTGCTGTATAACCTGTATACCTTTTAAGATTATTTTATCATTTGGGAAAGATTAAAAGCTGAGTTATTGTTTAATTTTGAAACTTTATTTTCAAGACATCCAGACATTCCAAAGTAAAACATTTAAAAATGCTTAGTAAGTACTTTGCTGTGACTTTTTAGATTATTTGAAATGTCCTATAATTCATTACTTGCACTTCTTACATACTCTTTTAAAATTTAAATTTAGAAATTCATGCTGAAGTCCAACTTAAGAATTATGGGAAATTTCTTGAGGAGTATACATCTCAACTGAGAAGAATTGAGGATGCACTAGATGATTCAATTGGTGATGTTTGGGATTTCAATCTTGATCCAATAGCATTAAAGGTATGATTTTGTTTTACTTTTAATGTATGTGTATATTTTCAGGACATACTGTCTCTTGAAAACATAATTTAAAAAAATGGAATACACAATTGGCCCTTGAACAATGTGGGGGTTAAGGGCACTGACTTCCACACAGTTGAAAATCTGCATATTGGAGCGCCTGGGTGGCTCAGTTGGTTGAGTGTCTGACTTTGGCTCAGGTCATGAGCTCACAGTTTGTGAGTTCAAGCCCTGCATTGGGCTCTGTGCAGATAGCTAGCTCGGAGCCTGGAGCCTGCTTCAGATTCTGTACCTCCCTCTCTCTCTGACCCTCCCCTGGTCAAGCTGTCTCTCAAAAATAAATAAAATACATTAAAAAAAAATCTGTATATAACTTTTGACTCCCCAGACGTACAACTTACTGTTGTACCAATAACTTAAACAGTTGATTAACACATATTTTGTATGTTATATGTATTATGTGTTATATTCTTTCAATAAGCTAGAGAAAAAACAATGTCATTAGGAAAATCAGGAAGAGAAAATCCATTGATAGTACTGTGCTATATTTATTAAAAAAAAAGAATCTGCATGTAAGTAGACTCACACAGTTCAAACCTGTGTTCAAAGATCAACTGTATAATTTTATTATTTGGAATCTAGAGAACTGAAAGAAACTTGGGGAAGAAGTTGTTCATTTCCTTATCTCAGCCATGCAGGTGTGTGTATGTTTTGTGTTTTTTTTAATGACTAACACAAACCTCTTTGAGGTAGCCTTGTTTTTTTCACCAAGAAAATGAAGAGAGTTGAAATAAGATATTCAAGCTTTATTTTTTCCTTATTGAGATTATTTTACATGCACTAAAATGCATAGATTTACAATATACTGTACAGTGAATTTTGTCAAATACCTATATCCATATAACTCATATTCTAATGAAAATATAGAAGATGTCATCATTTCTCCTTATCGTATTTAGAGGATCTTAATGTGGGAGTAATGGTTTTATTGTTTTTAAAAAATTCCAGTTAACATAGAGTGTAATATTAGTTTCAGTAAAAGAATTTAATTTGGGAGTAATTTCTTAACGTATAAAATAAGTCATTCTGCTCTGTTCCATTTTCAGATCATTCTGTCTTGTTTTATCTTTGAAACTGTAGCCTGTTACCACTTAAATAATAATTAACATTTACTGAGCATTCATTATGTACTAGACACTGCCCTAAGTTACATATTGACTTTTTTAGTAACCGTTTTCTTGAAATTCACATGTCTCATAATTCTTGGAATTCACACGTCACATGATTCTTTGTTTTTTAGTGTATTCACAGAATCATGCAGGTGTGACCAGACTCAATTTTAGAGCATTTTCAACACCTTCAAAAAAAATCCTATGCCCATTAGCAGTCACTCCCCATCTAGTGTGGTGTTAATGCTAAGGACAGGGTTCAACACAAGTTTGACTAGAATAGATAGAGCTAGACTCAATTTATATATTTAAAATTTCAGTGTTTTTTTTTTAATTAAAAAGAAATGTCTTCCCTTTGTTTCCGTAGCTTTTGCCTTATGAACAGTCTTCCCTTTTGGAACTCATAAAGACTGAAAACAAGGTACAGATTTCTAAGCCTAAAAATCGGTGTTTTTAAATGCTTTAGTTATCTGCTGTAACTTATCTTTGTTATGTTTTTACACTTGAAACTAGGTCTTGAACAAAGTCATTACTGTATATGCTGCACTTTGTTGTGAAATCAAGAAATTAAAGTATGAGGTAATTATTTCTACTCTTAAGATGTTAAAAACATGATTTAGAAGCAAATACATGATTGTATATATTTTGTATATAAAGATTTGTTGCATGCTGAATGAATTGTTTATTTAGAGTAAGACTAATAATAGTGATTAGTATTCACTGAGCGTGCTTTCTGTGTTTCAGACCCCATAGTACTCCTGTTCATACTTAGAACCAAAGGCAGATAGTGTGAGGAATAGATGAGGAAACAGATGAGCTTAAAGAGGATGTCACTTGCCTAACATTTTACTAGTAGTAACTGTTTGAGTCTGGGTCTGCAAACCTTCAAAGTCTGTGTTAGCTGCCATATATACTAGCTTTCTAGATATAATTGATTTTTTAACCTTTTTTTTTTTTTTTTTTAAATTTAAAGTAAGCTCCACGCCCAGCATGGGGCTTGAACTCACCCTCCTGAGATTAAGAGTTGCGCGCTCTGCTAACCGAGCCCGCCAGGCACCCCTAGATATAACTGACTTTTTTTTAAGCCTTTGAATTTTTAATGTGCTTTGCATTACTTACCCATGGGTCATTAAAACTAAGGTAGAAGTGGGAAACTTCCTCTTTTTCTGTACCTTTTTGATAGTCTGTGGTTGCTTTCTTTTTCTCATGAACTAGTGGGAGGATGTGGGACAATTAGAATGGTTAGAAAAGACAAAGGTAAGGGTAAAGAAATTAAGAGATAACTTTCAATATTAATGATATCTTTGGTATGCTAAAGAAAATTGAATTTACCTGTTTTGTAAGCAGTTTTTGAGTTTAAGTGAATTTGTGTGTGTGGTGGAGTTTTGTGCTTACTATTAAGTGTGGATAACAAAGAGAGCCTAGGAATTTAAAAACAAAACAGCAACCTTTAAAATTATTTTAATTTCTTTAAAACAGGCTGAAACTAAATTTTATAATGGTCTCTTGTTTTATGGAGAAGGAGGTAAGTTTTAAAATTTTACATCATAAAATTGACATTGAAATGAATAAAAAGTTGACAATTCTAGGACTACCATGATTATACAGTGTATTAATATGAGAAAAGAAGCATTCAGATTTTTTGTTGGTTTATTTGTTTTGATAAGCAGATAGAAAAAACCTGAGTGATGAAGCAGCAGCAAATTCTCTGATATTTTTATAAGTTACAAAGCACTGTGGCTAAACAAGGATTTTCCTTCAGTCTTTTAAATAGTGAAACAGAACTGTTTTAACTGAATCATTAATGATTGTCTCATTTTTTTAAGTATAAAAATTCTGTTTTCAATAGTATGCAGTTTAGAATATATACTAATAAATAAAAATTATGTTTACTTTTCTTTTTGAGTCTTGACTAGGTTTAAACTAAAAAATTGAAATATGATTCTTTATGTTGCCTTTTAAAGCTACAGATTCTAGCATGGTGGAAGGTGATTGCCAAATTCAAATGGGAAGATTCATTTCATTCTTACAGGTAACTGGTTTTTTTTTTTAAAGTTTGGGTAAATTACACACAAAAAAGAGTTCAAATGCTAAGAATGTGTACTGTGAGAGCAAGACATTTAGTTGGCATTGGATTATAGGTAAGAGGTCATAGTTTCTGGAAGATTGTCATAGCATTTTACGAAAATCAGGTATCAAAGTAAGCTCTTTCTTTCAATAATTTCATTTGTGGACAATTTGTCACCATTCCTTTTAAAATAATTTAAACTTTGAGGTGCCTGGGTGGCTGAGTTAGTTGAGAGTCTGACGTGGGCTCAGGTCATGATCTCTTGGTCTGTGAGTTTGAGCCCTGGGTTAGGCTCTGTGCTGGCAGCTCAGACCTGGAGACTGCTTTGAATTCTGTGTCTCCCTCTCTCTCTGCCCCTACCCCACTTGTGCTCTGTCTCGCTCTCAAAAAATAAACAAACATCTAAAAAATTTAAAAAGTAAAATAGAATAATTAAACTTTGTACCAGGTAGGAAAAGATCATTTATGTCAGAAGAAGTTGCTAATGGAGATGATTAAGCTATTACATGAGCAATGATAAGGTTTCTAAAAGTAGCACTTGGGGTGCCTGGGTGGCTCAGTCAGTTAAGCCTCCCACTTCGGGTCAGGTCATGATCTCACGTTCGTGGGTTCTAGCCCCGTGTTGGGCTCTGTGCTGACAACTCAGAGCCTGGAGCGTGCTTCCGATTCTGTGTCTCCCTCTCTCTCTGCCCCTGCCCGCTCATGCTCTGTCTCTCTCTCTCTCTCTCAGAAATAAATAAAACATTTTAAAAAATAAAAAAAAAAGTAGCACTTGATGCTTCTAACCAGATGTTTCAATTTAGATACGCTTTTCATCACTGCAAAGTTTTAGTTATTCTAGGTCTTTGGTTTAATATTATCACAAGAATAAAAGAACTTCCTATTTCTTCCATCTCCATTATAAAAGCAGTGCTTGTACCATATCACAAAAGCAAAAATTGGAGATAAGGAAAAAATTCCCCTAATTCCACCTACCTTCTGAACGTTAGGTTCTTTATTTTTTAACTTTTACTCATTTTTGAGAGAGAGAGAGAGAGAGAGAGAGAGAGAGAGAGAGAGAGAGAGAGACAGAGCATGAGTGGGGCAGGGGCAGAGAGAGAGGGAGACACAGAATTTGAAGCAGGCTCTAGGCTCTGAGCTGTCAGTACAGAGCCTAACATGGAGCTTGAACCCATGAACTGCGAGATCATGAGCCGAACCAAAGTTGAACGCTTAACCAACTAAGCCACCCAGGTGCCCTTGAATGTTAAGTTCTAATATATTGTTCAGCTCTTTTTATTTTGTTGTTTTTTTTTTTTTGTTCAGTTCATTTATATCTTTACTACTTTTTTGTCTCAATCTAATTGAGGGTATTTGTTGAACTTGGCCTCTAAAGCAAATCACAGAAAGTATTTCAAAAGAGGAGATTTGATATGGGGAATTGGTTTATAAGAGTTAGAGGGCTAAAAGAAAAGAAGATGAGAAAGAATGAAATCTTGCTATTTGCAATAATGTGAATAGAACTAGAGTGTATTATGCTAAGTGAAATAAGAGAGAAAGACATATGATTTTATTTGTGTGGAATTTAAGGAACATAACAGATGAACATAGGGGAAGGGAAAGAAAAATAATATAAAAACAGAGAGGGAGGCAAACCATAAGAGACTCTTAAATACAGAGAACAAACTGAGGGTTGCTGGAGGGCAGGGTTAAATGGGTGATGGGCATTAAGGAGGCCACTTGCTGGGATGAGCACTGGGTGCTCTATGTAAGAGATGATGGGTTCTACTCCTGAAGCCAAGACTACTACTCTGTGTGTTAAGTAACTTGAAAATACATCTAAAAAGGAGAAAAGATAGGTCATCCAGAGAAAACACATACCACTTCTACATCGAGGGAAAGAGGGAAAGGGTTGGGGTAGCCAGAATCTGGGAGTTTGGAGTAGGAGCCCTGTGGAGTTAGTGCTCATACCTGCGAAGGAACCATCGCAGCCTGGTGGGCTGGTACCTCTGGGAGGGCAGTGTGGGGTCGGTTCTGTAGTGCTGAAAGAAGCTGACTGCTAGCAAACTGCCGTTACTGGGCTGAACTGCTTTTGTCTGGATTTTGTTGATGAAAACAGCAAGAAGTAGGGACGCCTGGGTGGCTCAGTCAGTTAAGCATCCAACTCTTAATTTTGGCTCAGGTCATGATCTCATCATGGTGAGATCGAGCCCCTTATTGGGCTCAGCATGGAGCCTAGTTGGGATTCTCTCTCACGCTGTCTCTCAAAAGAAATAAACTTCAAAAAAAAAAAAAAAAAGCAAGAAATAGGAAGAATGTTCTTTTCCTGCCTTGTAATGGGAAGAACCTAATGGCAGAACCTAATGGGAAAACTGCTGGCAGGAGTCCACAAAATGTAGTTTGCAGGGTCCCAGTGAATGTGTCAGTTTCTCTGTCTATTTTATCAAATTTCTCATTTCTTATATTCAGGATATTCTGTTTGGTGCATACAAGTTTAGACTTGTTAATCATTCCTTATAAGCTGTTCTTTTATGTGGTGATTTTGTATGTAATGTATGATTATATAAGTATGTGTTGTATACCATAGCTATTATATGCTAACAGACTCTATTTTATCTGATATTATCACTGCCCCAGCTCTGTTTTAGTTAATTTTTTTTGATTTATGTTTTTATATTCTTTCAGCCTTTCTGTATTGTTATGTGTGAGTTGTGATTCTTTAAAATTACATGTATCTGGATTTTGCTTAATTATATGATCTGAAAATCTGAAGATCTGTCTTTTAATTGGCTAATTTATCCTATTTTAGGTAAATAGTCTGCTTTATGTCTGGACTTGTTTCTTCCGTTTTTATTTTGAGCTATTTGTTTGCATTTTCTGTTCTTTGTTTTAATTGAACTTTTAGAAATTTAATAAGAAAGGTAAAACTAGAGCTATCTAAGTAAAATTGAAATGCCTTATCTATTTTTGTTTTCAAACATTTTAAATTGTTTTTGGATCTCATTGACAGCTGCATAAAATTACATTTTTAAATCCTCAACAAATGTTTTATAAGCCTAGCATATGTTAGGAACCATTCTTGGTGCTGCAGATACAGCATTGCACAAAACCAACAAATTTCTGCCCTTGTAGAACTTAAAATTTAGAATAGCCTCAGATTTAATCAGGCCTTAAATACTTTTGGATACCAGTTGTTTTTTTTTAGGCTTAAGCATTAAGAGCTTCTGAAGAGAAATTTTTGGAAGGTGTGGGACATGGTAAAAGCGAATTAATTAATTAATGACAAACATATGCCTGCAGTAATTAGTATTTCCCTTTCTGTGTACCAAGCCTGTTTATAGAGGAGGTTAAAGATCATAAACATTTGAAGTTATTTCAGAGTGACTTCTGGAGAGCCTTTCCCTCTTTGTCCTACTTTCGAAATTGGCAGCTTTTGAGCTGCTTCATGCAGGTGTTCATTTTTTTATTTACTTTATAGGATGGAAGTTTATTGAGAAACAATTGAGGGTTAGTCACATTAGTGGGCAGTCGATACTTAAAGAAGGAATAAGATGGTCTCTGTCATTTAAGAATTAACATGAGTAACTAAAATATAAGACTTAAAATAGAAATATGAACAAAATGCTGTAGGGACAAAGCAGATCTTGGGATGCAGGAGAAAGGTTAAGAATTGATTGCTTGAAGTATACTTGAAATTGTCTGTTTGCAGGTTGACTGGAAATTTTACTGGAAAACTTTTGGTTTTGTTTAACATTGTTATCATAAAATAGAGAAATAGTGATGTTTAAAAAGCAACTATGTAACATATACCCAACTTGTCATTTCAGGAACTATCTTGTTTTGTTACGAGGTGCTATGAAGTGGTGATGAATGTAGTCCATCAATTGGCTGCCCTCTATATCAGTAACAAGTAATGGATTTTATAAATATTTCTGCATTTATAATAGAGACACAGGGAATGTTTTTCTAAGATTAGCCAGTTACCTGAAATAGTTTTTCAGTTGTTTACTCATTCTTTCATTCATTTGTTGAACATCCTTTGAACACTCATGGTGTTTCAAACAGAACTTGATGTGTACAATATGCAGGTTCAAAGGACAATTTCTACCGTGGTAAATGATGTTATCTCTCTGAATAAGAACGTTGACAGGCTAAACTTCAATTTGATTATATAGAAAAGGCTAATATGGAATTAGAGCATGAACCAAATTCTCTCTCCTTATTTCTCCTTTACACTGATTGTTCCCTGGCTTATTAGAATCACATGGGACGTTTTTTTTTCAACTGCAGAATCTGGCAGAGTGGTGCCAGGGACGCTACACTAAAAACTTTTGGTTTCATTCAAATGATCTTCCAAGTTTGAGAATCACTGTTCTACATCAAGAAAAATAATCAAATTTTCATAGAGTTCTTACTGTTCTTACCATCACAGAGTAGTAATAGCTCACATTTGATTAATTCTTTATACTTAAAAACTTGCCCATTTACTATTTAATTGTAATCCTACAGGAGCTTTGTTTAGGTATGTGACAAAGGGTTCTCAATTATGAGAAGTACCTGAGGCCCAGAGGAAGATTCCATAGCAATGGAGATGCTATTCTTTGGGTCACCACATCCATTCATTGTTCTTACTATAGCAGGCTGCATCCCAACTGTCTTGATGAACTGGAAGACTGAGTTAACCGCTTCTCATCCTCATGTTTTTCTCCATAGTCAGGTGTTTGTTTTATGTTCTGCTCTTTCACTGACGCTGTCCTCAGGGCCGGAGTGAATGCGGGCATAGCTCCCCCAAGCCCTGCAGTACCACGACCATACCCCTGCCCCAAAGAGATGAGATTTATTTGTATTCTGAATTTAATTCTTGAAATATTCTATCCTGTGGAATGTCTAGGGTGCTTTGATGTACAAGTCCTATCTTAAATTATTTACTGGTGAGTAGGAGATGTCTAGGAAGTAAAATTTGAATTATCCTGGGGCTTTTGACTTTGGCATGTTGTTTGTATGCATTGTTTCTGGTTAGGAATGAGAACTCAGAAATAAACCTGACTAGTTTCCAAATGCCAGCTTGGGTAAGATAACAAAGATTCTGGTTGGGAATTGAGAAATTCTAACAGTTGAGAAAGAAGTGAATATGAGTTTCATTGTTTTTTCACCTCCATCCCAAACTTGATTTTTTAGGTTTAAAGGCTAGGGTTATTCATGGGCCACATATTGTCATTTCCCTACCCGTTGAGTTAGGTTGGGCAAGGATAATGCTGACTTCATATACAAGTTAGT
Source organism: Suricata suricatta (assembly GCF_006229205.1). Taxonomy (NCBI): domain Eukaryota; kingdom Metazoa; phylum Chordata; class Mammalia; order Carnivora; family Herpestidae; genus Suricata; species Suricata suricatta. The sequence continues at coordinate 16,286,186 of NC_043709.1, read as the reverse complement.
TCTCTTCTTAGGAGAGTGGAGTATGGTCCCATACTTAAATAAGCTTAAATAAAACTAAATATGTGTTAAAGTTTGAAGAGCTTCTGTTGCTATGTGTTTTCCTTAAAATGAACTGTAACAAAAAAGTTTTTTTTTTAATTGGGTGCTTTTTTATTACAGGATTGCACCCAAAATTATAGAGACAACTGGAGTTCATTTTCAGGTAAAAGTCATTTAACTGTAAAACTAATATTTACTATATTTGACTGTGGAGTTTGTATGATTAGGGTGTGCAACAATTATAGCAAGACTCTTAAGAAAAAAAATTTTTTTTGCTTCTTTTTAATTTGTGAGGTGGATGAGGCCTGATTGACCCACTAGCAGTATAATTCTTGGTTGTCCCCAGTAGCGGCCCAGTGCAGCTTCTCTGAGTGATCTCTTTGGAGAGCAAAACAATTTTGCAAAATACCCCAAATAAGGATGAAATAGTGGGCAAAGCGTTTCTCTGTTTAAGGCTTATTGTTCCATCTGAGGATTAATAGTTTCAATCTGTACATTAATAAACTGATTTACCCACTGCTTTAATTCAGCAATTAGCCCAGAGTGTGTAACTTTAAAAATCCACAGGAAGCTTAACTTCTAACTAGTGATTAAGTGGTAATCATTAAAGGTTTTTTGACAGACTATGTATGAGCACTTGGGAGAGCTGCTAACCGTTTTGCTTACCTTGGATGAAATCATTGATAATCATGTCACATTGAAAGAGCACTGGACTATGTACAAAAGGTACGCCAATTAAAATGTTTAAAATATTCACTTTGTACAGTTAACATGTTAGTAAAAAAGAAACAAAGGTAAATGGTGCAGCTCTTTTAGAAGACCTGGAGACCTATATGTAGAAGATCTCCTGCCACTTGTTTCTATGAATACAGTAACCATTTTAAAATTTCAGGCGGGCTTGTCTGAGAGTATGGTATACTTATATAAAGTATCCTAACACTTAGAGTGTATTAGAATGTTAATTTGACTACCTTAGAACTCAGAGTTTTTCTCAGGCTCTGTTCTAGTGACCGTTGTTTTTCCTGAACTTGGTTTTATTGTATATTCTTCAGACTTTTTAAAATTCAGGCATTTCATTTTGTTCATCTAGTATCTAGAGAGTACCAGATACCTGAATTTAGGATCATATAAAAAAGGCGTGATTAGAATATTAAATATATTAGCATTGTTTTTGTTTAGATTTTCAAATGTGTAGAGTCAAACAAGCAATACACATGTAAAATTTTGATTTCTTGGAAAGTTTTCAGTTGAAGAGTTATTAAGAAAATTGAAGGCCTTTCTCCTAATATTCCACAAGGTTACTGAAATCTGTCCATCACAATCCTTCAAAATTTGGAATTCAGGAAGAAAAACTAAAGCCATTTGAAAAGTTTTTGCTGAAGCTGGAAGGGCAGTTACTTGATGGAATGATATTTCAGGTATGACTGCTCTATGGGTCTGTACTAAACGGGCTTGTGTTCATTGATCCAGCTCAGAACTATGTATGACCCTTTGATAGGTCATACTGTTGAAATATGTTTTCTTTAAAAGTGCTTTGGCCTAAAACATTGTTAGTATACTAAATGAAATTAATTCAGTACCTAGTAGCATACAAAATTAATAGTCCTGGTTGTATTTGGAGTGAAGGTTTTTTTTTTTAAATTACGTAAAAGGGTAAAACTATTCAAGGATTAAGATCTAAGCAGTTGCTTAGTGTTTGTTGTTAAACTCTAGATTTGGGTATGTTATACTACCTTTTGAAGGTCTGTTTAATTTTTCCTAGGCTCAGGGAATATAATTTGGGTCTGTGTAGTCCAGGTAGCCTCCTACCATTTAGTAGCTATTTTAAGTTTAAATTAATTAAAATGAAATAAAATTTCATTTCTTTCTCCACCACTTTCACATGCTTACTAGCTGCATATAATCTGATCATTGCACCAGACACCTCAAACTTAGATGCTATATATATCAGTGATATCTTAATAAAGCTGAGGGAAAAGTAGCCACAATTAGTTTGTGACTAGCTATCCTGTCAGCACAAATGTGGATTATTTCTGTGATCACAGAAAGTTCTCTTGGATAGCATTGCTTTGGGTAGTATTTATCAGAAAGTGCAATATATTTTTATTTAAAATTTGCTTCAAGGTTATTTTTAATGTATTTTTACATAATCACAATCTTAAAATCGACATATAGTTGAGACATAATGTTGTATTAGTTTCCGGCATACAACATAGTGGTTTGACAAGTCTGTACATTATGCTATTCTGAGGATCACAAATTTTACAGATTGATCCCAGCTGTTTATATTAATTTGACAGTTAGCATATTCAATTCAGGAGGTAATTTTTGTCATTGATTCTTTTTCCGGGAGACATTCCTGTACATGCTGTAATAAAGTGCTAGGAAATAATCGTAATCAGGAAAAATAAACTCTACTCTTAAAAGTGCAGAGTAAAATAATAAAACATATTTTCCGGGGCGCCTGGGTGGCTCAGTCGGTTAAGCATCCAGTTTCAGCTCAGGTCATGATCTCACGGTTTGTGGGTTTGATCCCTGCATTGGGGTCTGTGCTGACAGCTAGCCTGTCTTCAGATTCTGAGTCTCCCTCTCTCTCTGACCCTCCCCTGCTCACACTGTCTCTGTCTCTCAGAAATAAATAAAAACCATTAAAAAAAAAAAAAAAACATGTTTTCCAGTGCTTCATCAGATACGTCTTCTGCACATCACTGAGCATCACTGTGTGTATCTCTTCATGTAGAATTATGGATTTGTGGTTCAGTTGTATTTCACTAACTGGTTTCTTAAATATATAAGTACATATTTTCCATTTAAAAGGATTTAGTTATTGGATGACATTAAGGTAAAAACTTGATCCTCCATGTTACTGAGATTAAAATGATGAATACGAAAAAATTTTTTTAATGTTTTTTATTTATTTTTGAGAGACAGAGAGAGACAACATGAGCAGGGGAGGGTCAGAGAGAGAGGGAGACACAGAATCTGAAGCAGGCTCCAGGCTCTGAGCTGTCAGCACAGAGCCTGACGTGGGGCTCGAACCCACGAACCGTGAGATCATAACCTGAGCTGAAGCCAGAGCCGGACGCTTAACCAACTGAGCCACCTAGGCACCCCTAAAATGATGGATGTAGAAGTTTGTCATCACACAGTGTATATTTAAGTCTGTTTAATAACTTTGTTATTGAGAATCTAAATTTCCCTTTAAATGTTTCCTGTTTAGGCCTGTATAGAACAGCAGTTTGATTCTCTCAATGGAGGAATATCTGTGTCAAAAAATAGCACTTTTGCTGAAGAATTTGCACATAGTATTCGCTCAATTTTTGCAAATGTAGAAGCCAAACTTGGTAATGTAAAATGCATCTTAAAAATTTTTGTTGATAAAGTTTGCATTTCCTTGAATGTAGAACTTAAGTACATTTTTCTCACATGCTGTTGTTTTATAAGGAGAACCTTCTGAAATTGATCAGAGAGACAAGTATGTTGGAATTTGTGGACTTTTTGTACTGCATTTTCAGATATTTCGGACTATTGATAAAAAGTTTTATAAATCTTTATTGGACATTTGTAAGAAGGTAAGAACTTGGAATTTTTTTTTCAATTTGAGTAGATGAAAAAGATTTTTGATAAAATTGGATATTCTAAAATGTATTTCATTACTGCTTACAAAAATAGTAATTTTGTAATATTTTGTAATAATTATAAAAATAATAATTTTTTTAACACCAAGCATTCCCAGGGCACCTAGGTGGCTCAGTGGGTTGAGTGTCCAACTCTTGCTTTTGGCTTAGGCCATGATCTCACAGTTCACGAGTTTGAGCCTGTGTTGAGCCCTGCGTTTGGGCTCTGCACCCACAGTGTAGAGCCTGCTTGGGATTCTCTTTTTCTCTGCCCATCCCCCATATTCGTTCGTTCATTCGTTTGTTCATTCGTTCATTCTCTCTCAAAATAAGTAAATATGTTTTAAAAACCCAAAAACCAAGCATTCCAGAAATAAGTAACAGTGAATGGAAGTACCGGGTAATTTCACATCATATAAATACCTATTTGTGGAGGTTTTTCCAGACTTCTTCCTATAAATTAACTTCCTATTACTGTTACTACTCTTCTTTTTCTTTGGTTCTTCTCCTGTTCTTGCCATTCCTTCTCATTATTGAAGTAAAAAAAATAATTTTTTTTACATCTTTGCTATTTGCATGATGTGACACACCTGATTTCAAAATTGAAAACTTAGTTTGTGGAAACCAACTTGCAAATAAACTATAAAAGAAGAAACAAATTGAAAACTTAGTTTGTGTGTAAAATCAAGTGATATGTGACTGTGAGAAGCCAGCCATCTTGGGTCTTTTATTTTTTTGTAAGAGTGATGAGGATTGAAGCTTTTGTTTGCTTTTTGCATATTTTTATCTGAATATCCACGCGAGTGTATAAGAGTTGAAGATTTAGGCAGAATAAAACTATTTTCATGCTCCATATCAGATATTGAATGCCTTAACTGTGTCACAGTAAGATAATTTGTGTCATAGTATGTAAATGATCGTAAATCGTCTTCCATTGTGTACTATAGGCCTGTTAAATAGCTTATTGTTAGCCTGAATTTATTGATTTCCCTCCCTTACATTTACTGTTTCAGGTACCAGCCATCACTCTAACTGCTAATATTATTTGGTTTCCTGATAATTTTTTGATCCAGAAAATACCAGCAGCTGCCAAACTTCTAGACAGAAAAAGTCTTCAAGCCATTAAAATACACAGAGATACTTTCCTACAGCAGAAAGCTCAATCACTTACCAAGTAAGTGTTATGAGTACCCATAATGAGAGTGTTTAGATACTTTATAGTCTCGGATCTTACACTGACTCTAAATGTGGGGAAAATACTTGATTTTAAGATCAAATGTACCTACTCATTACCAGAGAAAAGGTTGGACAATCTCTAGGAGGCTTGAATTTTAGGAGTCTTTTGGGTTTTGTTGTAAATGTTTTAGGTTTAAACTCAGTTATCTAGGAAAATTATACTTTATGGAGATATTTGTGTGTGTATATACATATATACACACACACACACACAAACATATACATGTACTTGCATACATATATGCACATGCACGTAATTTTTATCAGACCCGTTAAATATTTTTTTTGTAAAGTGAAGTACCTGCAGTAGATGTCATTTGATGACATTAAAAACATTGTGGGTCTATGATTCAGTGATAATTTTTAGAGGGATTGACTTTATTATTTTTTATCATTAAAGCATTATTTTAATATTTACTTATTTTTGAGAGAGGGAGAGAGAGAGAGAGAAAGAGACATAGACAGAGCATGAGCTGGGAAGGGGCAGAGAGAGGGAGACACAGAATGTGAAGCAGGCTCTAGGCTCTGAGCATTCAGCACAGAGCCCGACGTGGGGTTTGAACTCACAAACCATGAGGTTATGACCTAAGCTGGAGTTGGATGCTTAACCGACTGAGCCCCTCAGGTGCCCCAGGAGGCATTGATTTTAATTTGATGCATCCCTTTTTTTAATTTGTATTTTTATGAAAGTAGCATATGCACATATTTAAAAAGTCCAAAAGTGTTACAAGTTTAAAGGGAAAAACAACTGTCCTCTGCTCATTTCCCCCCTGTATCCGAGTCCTGTTCCCTAATAGGATACTTTTAATTTTAGTTTTTTCTGATATTTACGTCCTTGTATTTTGTTGAAGTCTTACTATTGCAGATTTTCAAATGTAAACAAAAGAGCGAAAAGAGTCTGATGAGCCCCTGTGTTCTCACCACCTAGCTTCAACACTTACGTGTACTGCACATTCTTACTTGATTGCACTGCTAAAATCACACGCTGACCTGGATGAACATTTTGGTGAAGAAATGCAGGACCATGCCACTGGCCCTGTGCCGGACACAGTTTTTATCTGTGACATGATTAAAAGATAACAGGGATATTCATTCACTTTCTTTTGATCTTGACTGTCAAGGGGAAACCGGATCACTACTGCAGAATGGGGAAGAAGGAGTACATCAGGAACATAGGAGGTCTCCTAAAACATCTCTTAGTACTCCCAAGTCTTGTGAGTCGAGTCAGTGGACAATGACAATTACTCAATTCAGGCAGGACTACTCATAACAGAGATTTCAGAACTCCCTCATACCTTTTAAAACAGAACTGAGGAGGGGAAAAGACATAGTTTGGATTTAAAGATGTTAATTCAATAAGATGGAGAGACCGGGATCAGGTTAATAGTAGTAATTAAGGTGTGTGGATAATATAATTATCAGAGTCTTAATATTCCGTAATATTGTGATGCAGTTGCTAATTGCAATAATGTATTGTAATTACACCAATATGTACTTGGATTATATCCATATTCTGGAAAATGGTACTAGGGCATGTGAACTGGTAGTTTAATTGAATTTTTATGGGTCAGAGCATAGTTGGAGTCCGGTGGTGTCACATTTTTAAGAGCGACACAAAATGCCACAACCCTAAATACAGCTGATCAGGATATGTCAGATGACCTGACAGCCATGCCTTTTGAAGAATCTCTGCATAGTTTGACCTTTAAAAGAGAAATCTGAGAAATGATATGGTGAGCTCCTTAAATATTTGAGTGGTATTCAGGTTGACGAGGGAACAGATTTGATTTCTGTGGGTCTAGTTGAACTAGAACCAAAAGTTGAAGATGACAGACAATAGTAATAATTGCCAACACGATTGAGTTCTTAGTAGTGGGCATTATGCTAAAGGCTTCAGACACTTTGTCTTATGCAAACCCCGTAAATCTTCTCGTGTCAGAAATAATAAAGGTGACAAGCAATATTAACCCAATGCTTTCTATAAGCCAATAATTAAACTATTCCAGGAACTTCACATCTATTATCTCTTTTAATCATGAGTGAACCCTATGAGGTAGATACAGTAATTATGGTCATTTTATAGATAAGAAAATTGAAAAACGGAGAGATTAAACTTGCCCAAAATGAAGGTATGAACCTTCATTTCAAACCTCTGTTGACATACAAATGTTAGCATTATTTGGTGATTTGTAAACAGCTAGTAGTTGGCAGAGCTGGGCCGTTCCAACTCTAGAGCACAAGCTGTTGACTGCTACTCTGTAGTACTATTTTTATTCCGTTTTTAGATAAGGAGAATGAGGCTTAGAGAACAACTCTGTCAGGTCCCAGAGCTAGGTGTGCTAGGTGTCAAACCCATACCAGTCCTGCTGAAGAGCCTCTGCTACCGAGTCCTGGAGGCTGTACTGAGAGGTGATGCACTCTTTTCAGTAGAGCTGTGTAGGTCAAGTATAGATGACTATCAGTTCAAGATGCTGTAGGAAGTGAGTCTTATCAGGTGGAAGATTGAATAAGTTGACTTTCAAAGACCCCCTCCTTTCCTGCCCCATGATAACATTTTATGTTTCTAAATTCTTTGATTCCAAAGATATTCAGTTACCACAGAGCTCCAGGGAGCTGAAGTGGGTAGTGTCTTTTTCATTCTCCTTGCAGTTCTCCCAAAGAAACCTATAATTCACTCCACTAAAATGAAACCCAAGAGAGTGGAGACAGTGTGATCAGCATGAGTTTTATCTAATGCTTTAGGAAAAATTGAGGGAGTGACCAAGAGCTGTCCCAGTCAGACTCCAGAGTTCATTAGATAATGAGGAGGAAACAGTGGAGGACAGTTTCTCTGCTCCTGGTTCACACTAGACTCCAGCTGGCCAGGTGCCCCAGCCACATTCCCGCCCGGGGTCCACGGTTTGTAGGTTGCTGTGTTTTGCTTTTCATTCACAATGATTTTGACATTGGAAATACTGACTTTAGAGGATCGAGGTATGAACCTTCATTTCAAACCTCTGTTGACATACAAGTGTTGTCATCATTCGGTGATTTATATTAGGACAGATTTTTTCCCTTAGTGTTTTTTCTGTTTGTACTTTGAAATGAAGCTGGCCATCTGATGGAACCTTGGCTATTTTGGACTCCCTTTGCTTTTTAAAACTTGAAACAGTTTCATTTTTATATATTTACAAGTGAGGAAGATCATCTAGTGTCTGGATGTAGGAGTGATGGGTGGAGTAACAGACAACCTCTGCTTTATCCTGCATAGTCTGATCTACAACTTGAGTGAGTGTCCTTGACCGTGTTATTAGCCTTCTTCATAAGGTTATTGGTTTGATTACCATCAAGGAAGGCTCTATAATCTAGGCCTCTTCCTTCTGTTCTTGCTTATGACCTTTCTGTTCCCTCCTTTACATTGTAATCCTGCTGAATACTGATCACAGCTTCCTCAAAAGTAGAGAGGCATTGTCCTAGGACCCTGATCATTCCCTGTGTTTCACCGTTTGAAGTTGAATAATCCACAAGTCAGATGATGTTAGCACCATTTGAGGCAAAGCCAAAAGTACAACTATTGGTGTCATTTGTTTGAGGGAATCCTGGCTCAGCAGAAATTTTTCTTAGATTTGCTGCCAGCTAGGGTTTTACCTCCTTAAAAGATAGTTATAAAAATTTTTGGTGTAGTCCTTCTTCAGACTGAGTTCTTGCAGTTATGAGACTCTTTGGCAGTGTGGCTGGCCAGCGACCTCAGTGTAGGGTTCAGATCTCAGCCAGTGAGTCTCTGCAGTCCCTTGCCCAGAGTGCTACCCTCTAGCTCATTCTGACTGCCAGGAATGGGATGTTTCTCTGACCGGAGGAGGTTTTTACAGAGTTGGTGACATCAGATCCCACAAAGGGGAATTGTTCATTTTTTCACACTGAATCTTTAAAATAAAACAGAAGGGTATATTAAACAGCTTCTGGGCTAAAAATTTTCTAGTTTGAGCTATTTGAGATGCATTGATAGAGTGATTCAGTGTTTGTAATTGACCTGCAGAGGACAATTAAATTAGATTTAGTCTTTCCTGGATAGTAAAGCTTCCTAGATTTGGGCTTTTATCGTCACATGGGCTTGTACCAGTTATGATCTTGGGCACTTAACTTCTCGGTGTATTGGTTTCCTCTTCTAGCTCATGAAGTTAATGGGAGGATTAAATGAGTTACTTTGTATAAAAGAATAGTGGGCGGCGTATACTGTTCAATCAATGCAGCTTTTATATCCAGATTCTGACCACGTCCAGCCTTCCTTTCGGGTTCAAGTCGTATCCCCTTCTGCATTATCACAGTAGCTGCCTCAGTGGTTTTCCTGTTATTACCCCACTTCTCCCCTTTATGGTTTATTTTTAGCATATCAGCCAAGGTGATATTGGTCCTCTTCAAAGTTAGATCAAGTCACTCTGCTCAAATCCTATGGTGGCTTTTCCATTGAAGTCCTCCCTACAAAGTCTTACACGAATCCGTTCTACTCCCCACCCTTCCTGCCTCTCCAGCCCCAACCTCTGTACTTTTCTGATTTCCTTCTGTGTTCTCATCCCTGTTCTCTGAGCTCCAGCCATACTGACTTCATTTTATTACTCAAACAGGCCAGATACACTCACTGTTTTAGAGCATTTGCGTTTGTTATTTACTTTCCTGGAATTCTTTTCTCATGTATTTACATGTATTACTCATTCATCTTCTTCAAATCTTGGCTCAAAATCATATTTTCAGTGAGCCTGCTTTGATCACTGTAATTAAAAATGTACCTGCCACCCAAGTCTGTCTCTTTTTTCTCTCTGCTGCATTTTTTCCATAGCACATATCTAACATCTTACAGATCCTAATTATTGATTTCTTTGTTATACAACTCTCCTTTCTTCAAAGAATGTAAGCTTTATTGTGGCAGGAGTTTTATCCATTTTTTTTTTTTTTTACTGCTAACTTTTGTTTTTGTACTGAGAAACAGTGTCTGGCCTAGATAGGCATGAACATTTGTTGAACGAGTAGATTTTATATATGTGTATGTAGGATGTCTGTAGTTTAAAAACCAGAAAGATGGCTCCTGGAAGGAAATATTGTATCCCAACCAGTTCAAAGAGATGGAAATAAATTTTCTTTCTTGTGCTGAGTAACCCCAATATTTTCCTTTGTTAGAGATGTGCAGTCTTACTACGTCTTTGTGAGCTCATGGATGATGAAAATGGAATCTATTTTATCTAAAGAGCAGAGAATGGATAAATTTGCTGAAGACCTCACCAATAGATGTAATGTTTTTATACAGGTAGTTGCATCTTCTTACTTAGACTATTTTGGGGGTCATATCTTTGTTAATTCAATGTATAGAACTTATACTTTGAAAAAACTGGAAAGGATAGGATATGTTTTTGTTTGTAAAAACAAATTGATTTGGTTATGTTTGGATAGATTTTCTAATGCATGCATTTAAATCTCTATTCTCTTTGAAGTATGACTTTTGTTGCTGTATCCCATAAGTTTTGATATGTTGCATTTCTATTCTTTAGTTCAAAATATGTAAGAAATTTTATTGTGATCTTCTTTGATCTGTGGGTTATTTTGAAGCTAATTTTTAATTTCTAAAGATAAGAGGATTTCTTAGTTATCTTTTATTATTGATTTCTAGAACTACTAAAATAATTTTGATATTCTGAAATTTGTTGAGATTGCATTATGGCCCAGCCTATGGTCAACTTTGGAAAACATTTCCTGTACACTTGAAAAGAATATGTGATTTGCATTTGTTGGTTGTAGTGTTCCGTATATGTCAAGTAGGTCATGTTTGTTAATGATTTTGTCTACATATTATGTCAGTTACTGAGAGAATTGGGTTAGAATCTCCCACTAGCATTGTGGATTTGTCTGTTTACCCTTTGTTAGTTTTTGTTTAATATATTTTGAGACCAAGTGAGTGTACAGAATTTAGATTATTATATCTTCCTAATGAATTGAACCTATTATCATTATGAAATGCCCCTTTTATTTCCTGTAATGCTGTTCCATACGTCTTGTGTGTATAATACTAACATAGTTATACCACTTTTCTTTTAGTTGGGTTTACACAGTATGTCTTTTTGGATACTTGCAACCTGTTTGGTCTTCTGTAAGCAGCATAAATTTTTCCCCAGTCTGATCATCTTTATTTTTTAATTATTTTCTGTATGTCACTGCTGATGTATTTTGGATTTAAAACTAGCACCTCATGGCACCTGGATGGCTCAGTTGGTTAAACATCCGACTTCAGCTAAGGTCATGATCTTGCGGTTTGTGAGTTCTAGCCCTGCGTCAGGCTCTGCTGACAGCTCATAACCTGGAGACTGCTTTGGATTCTGTATGTCCCCCTCTCTCTGCCCATTCCCCATGAGCTCTTGTTCTCTCTCTCAAAAATATATAAACATTAAAAAAAAATTAAAAAAACCAGCACCTAATTACTTTCTATTTGTCTCACTTGTTCTTTGTCCTTTTTCTTTTCCCTTTTTTGCTCTCTTTTGAATTAATTCATCATTTTATTTCTCTTTTTGTTATGTTGCTAATTTTGTATTCTTTTACTGTTTTTTTTTTAAGATGGATTATTTAGCCTTCAACTCCAAAATAAATGAGTAGTTTTATCTCTTCCTAGACAGTCTGAGGATCTTAAACCACCTGAATTCTATTTATCCCCCCTCACTTGTGATGCTATTGTTTATTTTGATTGTCTTTATATATTAAATTTCTCAAGGCATTATTATTGCTGCTGCTGTTTTTATAGTCATGGTCCATTTAGATTTATCCATGTATTTACCTGTTCTCCTTTTCATTCTTCCTGTTCCCTTCATTCTTCTATTTGTGGAATAGCTGTTACTGTTTCATTTAAAATGTACTTCTGTTGATGAATTATCATTATTTTTTGTCTGAATATGTCTTTATTTCAACTTCATTTTTTTTTAACATTTATTTTTTGAGAGAGAGAAAGAGACAGAGGATCTGAAGAAGGCTGTGTACTGTGAGCACATAGCTCTAAGTGTTTGGTGCTTGAACTCAAACTGTGAAATCATGATCTGAGCTGAAATCCAGAGTTGGCCACTTAACCCACTGAGCCACCCAGGCACTTTTCAACTTCATTTTTGAAGGCCTTTTTGCTCCATAGAGAATTCTAGGTTGGCAGGATCCCCCACCTCCCTCTCCCATTTATTGTCTTCCAGCTTCTTTTATTTTTGTTGAGAAGTTAGCTGTTGGTTTTCTTGGTTTCTCGATGTGAGTCTTCCTTTAACTGCTTGTAAGGTTTACTTTTTGGTTTTTAGCAATATTACTTTACCTAGGTATAGATTTCTTTGTGTCAGTGCTGCTTGGGATTTGTAGAGCTTCTGGAATTTGTGTAAAATTCTCAGCCGCTGTCTCTTCAAGTACTATTTCTGTTTCATTCTCTCTCTTCTTATTTTCTCTTTAGCTATGTCTAATCTGCTGGTAAGCCTATCTACTGAATTCTTAATTTTAATTATTTTTCTTTTTAGCTTTTTTTTATAGTTTCCATTTCTTTTTCTGAATAAATTTTGTTTCTTTTTCTTCAACATATTTAGCATAATTATTTTGAAGCCTGTGTCTAGTAATTTCATTATTTGGATATTTCTGTTATCTATGTTTCTCTTGTTTTTTTGGATATATCTAATCTCTTTGTATGCCTGGTTATTTTTAGTAATGTGCACATTGTATATGAAAAACTGTGGATATAATTTGAAAATCTGGATATTGTTTTTCTTTCTCCAGAGAGGATTTAACAATCTTTGCTTTTGATAAACACTAGGACAACTAGCAACCCAGATTGCCTTAATTCACTTGTGGATTGGGATGATTTGAAATGGGATCTAAATCTTATGATGGCTATTTTTTTGAGTTCACCCTTTCTTTTAGGGGGTAGTTTTTCAGGATCTCAATCCAGAACCTAGGTTTATAGGACCTCCTTCCCTCTTTGATGGGCCATGAACTCCTGTTTTTATCCCTCTCCTTCTTGTGAGATGTTGAAACATAACGTTTGGCTTCTGTCTTTATTCTCCTTTGGAATGGGCAGCTGCTTCTTAAGGGAAAGCAGCCTCAAATGCTAGGCTCTCTTCTCTGGGTTTCTTTCTTTCAGGTTTTGGCTTTATATTTCCTTACCTTCTTGATAGCTCTTCGATACCTTCTGAGAGATTAAAAAAAATGTTTTGTCCAGATTTGCTTTTGTATTTTGTAAGGTTAGTCCAAATTATTTATTCTTCCATTAACAAAAACAGACCCTAGACCTCTCCCATTTAGATTTTTAAAATACATCCTTCATATATATATATATATATATATATATATATATATATATATATATATATATATCTTTCACAAATTAATGACCATCTGGGGACCCATGGGTTCTTTCTCCTCCATT
>NC_043709.1:16256850-16272790 GCF_006229205.1 Suricata suricatta | reverse complement strand
CCTGTAGCTGAGAAGGTAAGACTTATAGCTCTTTCCTGTGTGTATGCTCTAAGCTCTGGTCTTATTGTTACCTTTCTTAGATGCTGCCTTCTTCTCATTTCTTATTCTATTAACTTTGCACATCTCTTTATTGCAGAGATATTATTGGTTCAGAGAAAATCCCCCCTCCCACCCACACTAAGTATCACTTCTTTACTGAGCCACTGTTACACTGAGGGGGGGTACTTTATGTCGCATATGGTAGAGGACTAGGAGAAGGTTGAGAGTCACTAGCATATGGGTTCTGCCCCAGCTCCTTTAATATGCCCATAGTAGTATAGTTTAGGTTCATCTCAAAACTGTACGTGTATCTTCTTTTGGTCCTTTTATAAATCTAAAGAATCTCTGTTTCTGTGTTTTCTGTGTCGCTTTTTAGATCTAAATGAAAATATATCTAAGAGGTAATATCCTTTTTCCTGTTTTCTTATTCCATCCCATTTCCATGGGTTTAACTAGCACTAAAATCTTTTTTAAACCTCACAAGACCTTAGTTCTTCCTTGGTGAATAGAAGGGCAGGAGAGAGTCTGTTCTTACTGGGCTGGAAGGAGCGAAGATCTGATTAGGACCGAGGTGGGCAGGGGGCCTTGTAGGGGGGACCGGCCCAGGGGAAAAGGAAAGGGGGACTTGGCTTGGAACTGAGAACGACCTTTCAGTATCTGAATCGGCCACATAGCAGCCCTCCTGCTCCCTCTTAGTTTCCAGTTCCTGGTTCCTTAGAGTCCTTACTTAGCACTTGTCTGCAGCAGAGAGGAGTCTTTGTACTCGTGTCTGGCAGGTAAGATAAGGGTGACTAGATAACTTCTGGACGTTCTGATCATTTCTCTGAAGGGTTTGTGTGCTTTTTTTAATGGGAAGATTCTTTAACTTTGCTTATATCCTTTAATTTCAACAGTACTGAACTTATGGTATATAATAGGTTAAATACACCTTTACGGGTTGCTTTGAAACTTCACCATCATGTATAACATTGTGTGAGAAGGAGTATTTCAGAATCATAAAGAGGAGATTTAAAATGAACTTTAAAAACAATAGTTATTGGCAGGTTGAGGAATAATTATTGTTACATAGAGAATGAAATGTTGCAGAAATGAAACTTTTCCTTGTGATTATAATCAGTGTTTTATTTTTTTTAGGGCTTCTTATATGCATACAGTATTAGTACCATTATTAAAACCACAATGAATCTTTACATGTCGATGCAGAAGCCAATGACCAAAACCTCAGTTAAGGCATTATGCAGGCTTGTAGAACTTCTCAAGGTAGGTTTGAGATTATTTTGCCTTGCCACTATAATTGAGAATTGACCTGTGCTTAAATTAATGTGATCTTGTAATATTTGACTTCTTGATCATGAGAATTAAAAATTGTGGGAAAGTATACTTACCTCCCAGTTGGCTAGGAAACTAGCCATTGAAAGAAATTTCTGAATAACTTTATGAATGCCCAGTATGTTTAAACTTTAAAATTAGCATGTATTGAGAGAAGAAGGAAATGAGAAGCTTAAGTATTAGTAAAGTTTTACTCATGGAAGTTTTAAGCATGTTGCCTGAATCATAAAAGAATATGACATGGCACAAAAATTGATGTATAGATCAGTGGAACAAATAGGAACCCCAGAAATAAACATATATGGTCAATTTTGACAAAGGAGCCAGGAATATACAGTGGGGAACATACTCTTTAATAAATGGTGCTGGGAAGACTGGACAGCTTTCTAATGCCGTACACAAAAGTTAAGTCAAAATGGATTAGAGACTTAACTGTGAGACCTGAAACCATAAAAATTCTGGAAGAGAGCACAGACAAGTAATTTCTTTGACATCAGCCATAACAGTAATTCTCTAGATATGTCTTCTAAGGCAAGGAAAACAAAACAAAAATGAATTATTGGGACATCATACATCAAAATAGAAGGCTTTTGCACAGCAAAGGAAACCATCAACACAACAAAAAGACAACTGACTGAGTGGGTAAAGGTATTTGCTAATCCTATATCCTATAAGTGGCTAATATCCAAAATATATAAAGAACTCATACAACTCAGTACCAAAAAAAAAAAAAAAAACCAAAACAAAAAAACAGCCAAACAATTTAATTAAAACATGGGCAGAGAACCTGAATAGACATTTCTCCAAAGAAGACATACAGCTGCCCAGTAGGCACTTGAAAAGATCCTCAACATCACTCATCATCAGGAAAATGCAAATCAAAACCACAATGAAATATCCACCAGTTACAAAGGCTAATATCAAAAACACTAGACATAAGTGTTGTTGAGGATGTGAAGAAAAAGGAACCCTCATGCATTGTTGGTGGGAATGTAAATTGATACAGCCACCTTGGAAGATAGTATGAAGGTTCCTCAAAAAGTTAAAAATAGAAATACCGTATGATCCAGTAATTCCAGTACTGTGTATTTGCCCAAAGAAAATGGAAATACTGATCTGAAAAGAACCGCCCCCTGTGTTATTGCACATTATTTACAGTAGCCAATGTGCAGAAACAAGCTAAGTGTCCATCAGTAGGTAAATGGTTAAAGGGGTGGCATACATGTTATACAGCCACAGAAAGGATGAGATTGTGACATTTGAGACAGCATGAATGGACCTGGAGGGTATTAATGTGAAATAAGTCAAACAGAAAGATAACTCCCATATGATTCCAATCATAAGTGGACTCTAAAAAAATAAACAGAAAGCAGAATCAGACCGATAATAAAACAGGGAACGAACTGAAGATTGCCAGAGGACGGGTGTGGGGGGTTGTGTAAAACGGTTGAAGGGGAAAGCGTGGTACAGGCTTCCAGTTATGGAATGGACAAGGCACAGGAATAAAGGAATAAAGGTACAGCGCAAGGAATACAGTCTGTGATATTGAAATAGTGTAATGGGACAGTTGGCAGCTACATTTGTAGTGGACAGAGCATAATGTATAAATTTGTCACATCACTAGGGTGTAAACATTGTGAAACTAGTGTAACATTGTGTATCAACTATACTAAAAAAAAGACCTCCATTTTGTAGTCTTTAAATGTACACGATGCTAGTCAGCATGAGGCCAGTTATTTTGTAGTTTAGAGAAAGTACTGTAATCTTGTGATTTGAATACTTCTGGAAATATGACAAAATGTTCATACTCAATGGAAGTAAAAAAAATAAAAATAAAACCCCTTGTAGGCAGGAGAGCCCACTTAACCTTTTATAAAAATAAAAATAAAAATTTCCTAGTAAATTTCTGCTAATGCCTTTAGATTTGCTTAGGAAATAAAATCTTGTGGAGATTTTTACCCTCTTTTTTTTAAAAAATGTATTATTACTTATACAGAAATGCGAGTATATGTGTACATGCATATATATTTAGTAAACATAATTTTAAGAAATAACAGCACTTAAAAACCCACCATCCCATTTAAGAAATACTAATATTTTCAAAAGCCCCCTGTGTTGTGCTCTGATTACATCTTCTCCTGCTCCCTCAGAGGACACTGCTGTCCTACACTTTATGCTTATCATTCCCTTGTTTTTCTTTTTAGTTTACCACATTTGGATAAAAGTATAAACCATTCATCATTTAGTCATGTGTGTTCTTGAAGTTTATATAAATAAGTAATACTTCATGTAGTTTTTTATTTCTTTTATAAACTGAGGATTTTGTATCTGAACTTCCATGTTGGAATGAGTAGCTGTGATTCTGTCATTTTCATTGCTGTGCAGCTTTCCTGTAGATGAACTTCTGGGTGATTTCCAGTTGCTATTATATACAGGGTTGCTGTTCTTGTATCTGTTTCTTGGTGTTATTGTGCCACAGTTTTTGTGAGGTTTGTATCTACCAGGCGATTGCTGGGTTGTGTATTATGTACATGTTCAGCTTTTCGAGATAATGCTAAATTGATTTCTACAGTAGTTAGAGCAATCGGTTTATATACCTCTGCAATAGATTAAATTTCTCATTGTTCCCCAACTGGCCAACACTGGTATTATCTGGCCTTTTTTTTTTTTTTTTTTTTTTTGGTGGGAGGTAAATGATTTTATATTTAATGTTTATTTCCCTGAATGTTTTATTAACTTGTGTGAAAAATCAGTTCATTTCTTTTTTGTTCAGTTTTCTATTGAATTATTTACCTTTTTAAAAAATTATTTGCCTTTTAAAGATGTGTCATGCATTTATTCTGAGTCTTAAACCCTTGTGCATGGCAGATATTTTCTCATATGTCTGCTGGCTTTTTTATTTTTTTAAACAGTGGCTTCTTAATTCTTAAGAAATTCTTACTTTTAATATAATTGAATTTACCAATCTTATCCTATATAAGGATGTGTTTGGATCCCATTTACAAATTCCTTACCTCAAGGTCTTAAAGATATTTTATAATTTTGCCTAAAAGTTTTAAGTTGATTTTCACGGCATTACTTGTGGTTCTTTTTAGGCGATAGAGCATATGTTCTACAGAAGAAGCATGGTTGTGGCTGATTCGGTTTCACATATAACACAGCACCTTCAACATCAGGCTCTTAATTCTATTTCTGTAGCCAAGGTATGAAGGTTATTCTGGATTCAGCATAATTATCTTTTTAGTTTGCCCTTCTGTTGTTTTATATGTGTTTTTTATTTTTAAGCAGATTTTTTTTAAAGTTTATTTCTTTTTTAGACAGCATGAGTGAGGGAGAGTCAGAGAGACAGAGGGAGAGAGAGAATCCCAAGTAGGCTCCATGCTGTCAGCGCAGAGCCCAATACAGGGCTTGAACTCACCAACCATGAGATCATGACCTGAGCCGAAATCCAGAGTTGGACACTTAATGGACTCACCCAGGTGCCCCATATGTTTTTTTTTTTTTGTTTTGTTTAGTCTGTTTACTCCATTCCTTCAAACATAATATTTCTTGTTCCTTTTTATCCATGATATTTTAGGATTGTTACTTAGAGCAACCAGCGTTATTTTAACTCTGAACTTGCAGCATGGAATAACATTAACACTCCACTATTAAAAAATGACATTGTGGGGGCGGCTGGGTGGCTAAGTTGGTTAAGCATCTGACTTTTGATTTTGGTTCAGGTCATGATCTCATGGTTGTGAGATTGAGCCCTGCTTCAGGTTCTACACGGACAGTGTGGAGCCTGCTTAAGATTCTTTCTCTCCCTCCCTCGTACCCCCCCCAGTTGTGCTTTCTTTGTGTCTCAAAATAAATAAATAAACATTTAAAAAATGACATCGTGTGTAGTTTTAAAATGCCTCTTTTTTAAAGAAATAATTTCTTTATTACATTAATATAGAAATTTAGAATCTGGCCTATGCTGCTATCTTGAACTGCCTTTCAAAAAGTCTAATGTGGAAATTTAAAAACATGCCTAATACATTTGCTGTCCCCGACAGCATTAAATGGTAGTGTTACACAAGTAAAGCACATATTGTCAGAAAAACTGATCAAGGAAAGCATTTGTATACGCTCTCTTAAATTGAATCACGGACTAGATTACCATGACAGTTTTTCTTCTGAGTCTTTGTAATTGCTTCAGAAATAAAACTTTCATTTCTTGCTTTGTCTCCTTTTGTCTTTTAGAAAAGAGTAATTTCTGACAAAAAATATAGTGAACAGCGTCTTGATGTGCTTTCTGCTCTGGTTTTGGCTGAGAACACTCTAAATGGACCAAGCACAAAGCAACGAAGACTTATCGTATCTTTGGCACTAAGTGTTGGCACACAAATGGTAAGCGTATTGCTATTATGGAAGGAAACTGAGATCTGAGATTTCACAGTTCCCTTGTTACTGACCCAAGAAGCTTGTCCTTACGTTGACTGCAACTTCTCTGTCATTCTTTCCCCTCCCTAATAGAAAACATTTAAAGATGAAGAACTCTTTCCGTTGCAAGTAGTCATGAAAAAGCTGGATCTTATCAGTGAGCTTAGAGAGAGGTAAGTAGGGATATGTAATGATACTCAAAAGACAAGGCTAGTAGAAGCATCAGTTTTCTTTTTAGCAGAGCAAGAGAGGAAGTATAACCCAGATACACCATTAGTTTGTCTTGTCACTCCTTTAGCCTGACCAGTGACTGGCTGATGAGACTATGACTGGGGATCATATTTCTTTAACTTTGCTTCTATAATAAGGAGATAGTTTCTGGAAGAACTCATTGAGGAAACACGGTATCTGTCACCTTTAGAGCATCTGCTAGACCCTAGACCCTGATGCATATTGTGATTGCTTTATGAGTATCCTAGTGGACTTTTAAAATTGCTGCTTCATAACAAAGTTTCACATTTATAGATTCATGTCACAAAGTTTTCTATAATTTTATTTTGACATATTAATTGGAAGTAATTCTTTAAAATGACTTAGTTTTTGGAAGGCTTATTTTTATAGCCCTTTGTGACTTCCATTGTTTTCTTTTAATTGAGGAAGCAATATGTTTCTTCAGGGGAAAATGGGTCTTCTGAATTTTGATTCCCAGGTGAATTAAGGTTATAGCACAATTTTTCATTGAAAGCTTGTATTTATAACAATATTTTTATTCTAAGAAGCTGAGACTTTAAGTGTAGGTAGTAGCGTTTAGCTTTCTATCTTCACCTTCTTCATTATAAGATACTTCATGAACATTTTTTTGCCCCTAAATGGTGTGAAATAGTCACTTGGCAAAGATTATCGGCAGGTGAAGTATAGCTTTTTTGTTTTCTTTGTTTTGTTTTGGTCACAGTTTTTTAAAAGGTTCTGCTTTTCAACTTTAAGACAGGTAAATGGTATATGTGATGCAAGTATTGTAAATTCAGTCCTATCAAATAGTATTGAAAAATTTTAACTCTATTTAAAAGTTATGTATATCAAGTATGCTTTAGAACTAAAGTTTGTGTGCCGAATTCTGACACTGTCAGATATTAGAGTTTTGTTACCCATTGTTCAATGTAAAAAGTATTTATTTTGTGGTTTTTCTGTACTAATTTTGGGTTAAGTGATATAGGGGATACAAAAATGAGAAATACTGAGCTCTTACCATTGTGATGTATAATGTCGTTCCTTTCATTATTTTGGTGGTGAGGGAAGTGCTTCAATTTTGCTACCATTAACTACTACTTTACATTGTAGAGTCCAAACACAATGTGACTGCTGTTTTTTGTACTGGCATCGAGCTGTCTTTCCAATTTATTTAGATGATGTATATGAAAATGCTGTTGACGCAGCCAGATTACACGTAAGTGAGGAATAATATAAAAATAATCTCATCATTTTAGTCACTGTACAAACCATTGTGATTAGTTTTAAATATAATCATTTGACTTAGTAGGTCATTTAAAAAATGACTGCTAATGTTTTTACAATACTGTCCATATTTAATAAACATTTATACAGCCTGCAGTTAAACTTGATATTAATACTTACGAATGTCAATATATTTAACTCTTTTACTCATATTCCCATTCTCATTTTGCTTGATACTAGTTTATGTCACCAAAGGCTGACATTTACTTGTCAGCAAGGAATATGTTACTCAGATCTTTCCATTTCTTTATGGAAGTAAATATTTGAATGTTTAAAACAAGAAAGGATAAGTGAATGTGAGTTTTTCTTTGATTTAAAATATATTCTTTAGGGAATAAAATCTGGCTCTTCTTATTTAGGAAAGTAAGACAAGCATATCTGAAAAAAAATTAATGTTCAGGTTGAAGTTTTGTCTTTAAAGATAGATAATTCACCTTTGGTTTTTCTACATTCATGAATATTCTGATTTTCTTCTTAGTACATGTTCAGTGCTTTACGTGACTGTGTCCCTGCTATGATGCATGCCAGGCATTTAGAGTCCCATGAAGTCCTCCTGGATTGCTATGACAGAGAGATCACGGAGATCTTAAATGAGGTAACCCCATATTTGAGACTGCCTTCCAAATGCCGGTTTTAAGTTTTTCAATGCTTGGAAAAACTTTCTGCATTGAAGCTTTCATTTATATATGTATTAAAAAAAATATACATATATATATATGTATGTATATATATATATATATATATATACACACACACATGTAAGTAGTAATGTAAATTACTTATGAATCACTGTCTAGAATGAAGGAACTCTTCAATATCACTCTTAGTCTCAATTGGTCTTTAATTCCTAATTTTATATAGAAATACAGACTAGGGATTTGGGAAAAAATTTTCACTTTAGTGACTAGCAGATTTAGAGTGTAAAGTTGACTTTTAGATGCTGCTAATGGTATTGCACTTCTGGCAGCTTAAGTCGTGATATTTTATTGAGTTATTTGGAGAGCTGCTGACCAAAATTTCCATATTTAAAGATTTGTTTGTGTAACACATAATTCAGATGCAGTGTAGTATTCTTGTTTTACTGGAATTCATATTATAAACACATCTTTAAATTTTCATCTAGCAATATTACATGGGGGGAGAGAGAGAAAAATGAGTAAAGTTCACAATATGAACCATATACAGGTTGATAAAATTTTGAAAATTTTATGTAATTTCTTATATTAACTATTCTTCTTTAAAAATAAGATACACGTCTGGCCAGTATTTAGAACTTCATGGTAGACCAGAAAAGATGATTGATTGCATGACCTTTAGTACAATGAATTTTGTGATTTATTTTTTTCTTAACGATTACCGTAAGGAAGCTTTTTAAAATTTTTTCTTGCTTTTTCTCGGGACCTTTCCTTCTTTGTTTATGGTTTCCACAAATGTTTGTACTGTATTTTTAAAAAATGTTTATTTTTGAGGTTGGGGGGATAGGGGCAGAGAGAGAGAGAGACACAAATCTGAAGCATGCCTACGTTGGTTGCTCAACCAACTCAGCCATTCAGGCACCCCTAAGTGTTATACTTTATATTGTATGTTCACATTTCTTATAATGAAGCTATCAGACATTAGCTTTTTCAAGTTCTTTTCAAAGAGTTTTAAAGTATTAATGAAAATGAAAACCTCAGAATTTATCTAACTGTTTGGTGGTCAAATAATCATTGGTTTAAAATGGAGAACAGGGGCCCCTGGGTGGCTCAGTTAGTTAAGCGTCCGACTTTGGCTCAGGTCATGATCTCACATCCTGGGTTCGGCCCCATGTCAGGCTCTGTGCTGACAGCTAGCTCAGAGCCTGGGGCCTGATTCGGATTCTGTGACTCCCTCTCTCTCTGACCCTCCCCTGTTTGCAATGTCTTTCTCTGTCTCTCAAAAATAAATAAAAACATAAAAAATAAAATGGAGAACAACAGTACCTGGCTGACTCAGTTGGTGGAGTGTATAACTCTTGATAAGTCAGTTGTGGGTTCAAGTCTCACATTTGGTACAGAGATTATTTTAAAATCTTTTTTTTTAATGTTTACTTTGAGAGAGAGAGAGACAGAGACAGAGAAAGAGTGGGGGAAGGAGAGAGAGAGAGGGAGACCTAGAATCTGAAGCACGCTCCAGGCTCTGAGCTGTCAGCACAGAGCCCAATGTCGGGCTTGAACCCACGAACCATGAGATCATGACTGAAGCCAAAGTCAGACTCCTAACCAACTGAGCCACACAGGCACCCTATTTAAAAATCATTTTTAACAAGCTTAAAAATAAAATGGAGAACAAATGGAAAAATAAAATTTTTATTCCTGATAAAAATAATATTTTACCATAGCCTATTTAGATTCTTAAACTAGTTTGACAAACACTTTCATCATTGAACTGATTATAAAATTCTAATGGTCAATAATAGATGCCTTAGAGGAATAGGGCAATAGGAATATCATTTTTGAAAATTATCAATTTCTTTGTGAATAGCATTTATTGGACAAGTTATGCAAGGAAATAGAGAAGGATCTGCGGCTTTCCGTGCACACTCATTTGAAACTGGATGACCGAAACCCTTTCAAAGTTGGCATGAAAGACCTGGCCCTTTTTTTCTCTTTGAATCCAATTCGATTTTTCAATCGTTTCATTGACATTCGAGGTGAGTGTTTTGCTTTCCTTCTTCAAGTCATATTCTGTACCAGTTTGCCCTTAAGTGTTAAAGAATGAGTAACAAAAAACTTAGAGTGTATTTTTGTGTTATTAATTTATTCTTTAATTCCTTTCTAAAGTTTCTTCATTTTTATTTTTCTAGTACCTTATTTTAAAGGAAGAAATATGATATTCAAAGACAAGTTATTTCCAAAAGTTTCATTTCTCTTTTCTACTTTTTCACAAATCAAAATTTTATTTGTTAATATATTTATTTTTGGTAGCTTATGTAACTCACTACCTAGACAAGACCTTCTACAATCTAACAACAGTAGCTCTTCATGACTGGGCCACTTACAGTGAAATGAGAAATTTAGCTACCCAGCGTTATGGATTGGTTATGACAGAGGCTCATCTTCCTAGTCAGACTCTGGAACAGGTATAGTATAAAGCGTTTCTACTTCTAGCACAGTGTGTTTGTAGCATGACAGCATTTCTCTAAAAAGTCTTTTTTTCCTCTTAGCACATATTTATAATTGAAGAAAATATTTGCCGTATAGAACTACGTACTTGGCAAGAGTAAAAACGTAGACGGCGCTGATTTGCTTTATGAATAGTTCACCACAGGCTTTCGGTTTATACTCCACCTTCTGTCGAACATCTGATAAATGCATAGATTTAGACACATGGTTTCAGCAATGAAGTAGTGGGATAGTGAGGTGGTGACTTGTGCAGAATTGTAAGAAGTTTAGTCAAGATCACAGTGAAGGGTTTTAAATTTAGATACAACATATAAACATCTTAAGAAATGGTTAAATGTATATGATTATAAATATATTCTTAAAATGATGAGTGCATAGAAGCATTTTGTTTTCCTAATTCAGTAAGCTAATTTACAATATGGCAAGATCTCATGAGTGCAGAAGTTTATGTTTTTGGTTAATTTGCCTGTATTTTTTCTAAGAAAATCCAAAAATAATATTTATCAAAAATTTACTCAGTTCTGAAATTTGAGGATCATAACTTTTCTTTCATCCTACTGCGTGTAGGAACCATTACTGGGATCAGTTTGTATTTCCTTTCATTCATTTATACATTTAGTATTTACTGAGAAGCTACTAGGCACCGAACTATGTTTCAGGATGCAAAATGTACTGACGACCAAGGGGGAGGAAATGCGAGTAAACAATTTTTAGCTTGAAACATGAGCAAAACAATGATAAAAACTTAAAGGGATATTGTGATGCTCTTTGGCCACAGTTAGAAAAACTGTGGGACAATTTGTATTAGGTGTTAGAGTGATAACTGAATAAGGATTCTTAGTAGGTAACTTGTACATTAAAGGCAGTCTAGTGTAATTAAAAGAAGCCTAAGGATTTGTAATTAGACTTTCTAAAAATCCCTGGGTTCTGCCTCTTCCTAGCTGTTTGACCTTGGAGAACTCCCTTAGCTTCATTTTCTTCAGCTGTGGAATTTAGAAGACTAATACCTCATTTTTTGAGAATAACATAAAAAGAACGTTCCTTGCACAGTGCCTGAACAATAGTATGTATTTTATAAATATCACCACATATCCTGACTACCTTGTAGAATCTGGCCATTAGTTTATTTAGTAAAATATATACAGAAGATTTTTGGGAAGACGAATATTCTCAAGAATGGTGGGGAAATGATTGAGTCATGGATCTGTGAAATTTCAAATGTAACTGTTCCTGCCCTTACGAAAGGGGTGAGGTAACAAGCGGCCAGGCTTCCCTAGGAAGATAGTCCTGCTTGTCGCAGTTAGAAGGCTCCTTACCCTTTGGTCACACTCTTTGTATGGTTGTTTTCAAAGTAGTTTTAAATATTGGTAGTAAGTCACTATATTGATGCAAGTGTGACTGTTTATAATTAGAACCGTGTGGGTTGTTTTGTAGGGCTTGGATGTTTTGGAAATTATGAGAAATATTCATATATTTGTGTCTCGATACCTCTATAATCTCAACAATCAGGTGAGTGGGTTTTAGAATTTTTTTTTTTTAATGTGGGTGGAGGTATAATAGGAAGGCTGAGGGGCAAAGAATTGATTCTCACAGTGGAAACTAGTGAAATAAAGCAGAAAATAATTGTTTAGAGATTATTTCTTTGATTATATTCTTGAATGACATTCCAATTATCTTTAATGAAATAGATTCTAAATTTTCTTTGTGTAACTGACCAGCATCTGCTATGGATTGTGTTGTTATTTAGTGTAAGTTTGTTTCATTGCAGATTTTTATTGAACGGACAAGCAATAACAAACATTTGAACACTATTAATATTCGGCATATTGCTAATTCAATTCGAACACATGGCACAGGAATCATGAATACGACAGTAAGATTTTTGGGGATTGGGTGGGTAATAGACTCCTGTTTAATTTAGTAGTTTGGGAAATAGTTTTTCTCATAGAACATTCTGGTAAATAAACACTACTGCTTGTTTATGTTATACCTGCATTTCCATTCTTCTGGTTGGTATAATTATAATGTCTGGGGAGGGGCCACCCAGCTGGCTTAGTCGGTAGGGCATGTGACTTGATCTTGGGTTTTTGAGTGTGAGCCCCATTTGGGTGTAAAGGTTACTTAAAAATAAAATCTTAAAACTGTGGCACTACAGTTGTGTTGGATGTGATGGGAGCTCTGTGATTCAAAAGGCATTTTCAAATGTCTCACCATCTCAGGGTCATCTTCATAAATAGTACTGGAGCTTTGGGAACATGGGCATAAATGTATGTGTATCTGTGTGGATTGTCTCATGTCCTTTGTTGCTTTTGCATGTGAGCCATTGATAGTTTATTAACATTACTCATGCTCTTTTTGAGGGGGGAGAGCTTACCTATTATTTGATATCCATAAAAGTAGAAATTTACTCAAAATATATTGAATCTTAGAAGTGGACATTCAATCAGTTGAGGGAATCACTTGAATTTGTATCCTATTTTTTTCTTCTGTGGAAAAGAGCAGTCTTTGACTTTACCAGGTTTTCAGGGTACTCTTAATTTGTCCTTGAGGAAAGAAGAATATGAATGCTTAAATAGTAAAGTATTATTAAGCATGTTTGAAAGTAAAGGAATAGGGAGGAGTTACATAAGTGGAAATTACATAAGGACCATTTTAATATTCAGTGGGGAGTCATTAAAGTATTTGAGCTGATAGGAGATGTGATTGGTGTTCTGTTTCAGTGGTTTCCAATACAGAAATGACAGAGTCTCTAATTTAAGGAGTCATCCATGTGAGGTCATGGCTGAACTTTTAAGGATGAAGTCTTTTTTGACCTTGGATCTGTCAGAAATCTCATTCCTGTAATATAATTGTGTGTGTATTTTACATGTCTGGGACACTGTGCTAGGTGCTCTGGGGAGAACAGTTCCTGCTCTCGTGGTGATTACTCTCTAGCAGGGATATAGTCAGGCAGTTGATCACACTAATGAACGTACATTCCTGATGTCTAATGATGACAAAATTAGCATAGAAGAAATAAGATGAGGGGCCCCTGGGTGGCTTAGTTGGTTAAGCGTCCGATTTTGGCTCTGGTCATGTATGATCTCACGGTTCGTGGGTTCCAGCCCTGTGTTGGGATGACAGCTCAGAGCCTGGAGCCTGCTTTAGATTCTTTGTCTCCCCATTTCTTTGCTACTCCCCAGCTCGTGCTCGCTCGCACGCTCTCTCTCTCTCTCTCTCTCTCTCTCTCTCTCTCTCTCTCTCTCTCTCTCAAAAATAAACATTAAAACAAACAAAAGCCTGGATGATCCCAACAGGACACATAAAAAAAGAGAGACCTTAGGTCAGAGATTGGCAGTTACCCATTATTAAGAGTAGGAAGGTTAGGGGTGCCTGGGTAGCTCAGTCAGTTAAGCATCTGACTGGGCTTAGGTCATGGTCTCATGGTTTGTGGGTTTGAGCCCCACGTCAGGTCCTGTGCTGACAGCTCAGAGATTCTGTGTCTTCCTCTCTGCCCCTCCCCCAACTCAGGCTCCGTGTCTCTATCTCAAAAATAAATATTAAACAGAGTGGGAAGAATAAAGAGGAGACTATTTCCACTAGACTAGTAGTAAGGAGATCAAGAAAAAGCAGATCAAGAAAAAGTTATAAGAAAGTACCTATTTCTAATACCAGGTATAAGAAGCCTGTTAAAAATGGCATATATTTATCAAAACAGTAGTAGTATTTGAGGGTGGAGGAGATGAAAATTAGTATAAGGCTTCCATCTGTAAGTCAAAGATAATGTTATTTTGGCTTTAATCTCAGCTCAGATTCAACTTTTTCAGCATTTTCTGAGTCCCTGTCAGGGCCTTTTATTATTATTCATTTTCAAAGCACTGGCACTTCTCATTGTATGAATTATTACTTATTTAATAATTTATTTCACATGTACCCATTTAAATGTCTGTTCCTCCTGGTAGAATATAGACTTCATGATGACAAGCGTCATGTCTAGCACGTGAGCAGGTACACCCTGCCTTGTGCAAGGAGCTGCTCAAAATATTCCAGGGCAGATCATTGCCTATCTTCCTTCAGGACAGTTCAAAGAGCACTGTGTTTCTTATTTTAGTATTGTTCTCAACACGGAGGTTAGTAGTAAGTAGTCTTAGAGATAGACGAACAGGAACTTCTGATTGTGGCTTATGCTGTTAAAGCTGGAGTGTCAAGTTTGGTTTTTTGATTCTCATTATAACTCTTAGTTCTACTATGAGAATATTTTCCTTTTATTATTTTTTTCCTTTTATAAGTTGTTAAAATATCTAAGGGGAGCTTATAGAAAGTTCTGTAAACTTGGACAACAAAGAAAAACTTCATTTAAATATTTTCGGTATGAATTAGGCTTTGTAAATATTAGACTTTATGAAATCTCATTTAGAGTTTATAGATGATGGTTGTTATTCAGTCACATTGATTTGACATTTGTATATTAATTTCTCCCAATTTTTTGTATTTTAATTTTATAGGTTAATTTCACCTACCAATTTTTGAAAAAGAAGTTTTATATATTCAGCCAGTTTATGTATGACGAACATATCAAATCCAGATTGATAAAAGATATTCGGTTTTTCAGGGAAGTCAAGGACCAGAATGATCATAAGGTATTTTTAAAATTATTTTTATATTCTTTTTAAGGTAGTTTGATTCAGCTGTTGAGTATATAGTAGATGTTTATGCTGAAGTTCATTATGAGGCTCTGTAATGGTATTGTAGTTTTTTTGGTTATTTTTCACAATAATGTCTTCTAGATCTGGCCTCCAAGTTTCTTATATTTTCCCTTAGAGTTTCTTACTCATAGGCTTAACTATAAGAATCCCTGTAGCCAGTTGTTACTTTTCTTTATTTAAAAATAATGCAGAAGTAAAACATGCTTATTTTGAAAATGTTTAACCAATGTAGAACGCACAAATTAAATGACCTCCCTCATTTTGCTTTCCTCCCAGTTCCATTCTCTGGAGGCAGTTGCTGTTAACATTGTGATACGGTGCTTTTAGATGTTTGTGTGATAAACTGTTTGCATATACACGTATTGCTTTTTCTTCCTAGCAAAAATGGAGAATATGACACAGATTATTTTACAGTGTGCTTATCACATGTCTCTACATAGAGAAGATCTACCTCATTCTTTTTAACAGTTGATAGTAAAGATGTATACACCTTGGCTTATTTCACCTTCTCCCACTGCCAGATATTGAGTTTTTTCTGATTTTTTAACGTTACATACAGTGCTACAGGGAACATCCTTAGACATTTATCTCTATGTATTAGGACATTATTTCTTTTTTTTTTTTTCTTCTCCATAATATTTTATTGTCAAATTGTTTTCCATACAACACCCAGTGCTCTTCCCCTTAAGTGCCCTCCACCATCACCACCACCTCTTTTCCCCCCTCCCCCTTCCCCCTCAACCCTCAGTTCATTCTCAGCATTCAATAGTCTCTCAAGTTTTGCATCCCTCTCTCTCCCCAACTCTCTCTCCCTCCTCCGCTCCC
>NC_043709.1:16238025-16256750 GCF_006229205.1 Suricata suricatta | reverse complement strand
TGCTAGACCTATGAGTGCAAACATATGGTTTCTGTAGGACATTATTTCTGAAACGGGAATTGCTTGAAGAGAAATTTCTAGGGCACAGAATATGAATATTTAAAATTCTAATATATGTTGCCATGCACTCTAAAAATACCACACCCATTTTTCCTTCACCCGCTGTGCTGAGTTTTCTAATAATGAAGAGAAATGTAAGTCGTACCAGTACAGAGGCATGTAGCCATGTGGCTAGAGAACCAGGATGCTCAGATGGGTTTTATATTTGATTTGCCACATATAGAACTATTTTGGTTACCGTTAGCATGACCTAGTTTAGGCCCTCTAGCGCATTAGGTGGTAGTTTTCATCAATGTCAGAGCAGTAAAATATTACTTCCTAGTAAAATAACTAAATAAAACTACAGATTATAATTATAAGTAGAGAATCATATTAACTCTCTCCTTTTTATTGAAACAGATAACTCGTATTCAGAGAAATAATCATTCTGTTGTTTGAGAATTAGTTCCATTTGTTATTAATATAAAATGAGTAATTTTCTTACTCTTTTAATCAGCTAAGACTTGAAAAATAATTTTTTATTGGAGATGGCAATTAGAAATTTTAGCTCAGCTGATGTGTGTTATTTGGGAAGGAGTGTGTTTATTTATATAATGCCTATTTTGCCCACGGGAACTTGGTTGCACAACACTGAAGAAGTGTTTCTAGGAGGAGTTGGTTTCTTTTATCTATTGATAGAGTAGTTGGGCGTTGGGAGACTAATAATGGTGATGGAAAACTGAAGTTTGGTGGCTTTAATAATTATTTTCCTTAGCTAGTGACAAAAAGAAATTTATATTGACCTTGAACATTGGTAGTTTTCGTGCTATAGATTTTGTTTTCAGATTTAAGTGATGTTTTAAAGCACAATGGAAATACAAAATTAGAAAGGAAAGTGGTATTATGGTTGATTTTATAAGTATTTTATGCTCTAGGGGTTTTATTAATAAAGGTGGTCTTTAAATTATCTCTTTAGTATCCTTTTGAAAGAGCAGAAAAATTTAATCGGGGCATCAGAAAACTTGGAATTACCCCAGAGGGACAAAGCTACCTTGATCAGTTCAGGCAACTCATCAGCCAGATTGGTAAGTTACTATAAAAGAGTTGGGAAATAAAGCACAAATTCCAAGTAGCTGTCTTCTTAAATATCTCACACAAATAAAACGACTTAATATGTGAGTGCCTGAGAACAACTTTATTGGACTAGAGTCATTTTCTTACTAAAAGGTTTCAATTATGAGTACACTGTTGATGCAGAAATAATTGATAGACTGTGGGACTGTGGCCTAATAGAAACTCGATAAAACCTCTTCAATTCAATTAAAAATATATTTAACTCATCTCAAACATGTTCACAATAGTAAGCTGGTAACTATTAGGTACTTTGTTCATGGCACTGTTTTGGGCTTTTGAAACAGGTTCCCTAAGTTACAGCCTAAATGCAAAGGCATAAAATAATTTTATGTGAAAAGTTAATTAGTAATATAAGTAAATAAGTTACATTCCTTACAAATAAGTTTGGTTAATGATGAAATATTAAATGTTACAGTTTTTCTGTTATCTCATTTCATATTTGTATGTAATTTCTTGAGTTGTCCTGTCTTATAGGTAAAACCTGTCTTCCAAAACGTGTTACGTTATATTTACGAGCAAGAGCTACATTAAAAAATAATCATAGATTTAAAAAACTGTATACTTATTTAAGCTTTCCACAAAATTCCTGTGCAAGAGGCACAGTAATCATCTTTTTAAAGATGAAAAAAGAAAAACTCAGAAAAATAAATAGTGTTGCTAGGACTTAAACTGAGTTTTTCGGCTTAAGGCCAGAGGTATTCTGTATTCTTCACAATTGTAGACACCAAGCGGTTAGTAAATTATTATTGACTACAGTGTGGTAAACTTATGCCTCCTGAGATTCGTTCATTTATCAAACACTTACTAAGGATCTGTTACCCCAGATACTCTCCTAGATGCTGAGAGTACAAGCAGCCCTTGTTCTCAAGGGCCTTTAAATTTACTGACGGGAAATATATTACAAGGATTTGGTTTTGGAGTAAAGTTACTAAACACTAGCTTAAGTTTTATAAGTTAATTGGTTTACATATTAGGCATTTTTGAATTTTTTAATGTTTATCTTTTTTGAGAGAGCGAGCTTGCAAGCAAGCAGAAGCAGGGGAAGGGCAGGGAGAGAGAGGGAGACACAGAATCCTAAGCAGGCTGCAGGATCTGAGCTGTCAGCACAGAGCCTTAGGTGGGGCTCGAACTTGTGAACTGCAAGATCATGACCTGAGCCAAAGTCAGATGCTTAACCAACTGAGCCACCTAGGCACCCCTGCATGTTAGACATTTCTATAAGAATTCAGAGAGTTTTATGTTTGTCTTATTTTTAAAGCTATTTATTAATGAGATATTGCCCCACAAATGCAGCTTACTCTAGAGACACTTGATGTCATTAGACTGTAAACTCCTGGAGCAATAGATTGTAGCCCTTTTTGAGAATCTGATGAAAATTCTGGATTGGTTTTCCCCAGAACAGTGCCCATCTACTACCCTGACAGTGCGCATGCTGTACCGGAGGTCAGGTGCCTGAGGTTAGAGTCCAGGGACCGCAGGCTTAGGGCTGTTTCCCTAAAGCAGCACTCACCGCTTAAAACTTCGTGTATCCACATCCGGGCATCAGAGTTCTCCGCCACATGTGAATACTGTTGCTCTATTATTTACTAATGTTTTTAGTATTTTTTAAAAGTGTAATTTTGTCTTATGAAGTAGTCCTTAAATTATTGAAGATGACTGTGCTAGTCCTCTTCCCCCATACACATCAGAATACAAATTTTCCCCCAACACACAAAATAACGTCACCTCAGTTGCCACCAGGATACATTCGGCATTTGATGAATATTATCCTTTTCATTTTGTTCCAGAGTTTTATTCTTTATTCTCTTAGAAAAATATAAATTCTTTATCTCTGCATAAAACATAGCAATGTGCCTTTGAGTCTGTTAAATATATTGGGGAAAGGAATGAGAAATCTCAGAATTGGGAGAAGGAAAAGTTCTTTTGTCTAATAACCTGCCCGCTGAAACTTTACTACCACTAACATTTATTGAACATCTATGTGCGAAGGCTGTGCTGAGTGCTTTGCACATTCTAACTCATATAAAACAGTGTTATGAGTATTGCTATTTATTAAATCTGCAGGTATTTATTGAGGGCAACAAATGTTTCTAGGTGCTGATGATATATATGGCACTAAACAAAATCTTTACCCTGTAGAGCTTAATTAAACAGATGAGGAGACAGAGATCCACAAGTTTATAACTTGACCTAGATCTTCTAGCTAAAAAGTGGCAGAGTCCATTGAACCCAGGAAATCTGGCTTCAGAGACTTCCTCTTAACTGTTGCTCTATAATTGCCTCTCACCAGCACATTTTGATCTGCCAGATATTAGTCTGCTAATTGAAGGAAAACAGTGAAACTAGATATTTTATTTTTCTAGATATTTTATTTTTCTAGGATGCATAGTAGGGAAACATTTTCACATCATCTCTCATATTGGGGTAGCCCTAAAAATAGATTCAGTGATACTTATTTTGTGAGTTTTTAAAAACATCAGATGAGATAGTGTATGTAAAGCATGTATTATTGTAATGATTGTGAAATAATAGCTTTACCTTTGTGTCCTTTCTCCCAACTCATTTCAATTCAATTGAGCAATATAAAGTTGACTCTTGAACAATATGTGCTAGAATTGTGCAAGTCGGCTTACATGCGTATGTTTTTATACAGTTACAGTACTGTAATTGTGTTTTCCTTATGATTTGCTTTAAATTCATGTTAACATACAGTGTAGTCTTGGCTTCAGAAGTAGAACCCAGTAATTCATCCCCTACATATGACACCAAAAAGTACCCTCCTTAATGCCCATCACTCATGTAACCCATGCCCTCCCAACCCTTTTCCCTCCTCTGCCCACACGCCCCCCAACAACCCTCAGTTTGTTCTCTATTTAAGAGTCTCTTATGGTTTGCCCTCTCCTCTGTTTTTAACTTCTTTTTCTTTTTTTTTTTTTTTTTACATGTTTTTTACATTTATTTATTTTTGAGAGACAGAGAATGTAAATGGGGGAGGGGCAGAGAGAAAAGGAGACAGAATCTGAAGCAGGCTCCAAGGTCTGAGCTGTCAGCACAGAGCCCAATACAGGGCTTGAACCCACAGTGTGAGATCATGACCTGAACCAAAGTCGTTGCCCAACCAACTGAGCCACCCAGGCGCCCCATTATCTTAATAACATTTTCTTTTCACTAGCTTACTATACTGTAAGGATGCAATATATAATACAAATAACATACAAAAAATGTGTTAATTGACTTTGTCAGTGGTTAAGGCTTCTGGTTAACTGTAGGCTATAAGTAGTTAAGTTTTAGGGGAGTCAAAAGTTTTATGCAGATTTTCAACTGTGAGTGTTGAGGGTTTTGGCACCCCTAACTTGTTGAAGGGTCAGCTGTATTACTAAATTCCTACTACGTGTAGAGATGGAGCAGTAAGAACAGAAGTGTGTCATGAATCTTGTGTACCATTTGGGGAGACACAAACACAAAGATCCAGAGTATGTTACTGTTAAGTGCTGGCTAAGGAGGTGTAATGGTGCTGGGCAGTGGTTTTCAGCGATGTTCTGGAAAAGCTCTAAGGAGGTAACATTTGAGCAGGGACCTAAATAACATCAGGGAATAAGTCATGTGCATATTCAGGGAAAGAGCATACCAAAGAGAGGTCACTATAAGTCCCAAAGCCCTGGGTCTGTCTAGCATTTTTGGGAATCAAGGGCTGGAATGGAGGAGTTAGTATAAGTCTTCAGTGGTAGGTCAGGATCTCAGAGCAGCCGCAGGGGCACGATCACACAGGACTTTGTTGACCACATAAGAGATTTGGATTTTATTGAGATGGAAGGCCATTGTAGAGTTTTCAGAAAAGGAAGGATATGTACCCACTTAGTTTGACAAGAACCACCAGCACTGCTGCTATGTAGGTAAAAGATTGGGGAGCAGATGCTGAAAGTGGAAGTAGGGGAATCAGGAGGTCTTTGCATATTGCAGAGGCATAGGCAAGAGATGTGGTTGTTTGGAAGAGGATCATAGCTGTGAACGTGTACAGTGGTGGGATTGGGGCCATATTCTGGAGGTAGGGTCATTATAATTTGTCCATTGAGTAGATAGGAAGTATGAAAGAAAGAAAGGAGTCAGGGATGACTTCAAAACATTTTGCCTGAGCAGGTGGAAGGATGAAAGTGTCAATTTCTGAGATAGGAAATATAATAGGGTGCAAATCTTGAGTTTCTCTCAAACATATTAAATTAAAAATTTGTAGTCTTATAGGTGTAGACATTGAATAAAAAAGCCTGAAGGAGTAGTCCAGGTTGGAGATGTAATTTGGAGACATTAAGTAAAGATTTCTTTATGTCACTTAAGCGGCATTGGTAGGGGGGAAGGGTTGGTCAAGGAAGCACTCATTGTGATAATGAAGAAATTATTGACATCGTAATTTTAAAATGTTTTTTAAACATGTAGTTAGCATTTGATGAGCTCAGTTTATCAAATGCCAGTCACGTTTATTTTTAAAACATTTAATATAGCTGTGTATAAGTATGTATATTTATATTTTAAGTGCACAAAAAGT
This sequence comes from Suricata suricatta, assembly GCF_006229205.1. Classification (NCBI taxonomy): domain Eukaryota; kingdom Metazoa; phylum Chordata; class Mammalia; order Carnivora; family Herpestidae; genus Suricata; species Suricata suricatta. The sequence continues at coordinate 16,251,037 of NC_043709.1, read as the reverse complement.
TTTACTTTTAGTGGAGTAAGAATTAAAGTAAAAATAGAGAAAAATCTCTTCGTTCTTAGGGATGGAAACCCTGTAATTGCTGTATATTACTGTATTCCTGATTGTTAGAGTTTAGACTTACTTGAGTAAATATCTGATTTGTGTGTATGTGTGTGTCATTTTTAAGGTAATGCTATGGGCTATATACGAATGATAAGATCTGGTGGCCTTCATTGCAGCAGCAATGCCATTAGGTATGAATGCAAATGTTTTTGCCTTATGCTATTTCAAAATTTTAATTGTCATGTAAATTTATTGTAGGTGGTATTGTAGAGAAGTTTTTCTTATTGATATATTTTGAGATAAATATGAAAGAAAACCATTAGGTCTACTAGTTATATTTTTTTTCTTCTTCAATTTTAAGATGATAGCAAAACTTTGAGAATTTTTATTTCTCTTAAAGTTATAGTTATTAGTACACTTTATGAATGGTTCTAAAGATTACATGATTTTAAGGATTAAAATTTGGTTATTTAGATCTAAAAGTCAGTTTTAGAATGAAATTGGTTGTATTAATAATATAAGTGAAATGCAGAATTCTTTCCAGATATATAGTTGAAAAATTTAGCCTTCTAGTACTGTTTTCATATCTGTCAATTATGCATATTTAAGTTAATAAAATTATTGTCTAAATTCTTAGATTTGTGCCTGATCTTGAAGATATTGTAAATTTTGAAGAACTAGTAAAAGAAGAAGGTCTTGCAGAAGAAACATTAAAAGCAGCAAGGTAGGGGCACCTGGGTGGCTCAGTTGGTTAAGTGTCTGATTCTTGATCTTGACTCAGGTCATGGTCTCACGGTTCGTGGGATCGAGTCTCATTGTGCTCTGCATTGGCAGTGTGGAGCCTGGTTGGGATTCTCTCTCTCCTTTTCTCTCCCTCTCTCCATGCTCCTCCCCTGCTTTCTCTCTCTCTTTCTCAAAATAAATAAATAAACATTTAAAAAAGCAGCAAGGTAATCTAATTTTGGAATAACCTAAATTTGGAGATTTAAAAAAGTATATGTTTATATAAAAATATTTTAAAGGAGTGATTAGAGGGTAATATATAAACTTATGTTTTTGTGTTTTTTTATACAAGTTATGGTCTCTGTTTATGAGATATAATTTTTTAAGATAGCCATATTATGAGATTTTTCAAATTACACTAAAAAGGAATCTTCTAGAACATGCTTTGTAATATGGTAGCCCCTCTCCACTGTGCCTGTTGAGCATCTGAAATGTGACTAGTCCAAATTGAAATGTGCTAAAGTATGAAGTAGATAGCTAATTTTGAGGATTTAGTCTAAAAAATGCCAAATATCTCATTAATAAAATTCATTTCACCTTTCTTTTAACTGTTTTTATATTTGTTTGCCAACACTGTTCTAGAATACCTGTCCTTTATTTCGTATAATCTAGAGCAGCATTGTCCTGTACAGTAGCCACTACCACAGGTAGCTACTGAGCACTTGAAATAAGGCTCCTGGGCCAAAGGAAATGAATTTAAATTTTATTTTATTTTAATTAGATAAATAAGATAGCTGATGGCTATAGTGCAGAGGTACGGACTTGAGTAAGTGGTGAGCTTTTCAGTATAATTTAAAACTTGAGAGAGGCATGCAGAATTGTTAAATTCTTTAGAAAACTATAAATTTTATTAATAATAACAGTTTATTGACTCAGACATGAAAGGGTGCCCCTGGACAAAGTGGACACAATTTGAATCTCAAAAAGAATCATGATAGAAATCGATTTTGATACAGTAAGTAAAAAAAGAAACTGCGAATCCTAGTGATGATAAAGATTGGAGGAGCAGAGGGAAGGTTCCTTTTTATATAGGAATGCCAGCTGATGGGTACAGATGAGAAAATCTAGGGATGGGAAAATGTAGGGAGAAATCAATGTTTTGTAACCACCACAATAAATACTTGAAAAAGCATCAATAAAAATCAGACAAAAATCATCAGTAAAAACTGTTTTGGAGAGCAAAGTATTCATTCACTATCAGAAGATTATCCCACAAACTGCTTAGTAACTCCAAAGGGGAAAACTGTCTCTACAAGGGAGAAGTTGATGTATTCTGCTTTAACTCAGTGATCAGACACAGCGTCACCAGTTAACTGGACACACTGACATCATGCAGTCTCCTGATGTAGTGTAATAGCAGGCATCTGCTGTATTTTTGCCAGAAAGGTTTCCTCTGGATTTATTTAAGAAACGTTCTGAGACATTATCCGAGACATTCGAAGTTTGAGGCATTCTGTGAAACACCTGGTCTCTTAACAAATGTCACGAAGCACAAAATGGGCACAGAGACTGTTCTGGATTAGGAAACTCAAGAGACCGGACAGCCAAATGCAGTGGGTAATCCGTAATCACATCCTAGGTGAGGGAAAAAGGGGGGCTATACAGGACATTTGGGGATAATTAGGGAAGTCGGAACATGTGTATATTAGATAATCCTGTATTTTATTTTTGGGTGTAATGATATATTGTGGTTTTGTAGGAAAATGTCTTGGTTCTTAATGGATTCATATTACAGCATTTGTGGGCCGAGTGTCATGAAATCTGCAACTTTAAATGTTTCAGGAAAAAACAAATGTTAGATGGTAAAGACTAAATAGGTGCTCATTATAACTTTTCAACACGTTTGAAATTTTTTTTAAAAAATGGAAAATGTGTTTCCATATTTATGAGAATAAGGCCCCAACACAAGATTTGCTTTGAAATAGTTATTATAAGATAGCTTAGTTCTTTGCCAAATTAAAGGAGCCATGTAAGGTTAATAATATATTTAAAATAATTTGCCCTGAAATGATTAGTTTGTGGCTTGTATGTCAAAGAAGAAAATCAGACTTTTGTCTCTTATTAAGTGATATCATCCATTTAAATATTGATAATCTTTAAAAAATATTTTTGAAGCAGTTCAAGGAGGTCCAAGAGGTGGGATATTGTCTTTTAATATTTCTAGGGTAAAGCTATCTGCTAATAGCAGGTCCAGATTTATGCAAAGGAGTGGATGACTGACAGCAAATGAATGGGAAATTCATGGCAGGTGAAGTCAAGGAGTTGTGGGACTCTGATAATGAATCAGTTGTCCAAATGGGCAAATAAGTCTAGGGTGGTAGAAGACTAAAGCATGTATCATAGTCCAGAATAATAAAGGTAAGGCAGTGGGTTAAAAGGTTAGTAGATGCCTGATAACAGGAGGGAGTAGCTGGGCAGTTGGTTATAGTAGGATCATATCTCTCAAAGGAGAGATTTCTTCCTTTTAGTGGTGGGGGAATAATAATTTGAAAGTGGTGGTAGTTGAGGGGCACCTGGGTGGCTCCGTCCGTTAAGCGTTTGATGATCTCACGGTTCCTGGGTTTGAGTCCCATGTTGGGCTCTGTGCTGTCAGCACAGAGCCTGGAGCCTGCTTAGGATTTTTTGTCTCCTTCTCTCTCTGTCCCTTCCCCACTTGCACTCCTCTCTCTCTCTCAAAAATAAATAAAACATTTAAAAAAAATTAAAAAAAAATGGTGGTAGATGTGAATGAGGGTTGAAGGAGAAAAAGCAGCGAATGTTTCCAAGCGTTGAGTGGGAAGCTAAGTTCTTGAGGAGCCAGGTTTCCAGTTGATGTAGGGAGATGTAGAAGCAGGGTTAGTGGAGAGAGTTAAAATGAAGAGGACTTTGTTTACAATGAAATGGAATTCTGCAGGGCTTATTGTGGGAAGAAGAAATAGAGAACTTTTAAGTTTGAAGATGTCCTGCATATTTTATTTTAGGGATTAATAAGTTAATTAAACAGTAGGGATCAGCTTTTATCCATAAACAAGTAAGTTTATTCTGAACCCCAAGGAAATTGTCTTCTAACATTTTATACTTTTGAGTACACTCAGTGATACTGATGAGGGATGGATTTAAAAAGCTGTATCTTCTTGGGGCACCTTGATGGCTCCATTGGTTAAGCATCTTACTCTTAGTTTCAGCTCAGGTCATGATGTCCTGGTCTGAGGGTTTGAGCCCCTTATCGGGCTCTGTGCTGGCAGCGTAGAGCCTGCTTGGGAATCTCTCTTTCTCCTTCCCTCTGTCCCTTCCCTGCTCGCTCGCTCACTCTCTGATAAACATTAAAAAAAAAAAAAAGCCATACCTTCTTTTGAGAAAGGAACCAGGTAAATGATTTTTTGTATTTTAGGCATTTGGATTCAGTTCTCAGTGATCACACACGAAATTCTGCCGAAGGCACAGAATATTTCAAAATGCTTGTAGATGTTTTTGCTCCAGAATTTCGAAGGCCAAAGAATATACATCTTCGAAATTTCTATATCATTGTTCCCCCTCTGGTGAGTATTTTTCGTACCCAAAATGATTTTTTTTGAAGTTAATAGATCCATTTTCTTTACAGCAGGAAATGTACATAGAGTATATTACTTTCTGGTTAGAGATAAAACTTACATGTAATATCTGTGAAGGAACTTTACTTTTAACTAGTTAGGCAGAATGAGACTTAGAGTTAAGATAGATTTTTATTTGTAACTGCTAGAAAAATCCTAGTGTGATTTAAATTGAGTGTACGTCAGGGTGCCTGGGTGGCTCAGTCAGTTGAGTGTCCAACTCTTGATTTCAGCTCAGGTTATGATCTCAGGTCACGGTTTATGAGTTCCAGCCCTGTGTCAGGCTCTGTGCTAATAGCTTAGAGTCTGCTTGGATCCTCTCTCTCCCTCTCTCTCTCTACCCCGCCCCAGCTCGTGCGTGCACACACTCTCTCCCAAAATAAATAAATAAATAAATAAATAAACTTTAAATTGAGTGTACGTCATTACATATGTATTATATGGTCTTTGGGCTGAATTATACCATATTATCATTTTAAGTGATTAATGTAGGTGAACTTTAACTGTTACAGTGTGAAGTTATTTCTAACACATTTCTTAAAACTATTACTGTTTAAAGACAACTCTGTGTTCAGTAGTAAATACTAACATCTGGACTAAGGTTTTAGTGCTTCCTCATAGTATATAGAGTGTCTACTGCTCTAATTCTACATAGTTGCAACCAAAATGTAGCTCAAGTTATCCAGAATCCCATTGTACGAACAGTTGTTGCAGTGGGGAAAACTGAGTTAAGAGAGTAGAGAGGCTTACTATATTAGCAATAAGAGTTATGTTTCCCTAAAGATTTCTGTAATAAAAGTTTTTAAAAATTTGTAAATAGGTAGGTCTAAAATCTAAAAAAAATTTTTTTTAATGTTTTATTTATTTTTGATACAGAGAGAGACAGAGCATGAGAGGGGGGAGGGGCAGAGAGAGAGAAGGAGACACAGAACCGGAAGCAGGCTCCAGCCTCTGAGCTAGCTGTCAGCACAGAGCCTGACGCGGGGCTCGAACCCACGAACGTGAGATCTGACCTTAGCCGAGGTCAGATGCTTAACTGACTGAGCCACCCAGGCGCCCCTAAAATCTAAATATCAGTAATAAATGTAGCTTTTGGTTACATCTAACTTTGAGAGTAATAAATTTCCATATTGCTGCCTGGCATGTTAACACATATCTTCTTACATATTATTATTGTCCTTTGAACAAAGCAGCAGATGGGTTGTGGACACTTTTCTTTGTAAATGTTCTCTTACCCTGTTTTTTAATACATTTATTGTTAATGCTGTATCATACTTGTATGTTGTAACTGTGATGTAGCAAAAGTGTATTTATATGATAAACATTGTTTTCTTCTTAAGACAGTGTCAGACTGAAGGCACATTTGCTTATATTTTGTAACAGTGTAATTAGCGTAGGGTGACTTCTTACTGTATTTAACTTGAAGGACAGTATCCTCAAGCCTTAGTAAACAGTGATTTGTGAATTTAAGGAAGAGTGGAGTTTTGCAGGGCAGCTATGAGAATTACAGGAGAGAAGTATACAGAAGTATAGGACACTGTTCTTCTGCTTGAGTTTACCATCTAATTCCAGAAAGAAGACAAACATAAATGATACCAAAAAAAGATTTAAATAACAGATTTCACAAATATGTGATTAATTGCTGAGTTTTACATGCAAAAAAGTGAAAGTTGATATTGTTTCCAACAAAATAGGCTATTATAGTACTTTTCACATGTATCACAATTATTTTTATAGGTCTCTCTTACCCTTCTACAACTGTGCTCTTCATGTATAGCAACAAGTGGCTACTTAAATTTAAATTAATTAAAATTTTATATGATAAAAAAATCTAGTTTCCTCAGTATTGGGAGCCACATATCAAGTTCTCAGTGGCCATATGTGGCTAGTGGCTTACTGTATTGGGCAGCACAGATATATGAGATTTCTGTCATTGCTGGGAGTGCTGCTCTAGAGTGTGGACTTTTTGATGGTCTTCATTTTTTTTATCATAATTACTTAATACCTGATATAGAATAAGTTCCTATAAACTTATTCTTTATTGAATAAATAAATAAGAAGGTATTTGGTATTTTGGGGGGAATTCATTTCTCCAAATGACTCACTCTTTTTAACCCAGAATCTGGTAAGAAGCGGTATTTTAGAATGCATCGGATGGGCAGAAGCAAGGGCTCCCACACGTTGGAGCACTTCTGCTTGGAGGTAATGAAGCAGGCCTCCTCTTCTGATTGCAGCTTTCATGTAGAGTTTGACTCTGGGCAAGTTACTCAGCCGCCCAGGCCGCAGTGTCCTCATCGTAAGGTGGTCATAGTATTTGGTAGTGAACCATACACCAGGCACTGTGCTTGGGGCAAGTGGTGGTCAAGGGAGGGCCCACAGCTAGAGGGCTTGGAAAGAAGAGCCGTTGAGAGATACTGGTACAGTCGTGATCTCACCCGCGGACTATTTGTGTGAGGAAGAGGTCTCAAATCAAAAGGGCAGGAATCTAGAAGGGTTCCTATTGAAAATTTTTGAAATGTCTCTTTTAGGAAGTAAATTCTGAAGATATTTTAGCATAGTTGTTTCTTTAATATGTTATATCTTTTTAGACCCTCAACTTTGTAGAGCATTCCATTAGCTGCAAGGAGAAATTGAATAAAAAAAATAAAATTGGAGCTGCTTTTACTGATGATGGCTTTGCTATGGGTAAGCTTAATGCAATTGTTTTTCCGTTAATTTTATGTTCACCTGTTATAATGGGTTTTTAGAAACGTGCTTAATCGGTCAGTGTGCTCTTTGTAGATTTGTTTTTCATGAGGTGTTTACTTTTTATTTTTTAACTGGGTCATCTGATTAAAAATACTTGTTTTCCATCAAGTATAACTATCCTTCATGCCCGCTTGGTATTGCTAATCACGGAATCTGGTTGGACCTAATATTTAGACTTTGCTGCGGTGGAGGCTTTAGAGTCTTAGCATCTGGGGTTGAGTCCCCTGTAGCTTTCTCAGTGCTGCCTTCTTAGCGCAGAAGTTTTCCCCAAGCCTTCCTTCCATCCCTGTTTCCTGCGAGTGATCGTCATGGCCATGGTGTTTCTTTTTCTCTGGATTGTCTTAGTTGTAGTTCTGTATTCTTTCACATTTATTTTTAAAGGAGCAGAATACAACTTCTGTACTCACTGTAATTTGGCTTTGGTTTTGCTAATGACTACAGGTGTGGCTTACATTTTGAAGCTTTTGGATCAGTACCAGGAATTGGACTCACTTCATTGGTTCCAGTCTGTTAGAGAGAAGTACGTGAAGGAGCTAAGAGCGGTTGCGAAGCAGCAGAATGTGCAGTCAGCTAGTCAGGATGAAAAACTGCTACAAACCATGAATCTTACTCAGAAGCGACTGGACGTCTACCTACAGGTAGCGGAGGGTGATAGATCTGCTCTGACAGTTATGCTACCCGTTACTTCTTGATACTGAAAAAAACCCTCTGGAAACCTCCATGTAAACAGGATGAATAGTGGTAACAGGTGTATTTTAAAAGGAATGGCATTTGGAACCCATTTGACTTAGATATTAAAAATGGATGGATTATTTCAGTTTCTAAATTTATGATTTCCACAAGTGCTTTTTAGGAATAATAGCTCGATGATCATTTAAATATTTTTCTATAAATATTTTCAGCTTTCACTTTAACATTTTTTTATTTACTTAGGAATTTGAATTGCTCTATTTCTCACTGAGCAGTGCAAGAATTTTCTTCAGAGCAGACAAGACTGCAGCGGAAGAAAACCAAGAAAAGAAAGAAAAAGGTTAGTAAGTGGCTTAAATTTGGAAAGACCAATAAATCTTTCTTTAAGAGTTGACACTAATGCCTCATTTGATCTAGTCAGACTTCCAGCTTCTTTTTCCATTTGGAAAGTAATTTAGACCTAGAAATGCCTTTTTTTTTTTTTTAAGTATAGCTTACATGCATCATTTGTGAAACTGAAAAGTTTAGGTAGTTTTTATGTTTCACTCTGAAGTAACTTTTTGTTCAGTTTCATCATAATTTAAATAAAATTTAATTAGTTTCTTCTTTCACCCTTCAACTTGTGTCAGATAAGAAGGAACAAATTAGAAGCAACACTAAATGTTAGTAGAGCTGCTCCAACTAGACAGATTGAATGAGACGGGCCGGATGGCCAAGGAGGTGGCAAATTGTAGCGGCCTGTTCAGTGTCAAGGTGCGTGGCCTCCGGCCCTCCTCCTCAGCCAGGCCTTGCAGAATCGGAGGTTACAGTGTAGCCGTGGGAACTGATAGTCCTGTCTGTGGAAGGATTCTGTCTGTTGTATTCTTTGTAGGATGTTGTAAATTGCTTATTATTTCATACTTAAGGCTGCACATGATACACTTCTCCAAGATTTAAAATTTAGGCACAATTTCTTCCCTGAAGAACAGTTGTTATAGAAATTATGTAATTTAAGTTTTCCTCTGCTTGGTAGCTCAAAACTTGGTACAGCAACTGAGTTTTCATGTTTTTCCTATTTCCTTACTTGTATTTCACAAATCAAGGCATAAAATTTACGTTTATAAAATAAAACGTTTTTATTAATCCTACTTTGTTAAATTTTAAAATACATGTATATTTTACACTGAATTTGGGTAGACCACTTGTATTAAGTACCTATTCCATGATAATGTTGCATAAATTAAATATTATGTTAACAATTAGCATATACAGGGTTTTTGGAATCTAGACTAATAATTGTATGCTTGAAAGTGATTTAAGGCTGTACCTGGAAGATACTCAGTATTTATCACATGAAAATATGTATACTGCTTGTGTCCCTTTCCAAGGCTCAGGTAAATTGGAAGAATTTGAGTGAATTTGATCTGAACTGTGAAGAAACTCAGTTATTGCTTAGGTTCTGCTCAGGCATTTCGTGACACAACCTTGTCTCCGGCCAGGCTTATGGGGAAAACTCTGCAGGTGGATTGGATATTTACTTTAAGGTCTAAAGCATTAATGCAAAATGAGCCTTTTGGTCTCAGCAGAATTCCTTGCTCTGGATTGTTCTTCAGGAACTCTATGATTCTGGCTGATGCGCATCATCCATTACCCAGTGTCTGTTTCAAGACACTGGCTCAGCTAAAGGTTGCTCAGATACGTAATCAGAGTGCAGGATACATGAGCTAGTTTTCCTCTGTTAATGAGATATGTGCATGTGAGATTTCGTACAGAATTCGTTTTTATCACTATCATAATAAAAAGCTGCTTTAAAAAACAAGTTACGAACACAAATGGAAAGTTACTTATTCTGGACGATTTTACACGTGAATTTGCAGCAGTGGCTCTATCAGTAACAGCAGTGCACGGTGATACTGATTTCTTGGCCTGGCTGGGGGACTCGGCCGAGGGGCAGCATGCCTTCAGACCTGCCAGGGGGAACTCCACGTGCCCATGTGCAGTTCTGCTCTCTCACAAGTCTGCACCCTGTTAGGTACCAGTCAGAACATTACCTTTGCAAAATTTAGCTTGGATTTATAAAAAATTAAGAAATAAACTAGATAAACTTTGTGATATTAGAGAACTATTTGAATAGATGCACATTTTCTTAATTTGAAATTTAGCAATGTAGCTCTTTTCAGTTTTTACTTAATTCACTTTTAAAAAATGAATATACATCTGTCCATTGTTATTTTCACCCACGCTTCCAGAAGAGACAAAAACAAGCAATGGAGACCTGTCCGACAGCACTGTGTCTGCAGATCCTGTTGTCAAATGATACTGATGGTACGCGTTGTCCCTGTGAAGTCATCAGAATTTTGTCCGTACTGTTGCCAGTGAGATGGACACTAGCAAGCTAATGGTGAAGTGTTTCCTGGGCCACATCTCTGGTAATAGGTAGATGTCACAGCTCTTTAAGGCAGTGCTGTTAAGTCTGTTCTTCTCCCGAAGGCTCGATCTTCTTTTTAAAGGTTGAGAATGAGATTTTTAATTGGACTTTTGCCTTGACTGTAGGCTGGCAGATATGCGTGTGGAGAGTTACTTGAAGTGAAGTTGTAGAAGGGCCAAACCAAATTCCTAAGCTGCCGCCTCAGATCTCTTGAAATCTATATGAGAGTTTAAAATTTGTACTTGCGTAGATCTTTGATCCATATTTGTTTCAGTCATTGGAAATTCAGTGCATATACTCTGTACAGCCAGCAAATACGCGTTTAAACAAAGTTAATTAAGTCTGAAATTTACGAAGCAAACATATCAACATTATTATTATAACAGGAAGATATACAAATGGCTTTGATAGAGGTAACGCACAAGTGTGCTGTGTACTTTTCATGTGCAGTATAAAACTGGTTCATTGTTAATTCCACGTGACTCACAAGAGCTGTTCATGTCTTTGATAAGACATTTTATAACTAGTTTACATTGCTTTGAGAACATGTAACCTCCAACAACTGCTTTAAATTTAAGATTTACTTAATACTCAAGATGAAAGAAATTTCAGAGAAAGCCATAGAGTCCTGCTTGAAACTTCACTTTTGGTTGAAGTCACTAGGTGTGATGACAGAGAAAATTGTATGGATTTTTATTTCTACATCCAAACTCAGGTTTCTTCTACATGAGGTTCAACTAAAGTCTTGGTGATGGTTTGGACAGACTTTTCTTTAAATCAAGTATAATCTAAGACATCAGATTAAGCACTGTGCAGGCTTTTAAAAAATTACCACTGTGAGAATAAAGTTCTAATAAATCATTTACTGATTTGAAAAGTACAGTAAGATTTTGGGTAAAATTAGTTTCTGGCAGGCTACGAGCTTTATTTTTGTAAAGATTATATCAGTTTATAATTAAATGGTTAATCATGGCCTATATAATCTAATCTAATACAGTGATACTTTTACAATGAAAACCAAGTTTAAAACTGTACACATAATACTAACATCATTTGGGAAACACTTGATTTTTCCATTGCACTTGCCTATTAAGCATTTCTTTGGGCATATCCTGCAAGTAATTCTAATGTTTAATTTCCAGCTTTGGGAAGAGGTGTGCAGTGCCCTATTTGTATGCATTGTTACTGGCAGGGTGACTTTCTCAGCCCAAGATAAACACTTCCACTGTTCAGAGTCAGAAGAAACAGAATAGGTAGGAAATCTTTTTTGTTTATTATGTAAACATGACTTTCAGAATTATGTACAATGGGTGGATTAAAGGCATTTAATATCTGTAATTCATACTAACTGTAGAAATGGCCCTAAAGCATGCTGCATAATTAGTAATTTATATTTTCATTATTGTAAATGTTTATTATATTAATGATCTTGCTTTTGATTGTAACAAATTCATCACCATTTCATAGCAACAATATTATTCTGTTTTTTTTTCTGACTTCCCTAAAACAATTTCCCTTAATAATGATAGAAATTGTAATTGGAAGAGAATCCCCCACATATATCCGTTATTATCGATTTTATGAATACTATTTAGAGTTCATATGCTGACTCCATGGATACCTACAGTTGAGAAGAAAGCGATAGATTTTTATTTTGCCATTAGCGCAAAATAATGTCACTGTAGTCTGGATAAATTACACATATTTGAAATAAAACCTCTGAAAAGATTAAGCATATTGAAATGCTGTTAAAGTGCAGAGCAGTAGGGCTTCAGTGTTTCATACCTAAGTCAATACACACATTTGGATGATGGTTTTCTTTGCTTAATATATTAATGTTAAATATTACTTTCAGACATACTGTAATTTAAAATTAGTGTGAGCATTTGTTGTAAATTCACAAGAAACTCAATAATGTTCAAATTCTCAGGAACTAAGGACTAACCATAGCTTTGTCAGTTCCAATTAAGTTTTGTAAAAGATGGCAAGTTTGTTACCTCACTTGAGTGGGGCTTCCCCTTCCCCTAATTCTAAGAGAATATAATATGTATAATAAAACATTAATAAATATAATTTCAAAAGTTTACTTTCCCTGGATGTTTATGTTCAAAATTGAATGTCTTGAACCAGCACTTCTTAATAACTTTCTTGGAGATCCCTTTAATAGAATGTAGGGAATCTTAAAAAAAATACTTGCATGCCCATAGGCAAAAAATTTCGAGTATAAAATTGGGTCGGCTCCTTTCCATGTATCCCAGGCAAAGAACTTTTTTTTTCTTTGTACGTTCTTGATCTATTCCTTGCTGTTTTCAAATCAAAAGAACCCATGTGAATGTTTAATTTTAAATTCTAATCCTGGGAAGGGGTCCTTGGTTTACAATGTTCAATGTTAGAAATAACTCTGGTGCCATTTGCAAACATGAGTTTAACTGAAACGGTAATAATAACTGAGAAACTTGTAAATATTACACTGGAGACAGGAGATACAAGCCATTTACATACAGTTGACTCTTGAACAGCATGGTGTTTAAACTGTGCCGGTAGGGGGTGGGGAGAGTGTGCCTGGGTGGCTCAGCCAGTTAAGTGTCTGACTCTTGATTTTGGCTCAGGTCATGATCCCAGGGTCGTGAGATTGAGCCCTGCCTCAGGCTCTGTGCTGATGTGGAGCCTGCTTAAGACTCTCTCTCTCTCTCTCTCTCTCTCTCTCCCTCCCTCCCTCCCTCCCTCCCTCCCTCCCTCCCTCCCTCTCCCTCCCTCTCCCTCCCTCTCCCTC